>NW_006921607.1:9884270-9891423 GCF_000298275.1 Orycteropus afer afer | reverse complement strand
TTTATGAAGCAAGCATAACCTTGATACCAAAACCAGGCAAAGACATCACTCAAAAGGAAAACTACAGACCAATATCCCTCATGAATATATAGATGCAAAAATCTTCAACAAAATCCTAGCCAACAGACTCCAACAACACATCAAGGAAAATCATTCATTATGACCAAGTGGGGTTCATATCAGGCATGCAGGAATGGTTCAACATTAGAAAAACAATCAATGCCCTCCTACTTCCTTGTGATTCTTTGGCTAGTGCTCTGATCTCACTCAAAAATGTCCCAGTAGATAGAGCTAGAGGACTAGCAGGCTTAGGAAGAAGAAGGAAGGAAGGCAAGAGAAAAAGAGGGGAAGAGGAAAAAACAAGGACAAGAGGAATATTGAAGAAAAAATGCACCGTATTGGTCTCTGCCATTCAGAGTGGGGTACTGTTTCTTTTTTTTTTTAAGTCAGTGGCCCCAGGAAACCCTAGGCATGGGCAGAGTTGGTGCCATAAATAAGGTACATAATAGTCGCTGAAGTAACTAAAGGTGTCTGGATAGAATAAGGCTAATAAAGGTAATATGACTCAGTGAGAAAGATACAGGGATGGATGGCTGCTTTGGGCAATCGAAATAAATTGTGGCATATGCTATATTCCCAAGCCCAGAGGGAGTGAAAAGCAGGTCTGGTTTGTGTCAGTAGGGTAAATCTATTAGCGTAGACTAACTGATTTATTTCATATTTTTTTCTGCTAACTCGGTTTCTATGGAAGCAAACTGATCTGGAGTGGGTTTCTTCCCCAAATGCCTGAGTTGGGCTCAGTCACGGCTCCGAGTTTCAGCGGCATCTTCACCTTCTCTGACTAACAGGACACCAGCTCCTATCCCCCAGCCCCTTGTTTTCTCTGCTGTAGGAAAAGACTGGGGCTGCTTTTCCAAGGATCTTGATAACTATGCCCTGTCTTAGACATAAGGTCTGGCAGGAGAAGAGAGGAATAAAACAGTCTGCTCATACTAGTCCTCCTGCCCCTGGTTTCCCCTTATGGCAGTCTGGGCAATTTCTAGACTGCTCCTCCCAGCCCTCAGCTATGGCCCCTAGTTACCCCTCCGGTCTGGAATTGAACTCATTCCTGTGGCTTCCAGCCAAACAATAGACAGGCCTATGGGGTGAACATTTATATCAGGTAGATACACTACTTAGAGCCATCAATCATGGGAGAATAGAAGGGTAGTGTTTGCACAGGGAGATAGCTGGGGTTGGGGGTGGGACAGGAATGCATAGGAAAGAAGGACACAGGGAAGAGGTAACTACAGGGAGGACGTGGGAAGAGAGCTGTTACATTGTGGGAAATTGCCGTCAATGTCATGAAACAAAATGTGTCTGAACTGCTGTATGGAAAATGAATTTGCTCCGTGAAGTTTCACTCAAATCATAATTAGAATGAAAAAGAAAACCAAAACATTTACCACCTTGGAAACCCAGTGGTGTCACTATGAGTCAGAATTGATTTGATGGCAGGAGGTTTGGTTTAGTTTTGGTATATAGCAAAGGGGCACATAAAACATAAGCTCACTGGATTTTAGAGTTAAAGAAAGGTGACAAAACAGGCTGAAAAGGAAAGCGGAGAGGAGAAAGATAAATGGGGAAGAAAGAATAAAGAAATAGGAGAAGAGCTATGGTGATTGGCGCTGGGGAGTGAAAGGTACCTCAACTTTATTTGTAACATTTTTTTAAATAAAAAAAGACTTGAAGCAAATATGATAATAAAATGTGGATGATTCTAGGTGGAACATACATGAAGCTTTCTGTTTTAAAAAATATTTTCACAATTAAAAAAAAAAAGAAGAAGAACAGGGGATACATTATACTTGGGCCTGCCCTCAGTCTCTTTGGTAGATCATGGCCCTTTGAAATACTGATTAGGGGCTAAGAGATTTTCCAAGAGTGGGGCTATTATTTATAGTCAAGCCAACGCTGAAGGTCAGTTCTTTCAGAACAGGATGACTCTCTTTCATCAGAATATAGCATGGCTCACCTACCTGCAAGAGAGTAGGGTTGTGACTTAGTGTTAGCCCCTAAGTGGCCTCCAGCTTGTGCAGTAGGGAGAAGGGTGAGGGAAGGGTAGGGCAGCACTGTCAGCGGCGATCAGAGTGAGCTGTTGTCAGACCCAGGCTTGTGCATACCTCTCTACAACCATGGGCGGGAAGAGGGGACAAGATGAGGGCAGAGTTGTGCACTTCTGGACTTGTAGCTTCCAGTTTGCAAATGAGGGTTTCTTTTCTTTTCTTTCTTTCTTTATTTATTGTGATTTGGGTGAAGATTTACAGAGCAAATTCACTTTCCATACAGCAGTTCACATATACTTTGTCTCATGTCATTGACCATAGTTTACCACAATGCAACAGCTCCCCTCCCACTTCCTCCCCATAGCACCACTTTCCAGTGTCCATCCCTCCATACTTTCCTGCCCCCTGAGCTGTCTCCCTGTGCATAAGCGGCCCTTTTTTCTCCCCTGATTGTTCTCTCCAAGGAGTGTGTCTACTTGAGGTAAATGTTTAACTCACATGCCTGTACATTGTTTGGCTGGAAACCACAGGTGTGGGTTCAATTCCGGACCTGAAGGGCAGCTAGGGGCCATAGTCTCAGTGGTTCCACCAGGCTCTATTGGACCAGCAAACCTGGTCCCCACCTTTTTTTTTTTTCTCCAAATGATTTTGAGTTTTGTTCCACATTGTTCTCCCTCTCTATCCAGGATCTCCTACATCCCTTCCAAGTGGATGACAGTGGTAGCCGGGCACCATCTAGTTCTTCTGGTCTCATAGTTGTATAGGATGCAGATTGGGTGGTGTACCAGTCACAAGGACTGATTGTTTCCATTAATTTTGGTTTTCGTCTTTCTTCTTTGCTCTTGATGAGGAGAGACCCATCATTGCATCTAGATGGCAGCTTGCTAGCTTTTAAGATCCCAGTCGCTACTCACCAAAGTAGGAGGTGGAACAATGTTTTGTATAGTATGTTATGCCAATTGAGCTTGATGTCCCCTGTAACTATGGTCCCAAGCCTGAAGGATCAACTACTCGGTTGCTCTGGGTAGCTGGCTGTGACCAAGTAGTGACCACAACCTTGCCCCTTGTCAGCTCTACTATACACCTGGGGATTCTGATCATTCACATAAACTTATAGGACCATTGTCTGCCAACCCTGTATATGATCTTGGATAAACTCCCTCTTTCATAGACATACCTAATCGTTTAGCCTGTCCACCTATCTATCCATTCATATACCCATGTTTGCCTTCACTGAGAACTCAGTACTGTATATGCAAAAGGGTTCATATTTGTTGTCTGTACTTCCCATGTACCTCTCTATGTATTTTTCATCGTCAATGCTGCCATATTGGTCACTCACATTTGGTACATTGCCCTTCTCTTCACCCAAATCAATATCTATCTCTATCTATCTAATAGCGTTCCCTCCCCTCCCCTCCCACCCCTGGTAACCAACAAAGAAAATTTCCTTCAATAGATAAACCTTTCCTTAACTTTTACAATAACGGACTAATACAATATTTGTCCTTTTGTGATTGACTTATTCCACTCAGCATAATGTCCTCCGAGTTGAGGGTTTCTTTTCATCTTGCCTAGAATGCTGTCACCGTTCTTGTCTCCTTCTCCATTTCTGCCCCTTCCCTTCAGCAGCCTGCTTATTAAATCTGGCCTCTTCCAGGCCCGCTGCTCTCTGGCTTGCCTCCGGGCTTCTGTATTCCCCCAGCAAGGAAGGTTTCTCTCCCTAGAGGCTGCAAGGCACAGGAGTAACTACCCTAGATTGTCAGCTCTTGATGTTCTATTGGAAAGCCAAGCCCATCCTATGTTCCCCAAATCCCTCTACCTGCTGACCCAGGCCACAGAGGTCCCAGGTCAGCAATGTCATCTTTGAAGAATGCTTTTCTTCAGATGACCTCTACTTGCTGCTCTGAGTTCTATGGGAAGGCAGAGTGGGGATTTAAACCACATTCTGCCTCAAAATTCTAAGTTAATTCTACCAGTGAGCCTTCCGGGCTGTTAGGTAATAGCAAAAAATGCTCAATCATGATGAGGTTGGTAGATTAATGTTACTGGATTAATTTTGTTTCCCTATATACTGTAGGACAAAGAAAGAAAGGTCCAGAGAGCTTTGGAGTTAATTTAGGAAGGTGGATTCTGCTGAGGCTGGGGAGAGGACACTCAAAGGGAGAAAAAGGACTGACGAAAAGAGCCTGGGGGAAGCCTTGGCCATAAATTTGGTTCACTTCTCTAGACTGCCTCCTTATGAATGAGTCTGAAGAAAGGCACTCGAGGGACTGGGCCCCAGCATTCAGGGGGATCCTTTAATCAGCCTCATCCATGACGTGTTGGGAAACCATCAGAGAGACAAGGCCAACCGAGCATGAGGAATCCGACATCCAACATCTGAGGCTGGTAGTTTACACTGTCTTTAGTTAACTCAGTCCCAGAGGTTCAGAATCCCTGCTGAACCACTAACCAAAGGCTACACTAAGTCAAGCTATCATCACAATTGTCTGGACAATTGCTATCTCCTAATTGACATTCCTGCCTTCATTCTTGCCCTGTTCTACCCATTCTTCATATAGCAGCTAGAGGGATTTTTTTTTTTTTTTCCCAGAACACAATTCAAATCACATCACTCCCTATTTCAAACCTTTAATCACTTCACTTCACATTGTTCTTGAAATAAAATCTGAATTTCCTATGAGGCCCTGCCACCCTCTCCAACCTCATCTGACACGACTCTCCCCTCACTTTATTCCAGAAATATTGTACTCCTGTCTATTCTTAGAATATACCAACCTTTCTCTTATCTCTGGGCCTTTACACCTGCTGTTTCCTTCTCTTTAAATGTGCTTTCTCTGCCCTTGAACTTGATTCCCTCAGCTCTTCCTGTGGCTGGATCATTGACAACCTTTAGGTCTTTGCACAAATATCACCTCTTGCTTTGACGACTCCATCTAAAAGTATCCTTCCCCCGTTTCTCTCTATCCTATCATCCTATTTCTTTCGTAGCACTTATCACAGTTTGTAATTATCTTTGTTTGCCTTTGGATTGGCTTTCTCTCCCTTGTAGAATTTAAACTCCATGAGGGCGGGGACTTTGCTACCTCTAATACCAAGAAATGCCTGGAATAAAATAAGCACTCAATAAATATTTGGTGAACGAATAAATGGGTAGAGAAGAAAACCAACAACAGAAAATTCCTAGTTTTGTTGGTTCCAAGTCTGATTTGGTAGTAATTCCATGTCCTTTCCCTGGCCTTTGTCCTGCCATGTTGGGGCTTGGAAAACTCTTCAATTTCATCAGCACCCTTTCTATGGGGTACAGGCTGCTGAGTGCTACGATAGGCTTAGGACTCTGGCTTTTCTTAACTTCTTTGATCTTGTCTTTGACCAAAAAAAAGGTAATCTAATTTGTGGATAAAAGTGACTGGCAAGAGGGCCGATCATATTTAAAGGGCTTTAGAACTGGCGGTATCTTAGGTATCATCCTGTCTAGGGAACTTAACTTGGCTATGTTTCAGAATTATCAGGGCGCTTTTCCCCTATGTTAACAGTACTGTTAAGATGTAACTGACGTATAGTAAAATGCATAAACTTTAAGTATCCAGCTTGATCAATTTAACATATATACACCTATGTAATCACCATTCATATCAAGATATAGAACATTTCTTTCACTCCTGAAAGTTCCTTTGTACCCATTCCCATCCTTCAGAGATGACCTCTGTTCTGACTTCTACAGAGATAGATTAGTTTTGCTAGTGCATGTACTAAATATAAGTAGAATAGGGTACAGAATGTGGTCTTTTGTATTTGGCTTCTTTTGTTCAGTATAATGTTTTTGAGATTTATTTTGTGGTCTGCATTAGTAGTTAGTTTTTTTTTTTTTTTTAATTGATGAGCAGTATTCCACTGTAGGAATATACCACATTTGTTCATTCTCTTACGGGAGCTTTTATAAAATATAAACCCCAATGTCTACTCTAGGCCCACTGAATCGGAGTCTCCAGGAGATGGAGCCTGGAGGCATATTTTTAATAGGCTGCCAGATGACTGTGATGTACAGTTGTGTGTGAAAACACTGATTTGGTCCATCCACCCTGGTTCCACAGATACGGAACTGAGACTCAGAGTAGGACAGGCTGTTTTCCAAGCAAACAATTGAGTCGGTCAAACCTAAGACTAGAACCTCTCCCACTGTACTATTCTTTCTACTGGAAGACAAGTCATACGCTAGTTAGTGATAAAACCAGGGACATGAATCATAAGACATTCCATTTATTGAGTGCCTGTTCTGTACTAGGGTCTGCTCTAGTTGAGACGTGCAATCCACTCAATAAGCTGTATATCACAGCTGAGGAAACCAAAATCCAATGTTATAGAGGTGCTGAGTGTCAGAGAGAGGAGGCAACCCAAGGTTGGCCTCACTTCAGAGCAACACAAGAAAGCTGGTACCTCTACCTGAAGTGAAAAGGAAAACTACAAACTCCTTGGTTTGGTGACTTGGGCAGCTAGGTGGGCCCTGGTGTCCTGGCTCAGTACAGCTTGTATGGTAGGAAAAAAAAAAGAAAGATATTTACTGCACTTTTCAAGCCTTGGTTTTAGAACCTCTCCAGTTCTGTACAAAGTGCTTCATGAGTGGTAGTTGTTGACTGATTGACTAAAAACGTGCCAGCTAAGGGGAGGGTGGGGCACTGGTTAATCAGGAGCTCTTCCTCTTCTCCTGATAAGGGGTGTGGAAGCTCTGGTGGTGTAGTGCCTAAGGCATCTGACTGCTAACCAGTAAGTTGGCAGTTCAAACCACCAGCCACTCCTTGGAAGGAAGACTGGGCAATCTACTTCCATGGAGATAACCAAAAACCAAAACCAAACTCACTGCCCTCAAGTCTATTCACAGTGACCTCTCCTTAGACTTCTGAGGCAGTATCTCTACAGAAGTAGATTACCCAATCTTCCTTCCAAGGAGTGGCTGGTGGGTTTAAACTGCCAGGCTTCTGGTTAGCAGTCAAATGTTTTAGGCACTAGGCCACCAGAGCTTTGCAGAGATATTGCCTCAGAAACCCAAGGAGGGGTCGCTATGAGTCAGAATCTACTCGACAGTAGTGAGTTTTTTTTTTTTTTTT
>NW_006921607.1:9874704-9884170 GCF_000298275.1 Orycteropus afer afer | reverse complement strand
CGTGGGATAACTATGAGTCAGAATCTACTCGACAGTAGTGAGTTTTTTTTTTTTTTTTCCTGGGTAAGGGGTGAGGACTGCAAACACTAGCAGTGGGTCTGTCACAGATGTCTCTTCACATCTGGGAAGGAAGTTCCCAAAAGCAGGGAGGGCGTTGACTCTTTCATCAGAGAGTAAACCAAGCATAGCATTCAGGACTGGAATGAGTCAGAGACACATCTGCTAGTTAGACTTTGAACCTGAAGCCCTGAGAGTCTGGCATTCTCTGTTTTTCAATAATGAAGGAGTCTGGGAGGTATCAGGGTAGGGGCTGACCAAAGGAAGCAAAGACTTCTCTTCTGTGGCTAGTGGGTTTGTGTGAGCAGGAGAGGAAAGAGGAGAAGAAGAGAAGAAAGTTTGTGGATAACAAAATGATCTGATCTCTTGAGCTGCATCTACACACACAGACTGACTTGATTTGTGATGGACTTAACTAGTCCTGTTCAGTAGCATAGTGCCTAAGGCATTTGACTGTTAACCAGAAGGCTGGAGGTTCAAACCCACCAGACATTCCTCAGAAGGAAGACTGGGCAATCTACTTCCATAGAGATACCGCTTTGGAAACCCAAGGAGGGGTCACTATGAGTCAAATTGACTCAATGGTAGTGAGGTTTTTTTTTTTTTTTTGGGTAACAGGTGCCAAATTGACTAAATATTCCAATGGGTGGTTTGGGGCCTACGTAGACAGCCTGACTGAGGACTCTTCTGTGAGACCAAGAACTCTGTGGCTGGCCTGGGCTCTGTTGCCTAAAAGGCTCTGAATTAGAATTTGAGAAAAGGCCCAAGGTTGTGTCCCTTCTCAAGAAGCAAAAGGACAAGAATGATGGAGGCCGCTCCTGGAAATCTGTCTCCCTGTTCCACTGAAATCAGAGTCCGAGTTTAGGCTTCCTGGCTCTCATTCCCACAGTGTACAAGGAATACAGCGCTGGTTGTTGATGCTAAAATGAGTCCTTTCAACAAAACAAAATGTGTATAAACTGTTGAATGGAAAACAAATTTGTTATGTAAACTTTCACCCAAATAACAATAAAAAGTTAAAAAAATAAATAAAGGAAATGATTATGTTCTCCTGCCATTATTTCCCTCATTCTGATGGAGGTATCACCATCACTCAACAAAGACCTCAGTGGATAATTTATTGATTTTGTGTCTGCCCTTTAGAAACCACTTCTTCCCCTTTTCTTTGTCCTAGGAATTACGTTGTCTTTTGATTTTCTGAATTCATTTTGCTTGGGGTGCATTTTGCACTCGCTAAGCATGGTCTGAAGCTGACTGGATGGTCGGTTACAGCTCTCAACAACTTTACGGCAAGAGGAAGGGAAGAGGCTTTGATGTCAGAGGAAATTTTCTGCAGAAAAGGATCAAGGCAGAAGCGAGGAAATACAGCTGAGCAAGCCTTAAGAGTGTGTATGAATTACTCCTGTTTAGAGAAAGTAGAAAAAGTTTGGAGGCAGACATTTATGGAAGTATTTATTTTGGAATGAGTCAATTTATGATCATAATGCAGTCCAGCCCAGCCCCTGCCACTGAGTCGATTTCAACTCATTGCATCCCCCCTGTGTGTTGAAGAGAACTGTGCTCCACAGTGTTTTCCCTGGCTGCTTTCTCAGAAGCAAGTTACCAGGACTTTTTTCCAAGCTCCCTCTGGGTGGACTTGAACCTCCAAACTTTCAGTTAGCAGCCTCTTCCCTTCCTTGTGCTGTAAAGTTGTAAACCGTTTGTACCACCCAGGGACTCTCTTGATTCCACTGAGGCCACCAAAAAAAAAGAAAAGAAAACCAAAGGTGACTCCAAGGTATCATGCACTTAGCTTTTCAGCACCTCTCCAATAGAATCAGCAGAATGTCACTGAAGTAGAGCAAATTCACCCATAATTAAAAATATTAAGCTGAGCTTAATTTGGTCAACATTTGATATCTTGAGCTTCATCTACACACACAGACTGACTTGATTTGTGATGGAATTAACTAGTCCTATTCAGTAGCATAGTGCCTAAGGCACTTGATGCTAACCAGAAGGCTGGTGGTTCAAACCCACCAGCCACTCCTCAGAAGGAAGATTGGGCAATCTACTTCTGTAGAGATACTGCCTTGGAAACTCAAGGAGGGGTTTCTATGAATCAAATCAACTCAGTTTCTGCTAATGGGCATGAACATATGTCAAAATGGGCATCCACCCTGAAAAATCAAAGCAATCACACTGAGGAAGGAAAAGGAGGGTGTGCATGCAATACATGGAATTTGCTTGTCTGTTTTAGCTCTCATAAATATGAAATGAACACTACTATAATATAGACTTCCTTCCGAGGAGTGGCTGGTGGGTTTGAACCGCCAGCCTTCTGGTTAGCAGTCAAGTGCCTTAGGCACGACTCAATGGCACATAACAACAGCAATATAGACTGACCCCAAATCTGAAATTCTGCTAGTACAGGTTACCTTCCGAAGAGGTTTAAAGAAGTACTGGGGTCAGGCTGATATTTTGAAGTACTTCTCTCTTCCAAAAACCAAACTCATGGCCGATGAGTTGGATCCGACTCATAGTGACCCCTCCTTGGGTTTCAGAGGTGGTATCACTATGGAAATAGATTGCCCAACCTTCCTTCCTAGAAGTGGCTGGTGGGTTTGAACAGCCAGCCTTCTGGTTAGCAGTCAAATACCTTAGGCACTAAGCCACCAGAGCTCCTACTTCTCTCTTAGGATAATTTTTTTTTTTTTCTTTTTCTTAACTGCTCCGAAATGGAAAAAGCAGGGTAAAGAGAAGAAAAAAGTCTCTATTCAGCAAAAGATGCTAAATTCCTCTTTACTCCTCTAACACACGAGTGAAACCAATCTGTTTAAGTTTCCTGAAAACCAAGACATGAGGGATGACTGACAAGCTCTTTCAACTTTCCTAAGTGGCAGGAGAGGAGCTCTGGTAGAGTAGTGCCTAAGGCACTTGACTGCTAACCAGAAGGCTGGCGGTTCAAACCCATCAGCCACTCCTCGGAAGGAAGATGAGGCAATCTACTTCTGTAGTGATACTGCCTCGGAAACCCAAGGCAAATAACAACAACAACAAGTGGCAGCAGCATCATTCATTCTGGAAGCAAACTGGAGTTGCCAACTATATTCATTAAATACAAAACAAAAAACCAAACCCACTGCCATCCAGTCGATTCTGACTTATAGCAACCCCACTGGGTTTCCAAGGCAGTAAATCTTTACGGAAGTAGATTGCCTAGTCTTCCTTCCAGTTAGCAGTCAAATGCCTTAGGCACTGTGCCAGCAGATCTCCTTAACTGTACTCACATGCTTCCCCAGAAAAGACTGGAGGCCAAAGGAACTTCATTTCTCACCTTGCAGCAGAAGAGGCTTGCTGTTTGCTTGCCTGCAATTTCCAAGATAAGAACAAGAAAACAACCAAAACATACTACAAAAATGATGTCAAACATCACTACATCTCATGGACAGGAAGACTCTCGCCAATTCACAAGGAAAAGAAGGCAGTACTTTGTTAGTTCAACCGCAGCCTGTTTCCCATTTGGAAACAAGCAGAAGTCAAGGGCAGCCTTTATTTTACCCAGGTAGTTTCTAGCAACCCAGGTAATTTGCAACTTAAATCTAGAGAAGCAGATAGGATCTCCATAGGCAGCAGCAGGAAAAAAAGAAAATTGTTTTCCTATTACTTACAGCACAAGTGAGTATGCCCTTTTATCAGCCACACTAAGGGAAGCCAGAGCAGTGTCTTCCCCGTCCTTAGGCGGCAGAGGCACAGCCTGTAGCTGGGAGATTGTTTAAAGACCCCAGGAACTCCTAGCAGCTGGCTTCCCCATCTCATCCCTTTGCTTTCAGCCAAGCAAAATTCATGCTTTCATATCCTTATGGCCACAAATCTTGTGGTCTGATCTTCCTACATTCCTCCCCAGTCTTTGGAATTGGTGTTGACACTGAGGATAGAAAGGGTTGAAGGGGAAGTGGTTATGTTAAGGATACTCCAGGGCAGAGTTTAATAAATTTAATTCAGAAAGGATCCCAGGAGATAGAATGAAACTTTGGCCTAGTGAGTTAACCTAGAAAAACAAAACTTGCCAGAGAAGGGCTTAACTGAGCCTCTGGGTGGGCTAAATTCTTAGTGGAGAAGTTAAACCCTAGATGGGCAGTCTGTTGAGGCCCAGATTATTTTATTAGTAGAATATCCTTGGGGACTTTCAGTGTTGTCTCATAATTTCCAGATTTCTGGGTAAAATTTCACCAGTTGAAGGGGCTGTCCTTTTGCTGACTCTGTAAGTTATTAACCTGCGGCTCTCCTCTTCTCCTTGGGTGTTACTTGAAGGAAGTAGAATTCACAAGGTCACAATTTATGTTGAGGTGAAAGGAGCCTGGGTGACACAGTAGTTAAGTGTTTGGTGGCTAACTGAAAGGTCAGTGCTTAGAACTCACCGGTCGGTCACTCTGCGGGAGAAATATTTGGCAGTCTGCTTCGTAAAGATGACCGCCATAGAAACCCTATAGGTCAGTTCTACTGTGTCCTATAGGGTCTCTATGAGATTTTGTTGTTGTTGTTGTGTTCTTTTGATAATATGAAACTTAGAGCTCTGCAGGGCCTTGTAATAAGCATTATCTATTTTTGTGGGAATGGAGGTGACACAGCCCTACATTGATTTCTCCTCATTTCTAATGACCAGTTTCTTTTTAGTGGTTTGTAGAGACAAGGGCAAGGAGCTCTGGTGGTGAAGAACAAAAAAAACCAAACTCACTGCCGTGGAGTCGGATCCGACTTGTAGCGACCCCTCCTTGGGTTTCCGAGGCAGTATCACTATGGAAGTAGATTGCCCAACCTTCCTTCTGAGGAGTGGCTGGTGGGTTTGAACTGCCAGCCTTCTGGTTAGCAGTTAAATGCCTTAGGTACTACACCACCAGAGCTCCCGGTGGTGTAGAGGTTAAGGCATTTGGTTGCTAACCAAAAGGTCGGCAATTCAGATCCACCAGTTACTCTGTGGAAGAAAGATGGGGCAGACTGCTTCCTAAAGATTTACAGCCTTGGAATCTCAATGAGGGTTGCTATGAGTTGGAATCCACTCGATGGCAGTGAATTTGGTTTAATTTAGAGACAAGGGCAACTGGAAAGAGAAGTAAATAAGGAAACAGGAGAACCGGATTTCAGTTCAGGCTTTGTTATTTTCTCTTTGTGACCTTGGACAAGTCACATTAACTGTCTAAGTCCCATTGTCTTGTCTGGCTACCATTGGGCTGAAAAGAAGATCAAATGAGATCATGGAGATACCTTGAAAGTGTGAAGCAATCTACAAATGTGAATGCTTTTTAAATTTTAATTCATTGTAAGACCTATCTTTTAGCTCAGGGAGGTAAGCCCTTTGGATAGATAAAGAATTTGAATACAGAGTCAGGGGCAGGGGGAAGCAAGCAACATTCTGAGTGTTATATTGTTTTTGTTATTTGCCGGTCGAGTCGACCTGACTCATAGAGACCCCCCCTTGGGTTTCTGAGGCAGTATCACGACTCATAGCGACCCCCCTCCTTGGGTTGCTGACTGAGGCAGTATCACTACGGAAGTAGATTGCCCAACCTTCCTTCCGAGGAGTGGCTGGTGGGTTTGAACCGCCAGCCTTCTGGTTAGCAGTCAAGTGCCTTAGGCACTATGCTACCAGAGGTCCTCTGAGTGTTACAGATGCTTGTTTTTGTTGTTGTTGGTTGCCATCAAGTCCATTCTGATTCATAGCAACCCTGTTTGACAGAGTAGAACCGGTCCATAGGGTTTTCCAGGCTGCAATCTTTATGGGAGCATACTGCCAGGTCTTTTTTCCTACAAAGAGGCTTGTAGGTTCAAACCCACTTTTTGATTAGTACCCAAGTGCTTAACCATGTGCCACTAAGGGTCTTTTTATGGATGTTAAGTAACAGGAATTGGAGAATGGAGGAGGTAGGGTAAGTGGGAAAGAAGAAAGGAAAGGAGGGAAGAAAGCAGAAAAGACATCAAATTCCTGAAGAAGCCATGGCTCTGGTGCTGATTGAGGCTTATGACCCTAAAATGTAACCCTGTTTGAGTTTGAAGCAATAGAATGTAACAAGAACATTGAAAAATATGACTTCCTTAAAAGGAATTAAACACAGGACAAGCACAAATTGGCCAGTAGGCAAAACCATGAACCTTTAGGAAAAAACCACGTAGTAAAATAGATTGTACACCTACTCCTTACTTATTGACTTTCTCGTTACCCAAAATTTCACATTTATGACAATAGTAAAAAATGTACTATCTGACAATTTGGGCATTGATGACGCGTATCTGGCAGTAATGAACGTGAAGGTGTAAGGTAAGAGCAAAACTGGCTGTGGTGGTTAAGGTTATGTGTCACTTTGGCTGGGTTATGACTCTGACTCATAGAGACCCCTTGTTGGGTTTCTGAGGCAGTATCACTATGGAAATTGTTGTTGTTGTTGTTGTTATATGCCATCAAGTTGGACCCAACTCATAACGACCCCTCATTGGGTTTCTGAGGCGGTATCACTATGGAAGTAGATTGCCCACCCTTCCTTCCGAGGAGTGGCTGGTGGGTTTGAACTGCCAGCTTTCTGGTTAGCAGCCAAATGCCTTAGGCACTACACCACCAGAGCTCCTTTTTTCTTTCTTTTTTCTTTTTTTTAATGACTCTCAGTGTTTTGGCAGTTGTATAATGATGTGATTTGGCAGTTATGTAATGATGTAGTCATCTTCCATTTTGTGATCTGATGTCGTCATCCTCCATTTTCACATAATGCTGATTTTCACATAATGACCTGGTTGTTAGTGCTGTCAAGTCAGCTTTGGCTCATAGCAACCCTCTATACAACAGAATGAAACACTGCCTGGTCTTGCAGGTATATAGATAGATAGATAGATAGATAGATAGATAGATATAGATATAACCTATCCAGCAACTTTCCCTCTGCTTCAGATTTTTTAAAGAGAAATAGAAGATTACAAATACAGCTCTCCATTCTGATCTCCTCCTTTCACTGGTGGTAACCACTCTTATTATTGGCTTGTTTTTATGATAGCTTGTCTTCATCAAATCTACGAATGCTCAAAGATTAGTAAAAGTATACGTGTTTAGATACTGGAACATACGTAGTTAAATGTTAAACCTTGATTACAGGTGTTAGTTCAAGGAAATAACTGACTGTAAGTCTCAGTCCCTGATAAGCAAATCAAGTATACCATGGAAGTATAAACATGTTCTGTGGTACATAGAGTCACTATGAGTCGAAGCCAACTTGACGGCACCTAACAACAACGACATGCACCAAAGATTATTAGTGGTTACCAGGAGTAGGAGGGATGGGGAAAGCGGAAGCTTCTGTTTGCGGGGCATTGAGTTTATGCTAATGGTGGTGGAATATTGTGGAAAATGATAGCAATAATGGTGGCACAACATGACAAATGTCATCAATCACTGAGCTGTTTATATTTCCATGGTATATTTGATTTGCTTATCAGGGACTCAGATGTAGTCAATATTTCCTTGAACTGACACCTGTAATCAAGGCTCAGCAATAAACTACATATGTCCCAGTATCTAAACATGTATACTTAAGTTTACAAAGTCTAAAGTTAATTTGATTTTTATGATACTTCTAATAATATAAGAACTTAAGAATGCTTTAAATCAGATCACTGCTCCTCTGAACCTGTATATAGCATTTGTCTGGTAATTTAGTTTCAGACTATTATGTTCCACTATGTATTAGACATTTCTAGTATTGATTTATGTAATCAACATTTCTTAAATTTACTCACATCTTAAGCCAATATCTTTGCTCGGTGTTCTTTCTTACAACAGACTTTCTATTTGGATAATTTTTCTTCTGCCTGTATCCATTAGCATTCCCTTTGATGTAAATCTTTTGGTGGTAAACTTTCTCAAATTTTGTGGGTATAAAATATCTTTACTCATAGAGTTTCTATTTGGGATGATAGAAAAGATCCCAAAATCAATAAATGGTTATGGTTACACAACATTGTGAATGTACTTAATGATGCTGAATTGTACACTTAAAAATGGTTAAGA
Organism: Orycteropus afer afer; assembly: GCF_000298275.1. NCBI lineage: Eukaryota > Metazoa > Chordata > Mammalia > Tubulidentata > Orycteropodidae > Orycteropus > Orycteropus afer. The sequence goes on along the minus strand of NW_006921607.1, from coordinate 9,876,084 downwards.
TGGTAAATTTTGTTATGTATATTTTACCATACACACATACACACACAAAAAAAACAATAGCAACAACAAAATTTCTCTTACCAAAAAACCCAACTTTATTCAATCTTCATTTCATTATTTAATTTTCATTGTGGTATGTATTATGTAACAAAGTATTTGCCATTTTAACATTTGTTTTACATATACATTCATGGTTCAGTGACAACAACCCTCAGTTTTGAAAGATAATTTTGATGGGTGGAGAATTCTGTGTTGACTGTTATTTTCTTTCAGCATTTTGAAGATATTGTTTCACTGTTATATTACGGGATCAATTATTGCTACTGAGGAATTACCAGACAATTTTATTGCTGTTCCTTTGTAGGTTGTGGTAGACTTTAAAAATGGCCACAGATTCTTTGTAGCTCTTTCCATCAAAAGTCATGAGCTTTACTGCATGACTTGCTTTGGCCAATGGAAAATTAGCAAATGCAACTCAGTCAAAAACTGTTTGTCCATTAAGATCTTCCCTCTCTGGCTTCTACTAGGAACCTTTCTGCTACTTTGTGAAGGAGCCTGGGCTGACTTACTGGAGGATAAGACCACCTGGAGCAGAACAATCTGATCCCAGCCAAGGCCCCTTCAACCAATTTGCCTGATATGTGAGAAGGGTCAGTTTCATGGGTGTGTGACTTGTGCAGTAACAAAGGGCTGAGCATCTCTCTCTCAGCAGCACGTCTCTCTCTCAGGAGTGCGTCTCTCTTAGCCAGCAGTGAGAGATTCTTTTCTGCTTCTAGGAAGGCTCATTTTAAGCCTGGCAGAGTAGCAAAACTAACTGATCCCAACATCAGAATTCTACACCTGAGAAAGTGAGCAAACTTCCCAGAAGAATACTTTGAGCTGTGCCAACAGAAATACCCCAGGTGGATAACTTTAACAATCAGGAGTTTAAATTTTATGGTTCCACCTAGTAATCCAGTGGGAGTTACATAGACTATGGCTAGAAAAGTCATACCATGTAATTTACTGCACTGCAATAGGAAAAAGTGTTCACTTTAATATAAGACTGAACATTATAGCAGTTTAAGCTGGCCCAAGATGAGATGGGCTATACAAGGAGGCCATTTGTTCCCTATTACTGAAGGTTTTAAAACACAGGCTGAATTACCGCTTAGAAAGGCTATGGTAGAGAAAGTATCAACCTTCCAGTAGAGGGTTAGATGCTATAGCCTTTAAAGATTAAGCCAACCTTATATTTTAAAGAGATTCTATAAATTAGAGAGAATGGGCCTCACATTTTGATGGTTGTTGTTGTTGTTGTTATGTGCCGTCGAGTCGGCCCTGACTCATAGCGACCCCTCCTTGGGTTTCCGAGGCAGTATCACTACGGAAGTAGGATTG
>NW_006921607.1:9872917-9874604 GCF_000298275.1 Orycteropus afer afer | reverse complement strand
GAGTGGCTGGTGGGTTTGAACTGCCAGCCTTCTGGTTAGCAGTCAAGTGCTTTAGCCACTATGCTACCAGAGCTCCTATTTTGATGGGTTGTAGTGAAATGAGGGAATGATTGGAAGCGTAAGTTGTAGGGCAGGCTTAGGGCAGTGGCATGAGCAAGCATGGGTGTGTGAGCCAGAGGAAGAGTTGTAAAAATGAGGGAGTAATATTATAGATGGTGGAATAATATCAAAGACACTCTTAGCTTACTTTACAATTTGGATGGTATCCAGTCCCAAATGGGAGCACAATGACAAGGATCTCCTTCTTAGTATTTTGACTATTTTGGTAGCTTGGTCTTTGTGTAAAGTAGCAGTGGAATCATAAGTTCTTGTTCCCTCAAGAGTCAAGGCACTGGAGGCTAAGAAAAGAGACCAGCTTTAACTCCAAGCCAACTTTGAGGAAAATAAATAAGAATGTAATTGCCATAGCCTAATTTAGAAAATGTTATATAAAATATCTTGGTAATCCATTCACAGAAATACTACTATATGCCAGGTATTATATTAAGTACTAAGGATACAGAGGTATCCCTAGCACCAATTTTCTGTATTCAAAATGTACATCATCCATTTAAGAGCCCAAAACCAAAAACCAAACTCACTGCCATTGAGTCGGACCTGACTCATATCTTTCCCTCCTTGGCTTCCAGGGCAGTATTACTATGGAAGTACATTGCCCAACCTTCCTTCCAAGGAGTGGCTGGTGGGTTTGAACTACCAGCCTTCTGATTAGCAGTAAATGCCTTTGGTACTACCACCAGAGCTCCCAAGGACCCAAAGTCATAAAGTAAATCCAAATAGGATCAGCAGTTGACTAGAATAAGCAAATACATGAAATTATACTTTGAAACTTGCTACTCTCAAAGTTTTATCATCTTTTAGGGATTTGAATTTGCTAAGCTTGGTTTCATGATGTGAAATTAAAGATATATCTAAATAAGATACAAGTACACTGGAGCTAGAAGTTACAATTTTTAAATACCCAATAAAATAGTATTTCTTCATTTGAGCCTTCGACACCTTCACAATCATGGGGGATTGGAGGTGCTTGTTGAAAATGGAATGTCCTGGGTCCCACACCTGCCCTAGCACATCAGAATCTCAGAAGGTAGAGCTTGTGGTTATCAGTTGAAATAAGCACCTCAAGAAATTCCAACTTGATTTGATCCTATATATAGAAAACCCAAGAGACTCAGCAAGAAAACTACTGGAACTAATTGAGAGATTTAGCACAGTGGCAGGATAAAAGATCAACATACAGAAATCAGTTGCATTCCTCTATATCAGCAAAGAGATTGCTGAAAAGGAAATAAGGAAATCAATACCATTTACAATAGTTACCAACAAAACAAGATACTTGGGAATAAATCTCTCTAAGGACACAAAAGACCTGTACAAAGAAAACTACAAAACACTATTCCAAGAAACCATAAGAGATCTACATAAATGGAAGAACATCCCATGCTCATGGATAGGAAGATTGAACATTGTGAAAATATCAATTCTACTCAAAGCAATCTATAAATTTAATGCAATCTCAATCCAGATCTCATCAACATTTTTTAAGGATATGGAAAAACCAATCACTAACTTTATATGGAAAGGAAAGAGACTTCGGATAAGCAAAGCACTATTGAAGAAGAAGAAC
>NW_006921607.1:9866889-9872183 GCF_000298275.1 Orycteropus afer afer | reverse complement strand
CCAGGACTAGTATCAAAGTTCAACAAGACAGAAAATAACAAATGCTGGTGAGGTTGTGGAGAGATTGGGATTCTCATACACTGCCGGTGGGACTGTAAAATGGTACAACCACTGTGGAAAGCAGTATGGTGATTCCTTAAAAAGTTAGAATTAGAAATACCATTTGACCCAGCCATTCTATTAGTAGGTATATACCCTAAAGAAGTGAGATCCATGACAAGAACAGACATATGCACATCCATGTTCATCGCAGCAGTATTTACAATGGCCAAAAGATGGAAACAACGTAGGTGTCCATCAGCTGAGGAATAGATAACCAAACTATGGTACATATACACAATGGAATCCTATGCAACCCTAAAGAATAATGTAGAATTTGCAAAACACCGCATAACATGGATGAACTTGGAGGACATTATGCTGAGTGAAACAAGTCAATCACAGAAGGACAAATATTTTATTAGTCCGTTATTGTAAAAGTCATGGAAAGGTTTATATATGGAAGGAAATTTTCTTTGTTGGTTACCAGGGGTGGGGGGTGGAGGGGAGGGAACACTGTTAGATAGGTAGATATAATTATTGATTTGGGTGAAGAGAAGGGCAATGTACCAAATGTGAGTGATCAACATGGTGGCATTGGGGAAGAGCAAGACATAGAGAGGTACGTGGGAGGTACAGACAAGAAAGGTGAATTCTTTTGCACACACAGTACTGAGTTGTCAGTGAAGACAAAAATGGATATGCAGGTGGATAGATAGGTGGATAGGCTGAACTATTAGGTATGTCTATGAGGCAGGGAGTGTACCCAAGACCATGTATAGGGTTGGCAGACAATGGTCTTATATTTGTATGATCTGTAAGAATTCCCAGGTGTATAGTAGAGCTGACAAGGGACAAGTATGTAGTCACTTCTTGGTCACAGCCAGCTACTTAGAGAGACCAAGTAGTTGAACCCATGGGCTTGGCACCATAGTCACAGGGGACATCAAGCTCAATTGGCATAACATACTACACAAAACACTGTTCCACCTCCTACTTTGGCAAGTAGTGACTGGGATCTTAAAAGCTTGCAAGCAACTGTCTAGATGCAACAATGGGTCTCTCCTTGTCCAGAGCAAAGAAGAATGAAGAAAACCATAGATTTCATGGAAACAATTAGTCCTAGTGATTGGTACACCATGCGATCCACAGCCTATATGACTATGAGACCAGAAGAACTACATGGTGCCCAGCTACCACTGTCAACCACTCAGAGGGGGATCTATGTAGGACATGCTGGATAGAGAGGGAGAACAATGTGGAACAAAACTCAAAATCATTTGGGGAAAAAAAAAGGGGATCAGGTTTGTTGGTCTGATGGAGCCTGGTGGAACCACTGAGACTATGTATGGTCCCTAGTTGCCCTTCAGGTCTGAAATTGAACCCACACCTGTGGCTTCCAGCCAAACAAAAAAACAGGCATATGAGTTGAACATTTACCTGAGGTAGATACACTCCTTAGAGAGAACAATCATGGGAGAAAGAAGGGCTGTTTATGCATAGGGAGACAGCTCAGGGGGCAGGAGTGCATGCAGGGATGGTCACAGGGAAGAGGTAACTATCAGGAGGAAGTGGGAGGGGAGCTGTTGCATTGTGGTAAATTGTAGTCAATGTCATGAAAAAAAGTGTATGTGAACTGCTGTATGGAAAGTGAATTTGCTCTGTAAATTTTCACCCAAATCATCATCATCATCATCATCATAGTAATAATAATAAAGATCTACATAAATGGAAGAACATGACATGCTCATGGGTAGGAAGATTGAACATTGTGAAAATGTCAATACTACCCAAAGCAATCTATACATTCAATGCAATCCTAATCATGATCCCATCAGCATTCTTTAAAGACATGGAAACACCAATGACTAACTTCACATGGAAAGGAAAGAGACTTCGGATAAGCAAAGCACTATTGAAGAAGAAGAACAAAGTAGGATGTTTCACACTTCCAAATCTCAATACCTACTATACAGCCACAGTAGTCAAAACAGCCTGGTATTGGTACAACAACAGACACACAGACCAGTGGAATAGAATTGAGAACGCAGAAATAGATCCATTGACCTATGGTCAGCTGATTTTTTACAAAGGGCTGAAATCCATTATTCAGAATAATGGGGAAGAGATTGTCTGTTTAACAAATGGTGCCAGCAAAACTGGATATTCATTTGCAGAAAAATGAAACAATATCCGTATCTCACACTACACATAAAAACGAACTCCAGATGGATTAAAGTTTTAAATATGCAACCTAAAAGTATAAAGTTCCTCAAGGGAAAAATAGGAGCAAATTTAGAGGCCCTCATTTATGGCATAAATAGACTGTCAAGCATAACCCAAAATGCACAAACAGCAGAAGAGAAACAAGATGAATGGGACTTTCTAAAAATTAAATTTTTATGTGCTTCAAAAGACTTTTCCAAAAGAGTTTAAAAGAGAAACTACAGATTGGGAAAAAATATTTGGCAATGACATATCTGACAAGGGACTTTTCTCTAAAATTTATAGAAAACTCTAACACCTCAACAATAAAAAGACAAACAATCCAATTAAAAAATAGTCAGAAGACGTGAATATACATTCATCAAAGAAGATATTCAGGCAGCCAACAAACACATGAAGAAATGTTCACAATCATTGGCCATTAGAGAGATGCAAATCAAAACAACGAGATATCATCTTGACCCAGCACTAGTAGCAAAGTTCAGCAAGACAAAAGGAAAAAAAAAAAAATACTGGCAAGGATGGGGAGAGATTGGGACTCTCATACACTACTGGTGGGACTGTAAAATGGTACAACCACTGTAGAAAGTGGTTCCTTAAAAAGTTGGAATTAGAAATATCATTTGATCCAATTACTAGGTATGTATCCTAAAGAAGTGAACACCCATGTTCATCGCATCACTGTTTACAATAGCAGAGAGATGGAAACAACCTAGGTGCCCATCAACAGAAGAATGGATAACCAAACCGTGGTATACACACACAACAGAATACTTACAACACTAAAGGATAATGTATAATCTACCAAATACCACATAACATGGATGAACTTGGAGGACATTGTGCTGAGTGAGATAAGTCAATCACAGAAGGACAAATACTGTATTAGTTCATTATTGTAAAAAGTCAAGGAAAGGTTTATATATGGAATGAAACTTTCTTTACTGGTTACCAGGGGTGGGAGGGGAGGGGAGGGAACACTGCTAGATAGGTAGAGACAAGTATTGATTTGGATGAAGGAAAGGGCAATGTACCAAATGTGAGTGATCAACACAGTGGCACTGAGAAGACAGACAGAGAGGTACATGGGAGGTACAGACAACAAAAATGAACCCTTTTGCATATACAGTACTATGTTGTCAGTGATGGTAAGCAGTGATCTACGGTTGGATAGATAGGTGGACAGGCTGAATGATTAGGTATGTCTAGGTAGGGGGTTGTGTGTCCATAACCATGTATAGGGTTGGCAGATGATGTTTCTACAAGCATATTCGTATGTGCTTTAAGACTGTTCAGATATATAGTAGAGTTGACAAGGGACAAGATTGTGGTGACTTACTGACCTCAGCCAGCTACCCAGAGGGAGTAAGTAGTTAGACCTGTGGGCTTGGGACCATGGTTGCAGGGGACATCAAGTAGTATAACACACTACACAAAAACATTGTTCTACTGCCTACTTAGGTGAGTAGTAACTGGGATCTTAAAAGCTTGCAAGTGGCCATCTAGATGCAACGATGGGTCTCTCCTTGTCCAGAGCAAAGTAGAATGAAGAAAACCAAAGATGCATGGAAAGAATTAGTCCAAGGGACTGGTAGACCATGAGATACTCAGACTATATGACCATGAGACCAGAAGAACTAGATGATGCCTGGCTACCACTGTCAATCACTCAGAGGGGGATCAGTGCAAGAGATACTGGATAGACGAGAACAATGTGGAACAAAACTCAAAATCTTAAAAAAAAAAAAAAAAAAAAAAGACCAGGTTTGCTGGTCTGATAGAGTCTGGTGAGAACCCTGAGACTATGGCCACTAGCTACCCTTCAGGTTTGGAACTGAACTCACTCTGTGCTTCCAGCCAAGCACATAGGGATATGGGGTGAACATTTACATCAGGTAGATACACTTCTTGGAGCAATCAATCATGGGAGAACAGAAGGGCAGTGTTTGCACTGGGAGACAGCTTGAGGGGTGGGAGTGCATGGGAAGGAAGGACACATGAAAGAGGTAACTATGGAGAGGAAGTGGAAAGAGAGCTGTTACACTGTGGGGAATTTCAGACAATGTCATGAAACAAAACGTGTATGAACTGCTGTAAGGAAAATGAATTTGCTCTGTAAATGTTCACCCAAATCACAATAAAAAATTTTTTAAAATATAATAAAAAAAAAAGTTAAAAAAAAGAAATTCCAACTCACAGCAAAGTTTAAGACTCTTTGAAATAAAGTGATAAAATCCATTAACAATCCTCAATCTCAGAGTGTCCTCTTGACTTCCAGCAGCTCAGTATTCACTTCAAAATAACAGCAGTTGGAAGAGGCTTTTTCTCCTGATATCAGGGGCTCTTTGGCACTTTATTCTAGCAAGAACACCTCTCAAAGATGGCCACACTCTTCTGGAAGCACCAAGTACCCTTTTGCTGCACATGTAACAGAGCCAATAAATTCTCATTCAAAACCTTGTGTTTTCTACCTTGGCACATATTTGCACTATTTTAGCATTTGCAGATTTAAGACTCTACTTTGCCCCACTCATGGTTAGCATCGTTCATCAATTCTCAAATAGCTTTGGAGGAAGAGGATTTTCACAAAAACTTCTGTGGTTATTATTATCAAAAGAAATATGCAAAGACCTGGAGTTGGAAAACCAAAAGGGAAGAACACGCTCAATATTTCTCAAGCTGAGAGAACTGAAGAAAAAATTCAGGCCTTGAGTTGGAGTACTGAAGGATTTTCTAAGCAAAATATTGAATTATGCAGGAAGCATCAAAAGAAGATAGATGATTCACTGTACCAAAGAAATTGGTTGATATTCAACCATTTCAGGAGGTAGCATATGATCAAGAACCCATAGTATTAGAGGAAGAAGTCCAAGCTGCACTGGAGGAATTGACAAAAAGAAAAAGAAAAAAAAAAAAAAAAAAAGAATACCCATTAATGGACAGGATACCAGTTGAGATATTTCAACAAACTTATGTAATGCTGGAAGCATTCACTCATTTAGGCCAAGAAATTTGGAAGACGGCTACCT
>NW_006921607.1:9861620-9862996 GCF_000298275.1 Orycteropus afer afer | reverse complement strand
AATAGGCCTTGGGTTACTGCTGGTAATCCTGCCTTCCCTTTGTAGGGTTAGAGGAGGTCAGAACATGTGGCCTCCTTGTCGTTTTTGCAATTTCATTTTACTTAGACCCACAATCAATGCCCATGGAAGCAGCAGTCAAGAAATAAAATGACCTATTGCACTGGGAAAATCTGCTGCAACAAAACTCCTAAAAGTATTAAAGAACAAAGATGTCACTTTGAAAACCAAGGTGTGCCTAACCAAAGCCATAGTATATTCAATCACCTCATATGCATATGAGAGCTGGACAATGAATAAGGGAGACTGTGAAAGAATTGATGCATTTGAATTGTGGTGTTGGCAAAGAATATTGAATATTTTGTGGGCTGCCAGAAGAATGAACAGATCTCTCTTGGAAATAGTATAGCCAGAATGCTCCTTAGGAGTGAGAATGGCCAGACATTGTCTCTTGTACTTTTGTTATGCTATCAGAAGGGATCAATCCCTGGAGAAGGATGTCATGCTTGGTAAAGTAGAGGGTCAGCAGAAAAGGGGAAGACCCTCAATGAGATGGATTGACACAGTGGCTGCAACAATGGGTTCAAGCATGGCCAGGACTGAGGAGGGCACAGGAGCAAGCAGTGCTTTCTTCTGTTGTGCATGGGGTCACTATGAGTTGAAACTGACTCGAGGCATCTAACAACAACAATTCCATCTTTACCCATAAAATGTATGTCTATACGTACACACACTCCAACAAGACTAATGGGTGACGGCAGCTTAACCGAATATAGTGTAGGCACATCTTAACCTGAGGTTATATTCTGAAGTCAATATACACAGTTAAAACTGTATATAGTCAAAATAACCCTTGAAATCTCTAAGAAAGATGTTATGTTGGAAATCTGCTGTCTCTTAAAATTCACAGAGTGAATTTTTTCTCCAGTGTTGGAATAGATTGTAGTACTTCACTTGAGCACCAGATTAAGTACCTGGCTTGCATTTAGGCACCATCCTGTAAAGAAATTAACTAGACTCACAGCTCGGCAAGAAGCTTATATGCTAAGAGACATACAAAAGTTGAGACATTCTGAGAAAACAGCATTTCACACTCACAATAAGATTATTAAGTAAAACAATGGAGGGATCCCCAGCACTATTTAAATCCCACCTGTTCCTTCTTTCTTTTCCTCTTTTTTGCTGGACAACATGATCGGGTTTAAGCTTCCCGGTGGTGCAGTGGCTATATGTTCAGCCACCAACTGAAAGGTTGGCAGTTTGAACCTACCAGCCGCTCTATGGCAGAAAGATGTAGCAGTCTGCTTCTGTAAAGATTTACAGCCTTGGAAACCCTATGGGGTAGTTCTACTCTGTCCTATAGAGTTACTATGAGTTGG
>NW_006921607.1:9856685-9861175 GCF_000298275.1 Orycteropus afer afer | reverse complement strand
ATAGTCTCAGGGGTTCCACCAGGCTCTATCAGACCAGCAAACCTGGTCCTTTTTTTTTTTTTTTCTTAATGATTTTGAGTTTTGTTCCACATTGTGCTCCCACTCTATCCAGGATCTTCGACACAGATCCCTCTCCAAGTGGTTGACTTGGAGTGATGATACACAGTCTTAACCCAAAGAGATAGATCTTGGGGGAGATAATTTCTAACAATAGCACAGACAATGAATTAAAGGGATTTTTGGATAAGGTTGGTTTTCTTTCTTTCTTTCTTTTTTTTTAATTGTGATCTGGGTGAAAGTTAACAGAGCAAATTCACTTTCCATACAGCAGTTAACATGCACTTTGTCTCATGACATTGACTACAGTTTACCAGAATGCAACAGCTCCCTTCCCATTTCCTCCCCATAGTTACCTCTTCCCTGTGTCCTTCCCTCCATGCACTCCTGCCCCCTGAGCTGCCTCCCTGTGCATTAACAGCCCTTCTTTCTTTCTGATTGCTTTCTTCAAGGAGTGTATCTACCTAGTGTAAATGTTCAGCTCATATGCCTGTCTTTTGTTTGGCTGGAAGCCACAGGTATGGGTTCAATTCCAGACCTGAAGGGCAGCTAGGGGCCATAGTCTCAGTGGTCCCAGCAGGCTCTATCAGACCAGCAAACCTGGTCCCTTTTTTTTTTCAAATGATTTTGAGTTTTGTTCCACATTGTTCTTCCACTCTATCCAGGATCTCCTACATAGATCCCCCTCCGAGTGGTTGACAGTGGTTGCTGGGCACCCTCTAGTTCTTCTGGTCTCATAGTTGTATAGGCTGCAGATCACATGGTGTACCAGTCACTAGGAGTAATGGTTTCCATCAATCTTTGGTTTTCTTTATTCTTCTTTGCTCTTGACGAGGAGAGACTCATCGTTACATCTAGATGGCTGCTTTCAAGCTTTTAAGATCCCAGTTGCTACTTGCCAAAGTGGGAGGTAGAACAAAGTTTTGTGTAGTTTGTTATGCCAATTGAGCTTGATGTCCCCTGCGACTATGGTCCTGAGAAGGTTGGCTTCCTTGAATGTGTGACCTCTCACAAAGCAATCATCTACTGTGGATTGGCATGACTGTAATTTAGGGACTGAGTCAGGGCTAAGATACAAGCCTTTCAGGGTTAAATCAGGGTTAAAACCTGGCAGTAGTTCTTGATTTCCTTTCAGAGGATTCCAATCCTGCTTTAGCTCCCCGTTTCTTAATTTGTATCCTGCCCGCCTACATACACCCCTCAGTTTTAGCTGTTATATGACACTCCACAGGTGCCATGGAGACCTCCGTCTGCTTTTAAACAGGAAACAATGGGAGAGAGTTTGGGGGACTTGACTTGGAACCTTTGGAATATGGGGTTGTAGAGAGTTTAGGCTGAACCTAAGAACAAGAGAAAAAATCCACTTCCAATTATGAAAGAAAATCTTTAGGGAAAGGTTTTAGGTCATTGCAGGGGCAACTGGAATGAAGGGCCATCTATCTGAGGTGTAGACCATCTGACAGAGTGTTCTACCACAGCCATTTCCTTGTGTTTACATAACTAACTAGATCAAAAATTGTTGAAAAGATTCAGTGCTGCATAATGAATAATAGGAACAAACACAGCCGTTGGGATTTGTGGGTATTCTGAACTTGTGAACTTATTGGAGATGCCACTGGGTACTGTGGTCCAATGCTACTGTTTATTATTTTGAATTCCTACAGTTGTAAGTTGGGAGCTCTGGTAGCATAGTGGCTAAGACACTTGCCTGCTAACCAGACGGCTGGCGGTTCAAACCCACCAGCCACTTCTCGGAAGGAAGGTTGGGCAATCCTACTTCCGTAGTGATACTGCCACGGAAACCCAAGGAGGGGTCGCTATGAGTCGGGTTTGACTCGACGGCACATAACAACAACAACAACAACAACAGTTGTAAGTTAGGACAGAATTAGCCTCAAGCAGATTTTGCCTGGTGTTACCTGCTTTTTTGTTGCCCCTAAACTGGATTGGGGCTCTCTATGTTATACACCCTCACACCAACCTGTATTTTTGTTTTTAGTTTTTTTTTTAGAGTCAATGTAATTATAATCATTTGTGTGATTTGTTCCATGCCCGTATTAACCTTCTGGAATGTAAGCTCCATGAAGGGAGGAATTTAAATGCCTTGTTCACCACCGTATCCCCAGGTCCTAGTTCAGAGCCTGGCCCAGAGATGCTCAATTAATGTCCAATGAAAGATGAATGAATATGTAATCTGAGAATTGTAGAATTAAGAACTGAGAGGGAGTTTAGGGGTCTTGTTTAGTCTAGTACCTTTAGTTTATAGAATGGAAAACCGAGTTTTAGAGGAATAAAGAAACATGCCCATTGTCACACATTGTTTTGGTCAAGACTTCAACTGAGCCTCTTAATTCCCTTTTCTCTCCACCTTAGTGTCACCATGAACCAGTTGCTGTCGAGTCGATTCTGACTCATGGCAACACCATGTGAACCAGAGTAGAACTGTGCTTCCTAACATTTTTAGTGGCTGATTTTTTGGAAGTAGATTGCCAGGCCTTTCCTCTGAGGAGCCTCTGGGTGACTGGAACTTCCAACCTTTTGGTTAGCATCTAAGTATGTTAACTATTTGTGTGTTCTCATATAACAGTATTAACTTCTTAGCTTAAATAGGGTAAAATCAAATCCCAGACCCAAGAATTCTGAGGATGGGATGCTAATAGAGACACCACTTTCTAGAAGAGGAAGGACATGGGTCTTGTGGGTAGAGCTGGGGGTTATGAGGAGGCTCCTTGGGATCTGGCAGTGAATGCTCTAGCCCATGTGGTGAATGAGTGGGTGTGGGAGGGGAGTGATAACTGGAAGTCCTGTCTATTAATGAGAGTCTATTAATGAGACTGAGCCATGAAAGGGGGGATTGAAACAAGCCATCTGAATGGTGTCTGAATAGTTGTTGTTCACTCTCCTCCGGACTGGGGCAGGAAGGGATGTTATTATCATGACAATGGGATAGCAAGCTCCATTACCCCAGCCAAAAGGCAGTGTAGTTGTTTAATGATCCAGGAGCTTCCAAAGCTGAAAAAACTGGTGTCAGCAATGAGAACCTTACTATTCCACATAGAGTTTGGGAGAGGCAAAAAGGGCATGCTGGTGGCACTTTTTGACCTCCTCTAATTTCTTAAGGGGGAAGGTGGATCCAGAACAACATCAACAGCCCAAAACTGATTCCTGTGAGGTAGAAGTCATACATCCACCGCCCTCCAATCTTTTTGCCAATTCTGACACCAATTGTCCCTCCCACAGTACTCTCCACCTCTCTGCTGGCTTTGATAATTCGTTGCAATGGCCACACAGAACTCACAGACAATACTCATGATTATAGGGTTTGCTAGGGAAGTAACAGATTACAATTCAGGATCAGAAACAACTCAGGATACAGTTCTTCAATCAGAACAGCTTCTTCTCAGCTGTGCTTCAGTTTTGCTTCTCTCTGGCCTCGACCTCTGCTCTGCTTGGGCCAGTGTTAACAAAGCTCTTTTAACTTTGCCAAGGATGTCTCCTTGAGGGCTAAGGTGTGCCTGACACAAGCCATGATATTTTCAATCACTCGTATGCATGTGAGAGCTGGACAATGAATAAGGAAGACTGAAGAAGAATTGATGGTTTTGAGTTGTGGTGCTGTCAAAGAATGCTGAAAGTACCATAGACTGCTAAAAGAACAAACAGATCTGTCCTGGAGGAAGTGCAGCTGGAATGCTCCTTGGAAGAGAGCATGGCCAGATTTTGCCTCACCTACTTTGGTCATGTTGTCAGAAGGGACCATTCCCTGGAGAAGGATGTCATGCTTGGTAAGGTGGAAAGTCGATGAAAGAGGGGAAGGCCCTCAACGAGATGGATTGACACAGAGGCTGTGGCAATGGGCTCAAGTATATCAAGGATCACGGGGCTGGTGTGGGACCGGGCGGTATTGCGTTCTGCTGTGCATAGGGTCACTGTGAGTTGGACACGACTTGATGGCACCTAACAACAACAACAACAATCTCCAGAAGGGTACCATGTACCTTATTTATATTATTAACAAGCTATCCAATCCCTTTGGTGGCCCATAAAGCACCACACATTTACATAGTCCCACCCATTCATCTCTTCTTCCAAGACTTGGACTATAGTGGTTTTAATTTATATTTACCTAATGAGTTTATTTGCAGCGCTCTGGTAGCGTAGTGCCTAAGGCACTTGACTGCTAACTAGAAGGCTGGTGGTTCAAACCCACCAGCCACTCCGAGGAGTGGCTGGTGGGTTTGAACCGCCAGCCATCTGGTTAGCAGGCAAGTGTCTTAGCCACTATGCTACCAGAGCTCCCCTCTTGCTACCTATTACTATTTAATTGTAGTAAAGTAATTAACCCCACCAGCCACTCCTCAGAAGGAAGGTTGGGCAATCCTACTTCCGTAGTGATACTGCCTCGGAAACCCAAGGAGGGGTCGCTATGAGTC
>NW_006921607.1:9853711-9856585 GCF_000298275.1 Orycteropus afer afer | reverse complement strand
GACTGCTAACTAGAAGGCTGGTGGTTCAAACCCACCAGCCACTCCTCGGAAGGAAGGTTGGGCAATCCTACTTCCATAGTGATATCGCCTCGGAAACCCAAGGAGAGGTCGCTATGAGTCGGGTCCTACTTGATGGCACATAACAACAACAAAAATGAGTTTCTTTGGGAGCTCTGGTGGCGTAGTGCCTAAAGCATTTGACTGCTAACCAGAAGGCGGGCGGTTCAAACTCACCAGCCACTCCTGGGAAGGAAGGTTGGGCAATGTACTTCTGTAATGATAACTGCCTCAGAAACCCAAGGAGGGGTCACTCTGAGTCGGATCTGACTCAACGGCAGTGAGTTTGGTTTTTGAATGAGTTTATTTACATTAGTTTGAGCTTATTTCAATCTGTATATCTTTTTTTTTTTTTTTGTCAGAGTATCTGTCCAAATCTTTTGCTCATTTTAAAAATTGAATTATTTTCTTATATTTCTTTGTTATCTATTCTTACACTTAACCATTGACCTACTTGTCTATCTGTGGTGGTCATGTTTTTGTGTCAAATTAGCTAGGCCTGGTTGAGTAGCTGGACAGCTGGATGTAGTATTTCCCATGATGAGACTGGTAATCAACTCTGTGGTGGAATCTACTGTGAGCAGCTGAGTAGCTGCCTTTGGGTATGTGGTCTGCTTCCCACATATAAGCAGCAGCTTTGGGAATGGTCTCTAGCTTATGGCATGCTTGGACCCTGCATGTAGCTGTGTTATTGTTCAGCAGCCTGCCATGCTCTGCCAACCTAGGGACTTACAATGGACTTAAAGTAATGGCCTGCCATGTGGTTTGGTAACATTGGGACTGTACTATTTTATTTGTGGACCTTGGGCTTGTTAGCCTCAGCAGCTAGTAGCTGCCTGAGTGAAGAGATGCCTCAAGCTTCAGTGGGCCAGGAGCAAGAGGCAGAGCTGCAGCCCAAGGCCAAGGGGCTTTCACCCACCCCTAGAGCCTGCCACTTTGAACTTGGACTTCTAGCTGTCTGAACTATAAGACAATAAACTCCTGTTTGTTAAGGCCAACCCATTTATGGTATATTCCTGTCAGCGTGGCACTAGGTAACCAGAACACTATCTTTACAGCAATACCATGGATTCAGAAAAGGATATGGAATGAGGGATATCATGGTTGATGTCAGATGAATATTGGCTGAAAGCAGAAAATACCCAGAAAGATGTTTGCCTGTGTTTTATTGACTATGTAAAGGCATTCAACTGTGTGGACGATAGCAAATTATATATAACATTGCAAAGAATGGGAATTCCAGAGCACTAGATTGTGCTCATCTGGTACCTGACCAAGAGGCAGTTATTCAAACAGAATAAGGGGATACTGCATGGTTTAAAATCAGGAAAGGTGTGCTTCAGGGTCGTATCCTTTTGCCATACATATTCAATCTATATGCTGAGAAAATTATTTGAGAAGCTGGATTATATGAAGAAGAATGTGGCAGAGAAAGATTCATTAACAACTTGCTATATACAGATAACATAATTTTGCTAGCTGAAAGTGAAGAGAACTTGAAACATTTACTGATGAAGATAAAAGACTGCAGCCCTCAGTATGGATTACACCTCAAGGTAATAAAACAAAAATTCTCACAACTGAATCAGTAAGTTAAATCATGATGAACAGAAAACCTTAACGTTGTCAAGGATTTCATTACTCGGATCCATAGTCAATACCCACGGAAGCAGCAGTCAAGAAATCAAATGACCTATTGCATTGGGCAAATCTACTCCAAAAGACCCCTGTAGAAGCAAGGATGGGGAGACCTTGGCTTTTGTACTGTGGGCATGTTATCAGGAGGGACCAGTCCTGGACAGGACATCATGCTTACTAAAGTAGACGGTCAGCAAAAAAGAGGAAGACCCTGAACGAGATGGATTAGCACAGTGGCTGCAACAATGGGATCAAACATAGCAGTGATTGCGAGGGTGGCACAGGACCAGGTGGTATTTCTTTCTGTTGTATGTGGAGTAGCTATGAGTTGGAACTGACTCGACAAAACCTAAAAGCACAACAGTAGTTTTTTAAAGAGATACTTCACGGGCCCTAAGTCCTAAACTTCAAAAGAAGATACCTGAGTCTGGGCTGCTTATTAGCTACAGGTCCTAGCAATCATAGCCTCATTCTCAGTCTGCAGTCCTTTTTGCATACCCTTCCTCTTTGTAGGGAGCTCTGGTGGCGTAGTGCCTAAGGCATTTGACTGCTAACTAGAAGGTTGGTGGCTCAAACTCACCAGCCACTCTGTGGAAGGAAGACTGGGCGATCTGCTTCCGTAAAGATTTACCACCTTGGAAACCCAAAGCGGGTAGCTATGAGTTGGAATCGACTCAATGGCAGTGACTTTGGTTCTTGGTTTGATTTTCCTTCTAGTACTCTGCTTTTGCCCAACCCAAATTCCTTTTTGGTTTTGGAGCCATAATTGGATATTTCCTAAAAACCAGCATCCTTGAGATAAAGCTTCTTTATATCCTGGTGCCCTCTCTTTCCTTTCTTTAAAATGTTCTTTTTCCTTTTTTCTATTCCTTCTGCTGTGCTCTAGAGACTCTTAGCACCAAATTAGGCTTACACATAGCTTCCTAGTCTGTATGATACTATCTTCCATTTCTCAAATCTTTCCCCTCCACATTCTGATCAAAAACTAAAAGCATTCTTAGTATCAACCATATTGTTGTTAAGTGCCATCAAGTTGGCTCTGACTCATAGCAACCCTGTGTACAACAGAACACTGCCCAGTTCTGCGTCATCCTCATAATCTTGGCTGTGCTTGAGCCCATCGTTGCAGCCACTGTGTCAATCCATCTCCTTGAGGGTCTTCCCCCTTTTTTTTTTTTT
>NW_006921607.1:9850011-9852102 GCF_000298275.1 Orycteropus afer afer | reverse complement strand
TGCATACCTGGTATGAACCCCACTTGGTCATGATGAATGATTTTCTTGATATGCTGTCTTCCCCTTTTTTTTTTGCTGACCTTCTACTATACTGTTCATCAGGGAATGGTTCCTTCTGACAACATTGGCAAAGTAAGTAAGATGAAATCTGGCCATTCTTGCTTCCCAGGAGCATTCTGGCTGCACTTCTTCCAGGACACATGTGTTTGTTTTTCTGGTAGTCCATGGGTATTTCCATTATTCTTCATCAACACTGCAATTCAAAGGGATCAACTCTCCTTTGGTCTTCTTTATTCTTTGTCTAGCTTCCACATGCATATGAGGCTGTTGAAAATACCATGGCTTGAGTTAGGCACACCTTAGTCTTCAAAGTGACATCTTTGTTCTTCAGCACCTTGAATATGTCTTTTGTGGGAGATTTTCCCAGTGCAATACAACACCTGATTTCTTGATTGTGAATTCAAGTAAAATGAAATCCCTGACAACTTCGATCTCTTCTCTATTTATTGTGATGCTGCTTAGTGGTCCTGTTGTGAGGATTTCTGTTTTCTTTATGTTGAGGTGTAATCCATAGCAAAGACTGTATTGTTTGATCTTCATCAATAAGTGCTTCAAGTCATCTTCACTTTCAGCAAGCTAGGTTGTGTCATTTGCATATTGCAGGTTGTTAATGATTCATCCTCCAATCCTGATGCTACATGCCTCTTCATATAGCCCACCTTCTCAGATTATTTGCTCAGCACACAGATTGAATAAGTGAGAGGATACAACCCTGACACACACCCTTCCTGATTTTACACTCTTGTTCTATTTGAACAACAGCCTCCTGGTCTATGTACAGGTTCCTCATGAGTGCAATTAAGTGTTGTGGAATTCCCATTCTTCACAATGTTATCCATAATTTGTTATGATCCACACAGCTGAATGCCTTTCCATAATCAATAAAACACAGGTAAACATATTTCTTCTATTCTTTGCTTTCAGCCAAGATCCCTCTGACATCAGCAATGATATCTCTCACTCAACATCCTCCTCTGAATTCAGCTTTCATTTCTGGAAGTTCCCAGTCAATATACTGCTGCAACTGTTTTTGAATTATTTTCAGCAAAATTTTACTTGTGTATGATGTTAATAATATTGTTCAACAATTTCCACATTCTGTTGGATCCCCTTTCTCTGGAATGGGAACAAATATGGATCTCTTCCAGTCAGTTGGCCACGTAGCTGTCTTCCAAATTCCTTGGTGTAAATGAGCAATTGCCTCCAGCACTGCATCGGTTTGCTGAAACGTCTCTATGGGTATTGCGTCAATTCCTGGAGCATTGTTTTCTGCCAGTTCCTTCAGTGCAGCTTGGACTTCTTCCTTTGATACCCTCAGTTCTTGATCATATGCTACCTCCTGAAATAGTTGAACATTAACCAATTCCTTTTGGTATTGACTGTGTATTCCTTCCATCTTCGTTTGATGCTTTCTGCATCATTCAATATTTTGCCCATAGAATCCTTCAATATTGCAACTTGATGCTATAAGTTTTTCTTAAATTCTTTCCACTTGAGAAATGCTGAACATGTTTTTTCCTTTTGGTTTTCTAACTTCAAGTCTTTGCACATTTCATTATAATAATTTACTTTGTCTTCTCAAGCTGCCCTTTGAAATCTGTTTTAGCTCTTTTATCTTGTCATTTCTACCATTTGCTCTAGCTACTTTCTGTTCAAGAGCAAGATTCAGAGGCTCTTCTGACGTCCATTTTGGTCTTTTGTTCCTTTCCTATATATATATTTTTATTGCCTTTCCTATATTTTTAACAACCTTTTGCTTTCTTCATGTATGAAGTTCTTTTTTTTTTTTTTTCAAATTCTAGAGTATGTATGTTGGCTATGTAGACTACTATATTGAAGGATTTTCATTGAATAAGACAAGCTAAAATTCAGAAGTAAACTTTAAATATATGCAGATCTTTTAACAGGACATTTACATAATTTTTTTTTTTTTTGCATTTGCTCCATTTATTTATTTATTTTTTAATTTTTTATTTGGGTGAAGATTTACAGAGCAAATTCACTTTCCATACAGCAGTTCACATATACTTT
>NW_006921607.1:9834320-9846161 GCF_000298275.1 Orycteropus afer afer | reverse complement strand
CTAGTTGGGGTTTAGTCCACTTTTGTATCCTTCCCTTCAAGGCTCAGGGGTCCAAGATTATGTTCTGTGTCTGTGTTCATTGGTTTCCCTTTTCTTTGTTGAAGAGCATCTGTGCAGTCCTTGTGCCTAGTCTGCCATCTTGCCGGAACTCCCATGTATGAAGTTCTTAATGTTATCCCATAACTCCTCTGGTCTTTGGTCATTGGTGTTCAATGCGCCAAATCTGTCCTTCAGATGGTCTCTAAATTCAGGCGGGATATAATAAAGGTTCTATTTTGGCTCTTGTGGACTTGTTTTAATCGTCTTCAACTTAAACTTGAACTTGCATATGAACAGTTGATGGTTTGTTCGCCAGTCAGCTCCTGGCCTTGTTTTGATTGATGATATTGATCTCCATCACCTCTTTCCACAGATGTAGTTGATCTGATTCCTCTGTATTCCCATCTGGTGAGATCCACACGTGTGGCCACTAGTTATGTTGTTGGAAAAACGTATTTGCAATGAATAAGTCATTGGTCTTGCAAAATTCTACCACGTGATCTCCACCATCCTTTCTATCACTAAGGCCATATTTTCTAACTACTGATGCTTCTTCATTGTTTGCAAGCTTCACATTCCAGTCACCAGTAATAATCAATACATCTTCATTGCATGTTTGGTCAATTACAGACCGCAGAAGTTGGTAAAAATTTTCCATTTCTTTGTTTTTGGCTTTAGTGGTTGGTATTTAAATTTGAATAATAGTAGTTTTACTGGTCTTCCTTGTAGGCATATGGATATTATTCTGTCATTGACAGCATTGTACTTCAGGATAAACTAAAAAAGTCACTTCAGGATAGATCTTGAAATGTTCTTTTTGACAATAATGGGACACTATTCCCATTCAGTTTGTCATTCCCAGCATAACAAACCATATGATTGTCTGATTCAAAGTGGCCAATACCAGTCCATTTCAGATCATAATGATAGGATGTTGATCTTTATGCATTCCATTTCATTTTTGACAACTTCCAATTTTCCTAGGTTTATAATTTGTACATTCCTCATTCTGATTATTAATGAATGTTTTCAGCTGTTTCTTCCTATTTGGAGTCTTGCCCTATCCACAACTGAAAGTCCTGAAAGCTTTACTCCCTCTATGTTATTAAAGTCAACTACTTTGAGGAGGCAGCTCTTCCCCAGTCATATTTTGAATACCTTCCAACCTGAGAGGCTCATCTTCTGTCATTATATCAGATAATGTT
The DNA here is from genome assembly GCF_000298275.1 of Orycteropus afer afer. Classification (NCBI taxonomy): domain Eukaryota; kingdom Metazoa; phylum Chordata; class Mammalia; order Tubulidentata; family Orycteropodidae; genus Orycteropus; species Orycteropus afer. The sequence goes on along the minus strand of NW_006921607.1, from coordinate 9,844,917 downwards.
TCACTGCTATTCATAAAGATTTCCAGTAATATATTAGACAGTGTTTCACTGATATTCATAGGGTTTTCAGTGGACAATTTTTTCAGAAGTGGATAGCCCTATCCTTCTCCCCAGTCTGTCTTAGTCTGCAAGCTTTGCCGAAACCTGTCCACCATCGGTGACCCTGCTGGGAATTGAAATTCTGGTGGCATAGCCTCCAGCCTCACAGCAACACACAAGCCATCACAGAAGGACAAACTGACAGGTGAGTGGTGAGTATCAACCACATCAAGTCTAAATTCCTCTGTTTGGCTTCTAGACCCTTTACAATCTATCCCATTCTGCTTATTAGACTTTATTGTTCACTATTTCACACATAAGGAGCTCTGGTGGTGTATATGCTTTCCATTTACTGCTCACTAACATGCCTTGCTCATTCCAACCCAGGGGTCAGATTCATCTCAGTAGCCCCAGAGTATGGTATAAAGATGTTGGGTAAGAGCCTAATAAATCTGAGTTGACTGACTAAATACAGTAGTTGGCATTTGTTTTTTTTTCCATGCCCTCCATTTTTATAGTTCAGTCCAACAGATCTTTCTATTCTCATATCCTGCTTGAAGAATTCCCTAGTTTCTTATAGACCCTGGGTAGTTCCTATGTAGGAATCTGAGGAGCTTGTTAAAATATAGATTCTGATTCAGTGTATCTGAAGTAGAAATACAAATGCTCAGTAGGGGATTGAACCATAATGAACCAGTTCAAAGTCCTGCTTTAGAAACTCTATTGCAGAGTATAATTGTTTAAATAAAAACTTCTGCCTCTCTTTCATATTTTCCAAGAACAGGCTTTGGAGTTCATCAGAATGGATTTGAATCTTGGGCCTTAACTGAAAAATAAGGATAATAATACCCATTCTGTTGGATCATTATGAAGATTAAATGTGATGTGTGTGTGTGTGTGTGTGTGTGTATAGTGTTTTAGCATCATGCTGGGCACATTATGGGCATCAATGAAAGTTAGCTCTTAAAACATCTCATAACATGGATGAACCTAGAGGACATTGTACTGAGTGAAATTAGTCAGTTACAAAAGGATAATTATTGTATAAGACTGTACAAAGGTAAGAAAAGGTTTATACACAGAAAGAATTGTTCTTTGAAGGTTACCAGGAAGAGGAGAGGAAGGGAGGAAAAATCATCATCTAGACGGTAGACATGTATGAACTTGGGTGAATGGAAAGGCAATACACAATAAGGGGCAAGTCAGTGCAAAATTATCAAGGTAGTGGAAGACATAGGGAGGAGCACAAGAGTTAAAGGCAACAGAGGTGAATACTATCACACACACAATCTTGCAATAATAGTAATAACAATAATTGATGAGTAATAACAATAATTGATGTGGATACATAGGTAGATGGGAGCTGTGGTGGTGTAGTGCCTAAGGCATTTGACCACTAACCAGAAGGCTGGCAGTTCAAACCCACCAGCCACTCCTCAGAAGGAAGGTTGGGCAATCGACTTCCATAGTGATATCACCTGAGAAACTCAAGGAGGGGTAGCTATGAGTCAGATCTGACTCAACAGCAGTGAGTTCATAGGTAGACACTCAATCTGAACAGGGGTGGGAAAGTGAATAGGACAACATCCATGAAAATATATAGGTTTGACAGAGACTATCTCTATCTGTGTATTTATATGTGCTGCAAATATGTCCATGAATGTAGTAAAGCATAGAGGGGAATAGTTACGAAAACATCTTAGTCATAACCAGACACCTTGAGGGAATGAGTCACTAGGTATGGAGGCTCAGGACATTAAGGTCAATTGGCATAACTTAGTTCACAAAGACGATATTCTACATCTTACTTTGGTGAGTAGTGAAAGCTTGTGAGTGGTCATCTAAGGTGCAACTATTTGTCTTTCTCCATCTGGAGCAAAGAAGAGTGAAGAGAATCAAAGATGCAGGAAACAATTAGTCCAAAGGACTAATGGAGCATATGAACCCCAGCCTCCATGACCCTGAGACCCAAAGAACTAGATTATGACTGTCTATCACTGCTGACTGTTCTGAAAGGGATCACAATCAAAGGTCCTGGATAGAGTGGGGGAAATGTGGAACACAACTCAAAATCATAAATAAGACCAGGCTTACTGGACTGACAAAGACTGGTAGGTAGAACCCTCGTACTATCATCCTTAGACACACTTAAAGATAGGTATTGAATTTAAACTCTGTGAGTCAATTGTCAGCCAAATGATCTAAAAACACTCACTGCTGCCGAGTCAGATCTGACTCACAGCAACCCCTCCTTAGGTTTCCAAGGTGGTATTTCTATGGCAGTAGATTGCCCAATCTTCCTTCCAAGAAGTGGCTGGTGGATTTGAACCTCCAGACTTCTGGTTAGCAGTCAAATGCCTTAGGCACTACACCACCAGAGCTCCTCCTCAGCCAAATGATAGATAGGCCTATAAGGGAAACAATATCAGGAGGGAATGTACTCATTAGAACAACCAAGCATATGAGATCAAGAGCCAGCATTTGCCCAGAGATGGAGCTGGGAAGGTGGGAGGAGATGGGAAGGAAGGACAAAGGGAAGAGATGGGTGCCAGGAAGAAATGGGAAGAATGCTATTACAGTGTTGGGATTGCTGCAAGTGTCACAAAACAGAATGTGCATGGATGGTTGCTCTGTAAACTTTCATCCAAATCACAATTAAAACAAACTCAAACAAACAAAGTTAGCTCTTACTATTTGATCCTGTCCTCTTTTCCACAAAATATCCAATAGGTTACATTCCTTATCTAATTTAGCATAAGGTTAGGCTACCTATCCTCAGACTATCCCTGAGCTTTACATCTAGAGGCATTGGAACATGTAAATGTATGTGCTTGGGAGTAAATACATGCTTGCCTGTGTGGCTCCCTATGTATATACATCTGTGTACAAGGGCCACAGACCTCCAGCTACCCTCATTTCTGCTTTGAGAAACTTAAGTTAAAATGAACAAATAGGGCACATCATCCTCTCCTGTTGCTGCTGCCGCCTTCACCAGACTGATTTCCTTGTTAAATAATAGCACAGTGAGTTCCTGGGATTAGGCTGGGTTAAGCAGATTCTGCTACCAATATCTAAAAGCAAATAGGAGAAGTATCTCTCAATATTATTTAGCTATAAAACCCATATGCAGCTATAGCCCAATAATGAAAAATGACAAGTGAATGATGCCACTTTTCCTCAGTAGGGCTAGATAAAAGAGCAAAGAGTTATTACCTCTAATCTTTCTTCTGGGAGTGAGAGTGGAAAATTCACAAGTAGCCTTGGTGAACAGCTCCAAATGTCACATTCTATTTGTGGCCTCTTCACTCTGCTCTGAGGGTCTGTGGTAGCTTTTCCTTGTAATAATGCTAAAGCCAAACCACCATGCTAGCAATTTTCACCCCTCTAGGTAATTGTCAATTATCTCCAGAATCATTAGGGAGGTCTGAACATATTTCCCAAACCAAAGTAACTTTAATTAAAACCAAAGTAATTTTAATTAACACACACACACACACACACACACACATAGGTCCCTTTTCCTTCTTCTCAGTTCTTCCTTCTCCCCACACATTATTTTTTTTTGTCCTCTTCTACCTACTTTGTTTTGGACCCAGCTGAGTGAGTGCCTCACTCCCACCACCTTGGTGTTCAGTAGTGCCACTCCTGACCCTCTATATTTGGCAGTGAGTGCTCCCTTAGAGTTAGTGCCATATTTCCACCATAGCCATGTTTGGCAGCTAGCACATGCACCAGCACTGTGCCATATTTGTTTTTGTTGGTTTGTTTTTATTCTTTTTCTTTCTTCTTAGGTTTCCTTTCTTCCTCTCTCCCACTTTGTGTTTTTTGTTTCCCTTTCCCCTCTTTTCTTTCTTTTTTTCCTATCTTTCCACAGCAGTAGGGAGCCAGTGACTCTACTCAGCCATAGCCATCACACCTGCTGTCCCACCCACTGGACACATTCTACCACCCACTCCAGCACCACTGGATTGATAACAGACAGTGGCCAAAACCCACCCAGCATGCCCTCAGTTACTTTGCGTGATCAATGATCAGAGACTTTTGCCCACACTCCACTTAACTGCCAAATCCACCAAGAGACAGATAGGGAGTGAGTGCCCCAGTGCTGCCAGACTAGCAACCAGAGTAACACTGTTGCCTGGATACATTAAAATAAAACAAAACAAAAAATTGGGATGAAGCAAACCAACACACAACCAACAAATTAATACAAAAACACTACAATGTCTTGGAGACAACACACAACTTCAAATTACACACAAAAAAACAGGACAAGATGGCTCAAACAAGTGACCAAAATACAGGTCCAGAAAATCTTCCAGAGGAAGAATGCTATTGGAACTATCTGAACAGGAATTCCAAATAATTATATTTAAGTACCTTTATTCAAATGTAGTAAAATTTCAGAAATAGGTAATTCATTGGAAGGACAAAAGAATATAATTAAATCAGTGAAGACAGAAGTAGTTAGATTGAAGACAAATCTTTTAATACTAACTTGTTAGAAGAATAATCTGAAAAAAGAACCAAAAAAAAAAAAAAAAAAACACTGCCATTGAGTCAGATCCGACTCACAGGGACCCCTTGTTGGGTTTCCAAGGCAGTATCACTACAGAAAAAAAGAAAGAAAGAAAGAAAGAAAGAAAGAAAAGGAAAAGAAAAGAAAAAAGAAAAAAAAAAAAAAAAGGAAAGAAAAGAAAAGAATATCTAAGAATTATGTGAGACTTCATCAAGAGGAATAGCTTCTGTGTGATTGGAATTCCAGAACAGGAAAAGACACACACACACACACAAAGCACTGAGAAAATTGTCAAAGATTTATTGGACAAAAACTTCCCTAAAACCATCATAATCAAACTTCCTGGAAAAAAAAAAGACAAAAAAAGAATCATGAAAGCAGCTTGGGAAAAACAAAATGTACAAAGGAGAACCAACAAGATGATGTCTCAGCAGAAACCATGTGGGCAAGAAGGCAATGGGATGACATATGTAGAACTCTGAAAGAAAAAAATTACGAACCAATAATTATATATTCAGCAAAATTATCCCTCAAATATGATGGTGAAATTAAGACATTCCAAGATAAACAGAAACCAAGAGTATGTTTGAAAACTAGACCTACCTTACAAGAAATGCTAAAGGGAAACTTTTGGACAGAGAACCAATAGCAACCGGAGATAAAGACACATGACAGTATCACCTGGAAATCAACCCAGATAAGGAAGTATCAAAAATAAAATAAACCTACAAGACTGAAAATAGGGAACAAGAGATGTGAATTTGTAAATGATGATAACTACAAAGCAAAAGAGGGAATAATGATGTAGTCACAGAACTTTCAAATGGAGAGGAAGTTAAAACAATATCAAGATAGAATGGATTGCTTTGAACTTGGGAAGATAATAATAAATTGTGGAGAGCTGCACCTCGGCATTCTACTAATCTTAACAAGGTCACAATACTTCCCTTCTTTGTTTTGGGCCTGTTGGACATCTTCAGACCTAAGTTTGAGTTTCGAGACCTGTCTTGAGCCTTCACTTCTGTATAGAAGTGATTCAGCACTTTTCAATTTACCCACCTCTTGCCACGTATCTATTTTTTATAGGTTTCCCTATTTCACCGTCAGCAGCAACGTCACATCACCCCATTCCTTGATCCTGCCCCTTTCCTTTACCGTATATAAGTATTTGTTTGAAATTCAGTAAACGAGACTTGATCGGACTTTCAACTTGTCTCCATTCTTTGCGTCTCTTGTCCCCTCCATTTCCACCCCCTCCTCCAGGTCCTAGGTTGACTGTCCCGCGGGACGGGACAATAAATTACAAATAAACTAAAAAAAATTAATAAACCTTTTAACAAAAATAAAAAAGAAGAAAATCATAAAATCTCAGTAAACAGTAAAACAATAGTGATGAAGAAAATGATCAGAAAACTCATAAACAAAAGGAACTCAGCACAGGAAAATATATTGAACAAACCATCAATAACACACACACAAAAAAAACACATAGCAAAATGACAGCAGTAAATTCATACATATCAATAATTATGCCTATATCGTGATGCTGCTTATTGTCCAGTTGTGAGAATTTTTGTTTTCTTCATCTTGAGGTGCAATCCATACTTCAGACTGTAGTCTTCAATCTTTATTAGTAAATGCTTCAAGTCATCCTCACTTTCAGCAAGCAAAGTTGTGTTGTCAGCATATTGCAGGTTGTTAATGAGTTTTCCTCCAATCCTGATGCCATGTTCTTGTTCATATAGTACAGCTTCTCCAATTATTTGGTCAGCATACAGATTGAATAACTATGGTGAAAGAATAAAACCCTGACACTCCCTTCTTGATTTTAAATCATGCAGTGTCCCTTTGTTCTGTTCGAATGACTGCCTCCTGGTCTATGTACATGTTCCTCATGAGTACAATTAAGTGTTCTGGAATTCCCATTCTTCTCATTGTTATCCACAATTTGTTATAATCCACACAATAAAATGCTTTTGCATAGTCAATAAAATACAAGTAAACATCCTTCTGGTATTCTTTGTTTTCAGCCAAGATCCATCTGACATCAGCAATGATATCCCTCATTCTATGTCCTCTTCTGACTCCAGCTTGCATTTCTGGAAGTTCTCTGTCAATACACTGCTGCAACCGTTTTTGAATTATCTTCAGTAAGATTTTACTTGCATGCAATACTAATATTGTTCGATAATTTTCACATTCTGTGGGATCACCTTTTTATGGAATGGGTACAAATATAGATCTCTTCCAGTCAGTTGGCCAGGTAGCTGTTTTCCAAATCTGTTGGCATAGCTGAGTGGGTGCCTCCAGCACGGCATTTGTTTGTTGAAACATCTCAATGAGTATTCTGTTGATTCCCAGAGCCTTGTTTTTTGCCACTTCCTTCAGTGAAGCTTTGACTTCTTCCTTTTATACCATTGGTTCTTGACCATATGTCACCCTCCTGAAATGGATGAACATCGACCAATTCTTCTTTCTTTTTTAATAATTAACTTTGTCTTCTTGAGCTCCTTTTTGAAATAATCTGTTCAGCTCTCTTATCTTGTCATTTCTTCCATTTGCTTTAGCCACTCTTCATTCAAGGGGAAGTTTCAGAGTCTCTTCTGACATCCATTTTTTTTTTTCCTTTCCTGTCTTTTTAATGACCTTTTGCTTTCTTCATGGATGATGTCATCCCACAATTCCTCTGGTTTTTGGTCATTGGTGTTCAATGCATCAAACCTATTCTTTACATGGTCTCTAAATTCAGGAGGGATATATTCAAGGTCATATTTTGGCTCTCGTGAATTTGTTTTAATTATCTTCAGTTTCAACTTGGGCTTGCATATGAACAGTTCTGTTCCACAATCAGCTTCTGCCCTTGTTTTGGCTGAAGGTATTGAGCTTTTCCATTGCCTCTTGCCACAGATGTAGTCAATCTGATTCCTGTGCACTCCATCTGGTGAAGTCCACATGTATAGCACCCACATACTCTATGGGGATACATCCCTTGAAGCAATTGGCCATGGGGCACCAGAGGGGCAACATTCACATGGAGGAAAAGTAGGACACACAGAAGCGCATAACTAAGAAGGTGCATGGAGCAGGGCAGTTACTGGGAAGGGAGAGGAAGGAGGAAAGTGAGTTAGGGTTGGGGATGGTAACTGGGGAGTGAAACCAAATGTACATGAAATGTTGAATGTAAAACAAATTCTGCTCAGTAAATTTGCACCTAAAGCACAATTAAAAAAGAGAGAGAGAGAGATGGAAAAACTAATGATCAACTTATCAACTTTATGGAAAGGAAAGAAACCCCAGATAAGCAAGGCACTACTTATGAAGAACAAAGTAGGAGACTCACACTCACTGATCTGAAAACCTACTACACAGCCATGGTAGTTAAAACAGCCTGGAATAGGTACAATGACAAACACATAAACAAATGGGACAGAATTGGGAAGCCAGAAGTAAATCCATCCACCTATGGACAGCTGATCTTTGATGAAGGGCTGAAACCTATTAAATGAGGAAGAGATAGTTTCTTTAACAAATGATACTGGCAAAACTGGATATCCATTTGCAGAAAAATGAAACAAGATCCATTATATCTCACTATATACAAAAACGAACTCAAGATGGACCAAAGATGTAACTGTAAAACCTAAAACTATAAACATCATCAAAGAAAAAATAGGGGCAAACTTAGTTGCTCTAATACATGGCATAAATATACTATCAAATATAACTGAAAATGAACAAACAGCAGAAGACAAACTAGATGACTGAGAACTCCAGAAAATTAAACATCTACATACACATCAAAAGAATTCACCAAAAGACTAAAAAGAGAACCTACAGACTGGGAAAAAAAAATTGGCAACAACATATTGGACAAGGGACACATCTCTAAAATTTATGGAAAACTTCAACACCTCAACATCAAAGGGCAAACAATACAATTTAAAAAGAACAGACGACATGAAAAGACACTTCACCAAAGAAGACATTCAGGAGGCCAACAAACACGTGAAGAAATGCTCACAATCACTAGCCATTGCAGAGATGCATTTTCTCATCAAGAAAATGAGTTATCATTACACCTTAGCATTAATAACAAAGTTCAAAAAACAAAACAAAAAATAGAAAACAACAAATACTGGCATGGGAGTGAAGAGATTGGAGACCTCATACACTGCTTCTGGTCTGTAAAATGTTACAACCATTGTGGAAAATGGTATAGCACTTCTTTAAAAAGTTGGAAATAGGAAAGTCATATAACCCATCTGTGATAGTTGGAGCTGTGTGTCAACTTGGCTGGACCCCAGTTCTGTGTGGTTGTTCCCATGATGGGATCAGATGACTGTGTTCTGAGTGGCCAATCTGTCCAAGGGGAGTTTCCCTAGGGGTTCCAGGATATCCAGGGACATCCTGGGAAGAGAGACATTCTTCTGTGGATCGGGACTCTGTGCGCTTCCTACAACTTTCTGTGAGTGAGCAGCCCACCATTTGGCCTGGAGATCTTGGATTCGTCTTCTGTTGGAGTCAACAGCCAGTGTACTGTCTGCCAGCCTTGAGCTTCTCTGCCCCCTGCAGTTGTGGAAGCTAAGGCTGCCTCCAGCCCAACATTCCTCCAGGAACTTTGGACTTGCCGGCTTCTAAACATTTGTGAGCCATTTTCCTAAGATAAATTTCTCTCTCTCTTTATATATATATAAGTTTTGCTAGGTTTTGTTTCTCTAGAGAACCCAGTCTAACACACCATCAATCCCACTACTTGGTATATATCCTAGTGAAATAAAGCCATGATGTGAACAGATACATGCACATCCATGTTCATTGCAGCATTATTCAAAATAGTAAAAAGATGGAAACAACCTAGGTGCTCAACAATGGATGAATGGATAAACAATCTATGGTACATACACACAATGGAATACTACACAACGTTAAAGAATAATAATGATTCTTCAAAACACTTCATAACATGGGTGAACCTAGAAGACATTATGCTGAGCAAAGTCAGTCAATCACAAAAGGACAACTATTGTATGAAACTACTACTGTAAAAAGTTTAGAAAAGGTTTACATAGAAAGAATCATTCTTTGAATGCTGTCAGGGGGGGAGGTAGAGGGAGAGAAAGTCACTAACTAGAGGGTTGTTGTTGTTAGGTGCCATCAAGTTGAGTCTGACTCATAGTGACCCTATGTGTAACAGAACAAAATATCGTCTGTCCTGTGCCAGCCTCACAATCCCTGCTATACCTGAGCCCATCATTGTAGGGTGGAAGGAAAGGCAATAAACAATAAGGGGAAGATCAACACAAAACGATCAAGGCAATGGAAGATACTGGGAGTAGCACAAGAATTAAAGGCAACAAAGGTAAATAGTTCATACACTGGAGAAAGTGCATGAGAGAGGTATCCTCTGACCTCCTCTAATTTCATGAGGGGGAGAAAGAAGGATCAACAGCAACAGCTCAAAGCTGATTCTCATAAGGTGGAAGTCAGACATGCCGCCACCCTTCAATCTTCTTGACAATTCTGAGATCAACTGCCCCTGGCAAGGCACTCTCTACTTTTCTGCTGGGTTCAATAATTCGTTGCAGTGGCCACACAGAACTCAATACTCATGATTATGGAGTTTATTAGGGAAGTAACAGTCTATATATATATATATATATACAAGTCAAGATCAGGAACACTCAGGATACTTTGATTAAGACCCGGTTCTTAGGACTTGAGACAGCAGGTGAAGTCATATGACCTGCTGATTTGGGTTCATCAGCCCCTGCAACTATGTGACTGAGGAGAACCCTCCAGACCAACAGTTGACCCACAGATTTGGGACTAGCTGCCTCCACAACCACAAGGGACACAAGTTCAGGTTGGAAGGCTCTCAAAGTATGACTAAGGAAGAGCTGTCTCCTCAAAGTAGTTGTTGTTGTTGTTGTTATGTGCCGTCGAGTCAACTCTGACTCATAGCGACCCCTCCTTGGGTTTCCAAGGCAGTATCACTACGGAAGTAGGATTGCCCAACCTTCTTTCCGAGGAGTGGCTGGT
>NW_006921607.1:9830802-9833197 GCF_000298275.1 Orycteropus afer afer | reverse complement strand
TGGCAAATAACAACAACAACAACATAATTATATACATCTATATATTTATAGATTATAGATTCACTGTAAGCATAACTAAGTTAATTTAGTAAAGTTGCTATATACAAGGCCAATAAAGAAATTTAATTATTTCCACATACCAGCCACAATTAATTTAAATTAATTAAAAAATTAATGAATTAATTAAAAAAAACTAACATTAAAACATCCCACTTATGGAAATATAAAAATATAATTAGGAATAAATCCGATGAATAATATGCCAGACCTTGGCACACAAAACTACAAAATATTATAAAAACTCTTTAGAACTTTAATGAATGGAAAAATATATTATATTCAGGGATTGGGATTTTTAATGTTGTAAAGATTCCAAAATTGACCTACAAATTTAATGCAATGCCTATAAAAATTCCAGCAGGATTTTTTTCTTTTTTGGTGGAATTTGAAAAGTTATTGTAAAATTTATATGTGAGTGCAAAAGTTCAATAATAGCCAAGACAATCTCTTTTTTATAACTTTTTTTAAAAAATACATTTTGTTGAAATGTAATTTATGTACAGTGAAACACACAAAACTAAAGTGACATGGGTCAATGTATTTTTTGGGGGAGAGTGTTCCCTCCCCTCCCCTCCCTACCTTTGGTAACCAACAAAGAAAGTTGCCTTCCATATATAAACCTCTCCTTGACTTTTTACAATTGTTGCTGTTGTTGTTGTTATTTGCTGTTGAGTCGGCCCGACTCATAGCAACCCCTCCTCCTTGGGTTTCCGAGGCAGTATCACTACAGAAGTAGATTGCCCAAGCTTCCTTCCGAGGAGTGGCTGGTGGGTTTGAGCCGCCAGCCTTCTGGTTAGCAGTCAAGTGCCTTAGGCACTATGCTACTAGAGCTCCTACTTTTTACCATAATGAACTAATATTATATTTGTCCTTTTATGACTGACTTATTTCACTCAGCATAGTGTCCTCCAAGTTCATCCATGTTATGCAGTGTTTTGCAGATTCTACATTATTCTTTATGAGTTCTGGTGGCATAATGCCTAAGGCTAACCAGAAGGCTAGTGGTTCAAACCCACCAGCCACTCCTCAGAAGGAAGGTTGGGCAATCTACTTCCATAGTGATACTGCCTTGGAAACCCAAGGAAGGGTTACTATGAGTTGGAACCAACTCGACAGCAGTGTGTTTCTTTAGTGTTGTATAGTATTCCATTATGTGTATGTACCATAGTTTGGTTATCCATTCTTCTGTTGATGGTCACAGAGGTTGTTTCCATCTTTTTACTATTGTAAATAGTGCTGCGATGAACATGGGTGTGCAAGTATCTGTTCTTGTCCTGGCTCTCACTTCTTTAGGATATACACCTAGTAATGGGATTGTGAGGTCAAATGGTATTTCTAATTCCAGCTTTTTAAGGAATCGCCATACTGTTTTCCACAGTGGTTGTATCATTTTATAGTCCCACCAGCAGTGTATGAGAGTCCCAATCTCTCCACATCCTTGCTAGCATTTGTTATTTTCTGTCTTGTCGAACTTTCCCATTAGTGCTGGGGTGAAATGGTATCTCATTGTTGTTTTGATTTTCATCTCTCTGATGACTAATGATCATGAGCATTTCTTCATGTATTTGCTGGCCATCCGAATACCCTCTTTGGTGAAGTGTCTATTCATGTCTTCTGCCCATTTTTTAATTGGATTGTTATTCTTTTTGTTGTTGAGGTGTTGGAGTTTTCTATAAATATTAGATATAAGTCCCTTGTCAGATATGTAACTATTGACAAGTATGAATTTGTTGCTGTCATTTTGTTATGTGCTTTCTCATAGTGTTGATTTCTTTGTTCCATATAGTTTTCTGTGCTGAGCTCATTCTGTTTATAAATCATGTTATCGCTTCCTTTGTTGCTGTTGTTTTAGTATTAGCTAAATATTTGTGGTGGTCCTCTCTTTTATTTTTATGTGAAGGTTTATCATTTATCTTTTCATGTGAAGGTTTATCATTTTTCTTTATTTTTATGTGAAGGTTTATCATTTTATTTTTATGTGAAGGTTTATCAAATTACTTGGTAATTTATAATTTTCTTCCCAAGTTTAGAATAGTATCTTGCAGTTGTCTTGACTTCCCTACCATTTAGAAGTTCTGTAACTACACATTTTTTCCCCCTCTTTTTGGTTTCTAGTTGTCTCATTTGGCTATTGATGTCTCTGGTTCCCTGTTTACAATCCTGTAGACTTACTTACTTTGGATACTTCCATAGTTGGGTTGATATCTGGGTTATGTCATCATGTGTGTTAATGGTTGGTTGTTGTTTGCTGTTGTTGGTTCTCTGTCCAAAGGACTGCCTTTAGCATCTCTTGTAAGGTTGGTCTGGTTTTAACAAATTCCCTTAATTTCTGCTT
>NW_006921607.1:9815481-9829932 GCF_000298275.1 Orycteropus afer afer | reverse complement strand
TAATTTTTCATTTATTTTGTCATTTTGTTCTTGTATTGTCTTTTGAAATTGTTCTAGGGTTTTCTCTGTTTTCCTCAATTTTGTCAGTGTTTTCCCGGATCTGTCTCTCAATCTGTTGAAGGTACCTAAACAGAACTCTTTTGAATTCCTTATAAGGGAGTTCCAATGCTGTGTCTTCCTCAGCGATGTGTTTTGGGTCTGTATCCTGGTCCCTCCCTTGTTTCTCCTGCTTTATCTTGCTTCTTTGTGTGGACCATGATGCTCTGTTGTCTCCAAGACATTGTGATGTTTTTGTGTTTATATTTAATTGGTGATTATATATTGGAGTGACTTGCCCACTATTTTTGTTTTCTTTGGATATTATCTACGTAAGCAGGATACTGTGTTTCTCTATTCATTAGTTGGCAGCACTTATACACTCATGTTCATCAAAACTGTTCAAGAGTGTTCCTAGCAACACTGATGATCACAATAGCCCCCAACTGGAAACAACCTGAGTACCCGTCAGTAAGAGAATGGATAAATAAATTACATATATTAGTTCATGAAATAATAAGGAAGACCAAAGAAGGGTTGATGCTTTTGAGTTGTGGTGTTGGCAAAGAATACTGAAAGTACCATGGACTGCCGGAAGAACTAACAAATCTGTCCTGGAAGAAGTGCAGCCGGAATGCTCCTTGGAAGAATGGCCACACTTCGTCTTACCTACTTTGGTCAAGTTGTCAGTAGGGACCATTCCCTGGAGAAGGATATCATGCTTAGTAAAGTGGAGGGTCAATAAAAAGGGGGAAAGCTCTCAACTAAATGGAGTGACACAGTGGCTACAACGATGGGCTCAGGTATAGCAAGGATTGTGAGGCTGGCGCGGGACTGGGCAGTGTTTCATTCTGTTGGACGCAGGGTCGTTATGAGTCAGAACTGACTTGACAGCACCTAACAACAACAACAATTCATGAAATACTATACAGCAATGAGAATAAACAAAGGATTACTACATGCAACAACTAAATGAATCTCAAAAAACATAATATTATGTAAAAGAAGCTACACATAAAAGTACAGAGACAAATAGATAAAGCTTCCAAATAGGCAAAACTTAAATTATGAGGTTGGAAGTCAGGTTAGTAATTATTCTTGGGAGGGAAAATGATTTGATGGGGCATGAGGTGGCTTCTGGGTTGTGGTAATGTCCTCGTTCTAGATCCAGGCTCTGATTTCCTGGTTGTGTTCACACAGTAAAAATTCATCCGGCTCAACACTTTTCTGTAAATATGTTGGCTTTAATAAGATATTTACTTAAGAGAAAATAAAAGTATGTCCAGAACAGTTAGGAGTCGAAGGGAGAGGGAGATGAGCATTAAAAATTTAAAACGATCAAGTGAAAAAGTCAGCAATCATAACATACTTTCTCTGAGCCTCTGCCTTCTCCTCTAGCTAAGGCAGATACTTAAGGCTGTCGTCATTTTATCCACAAGAATCCTTGCAAGTAGGGAAACTAGTCTTTGTTTCCCATTGATGCATGGGAAACTTAAACTGTGAGAAGGTGGGTGACTAGATTAAAGTCTCACAGGCAATTAGAGAATGCAGCACTAGCACCTGGTCTTTTAATTCCTGGTCCTGAGTTTTGTTTACTAGACCCTGTTGATCATGTGAGCCAGGCCACTTGACCATACTGAGGCTAGGCTCCAAACAGCAAATGCCTTTATTAGGGTGCAATGAATGTCCCTAATTTATAAGAATGCCAAGGATGGGGAAGGCTTCCTAATTTATTGCACAGTTGAACTGACTTAAAGCAGATACCCAGTCAGCCATCGCTGTGCACATTTCACTGCAAACAAATGTCAAAGGATGCATATGACGTAAGGAGGCAATTTTAAACAACCACTTTTCCCCCGTCTAAGAGCCCGTTACTGACTGGTTGTATTGAATGGGCCCTGACGGCCACTGAGAGTATAATAAACCCAGGGAAGAGGAAGAACACTTAATTTCTGGGATTCTGTCTGCAACGACCATTTCTAGACAAGTGAATAGAGTTACACTTTTCATCTTTTAAACAAGATTCAAATTGTGGTTTAGAATATTTTAAATGTAGTACTTTTATCCTAAGCTGATTCTTCTTTAAAACACCTGAATATAAAAAGAAAATTTGTAAGCACAGGTTTAGAGAACAGATGGAGACGAAACTGGTGACTGTTCAGCAGGCAATTTATGTCTTTGTTGGGACCACTGAGGGTTTATAGAAACCACTCCCTGTAACTTTCCCATTCTTCCTCTTTTTCCTCGTGATAGCTGCCCTGTGAGCAACATGCAGACCTCCAAGGGTTCTCAGGACTGCTTCACCCGCTCCAGACGTAGCTACACAGGTATGTAAATTGGATACAGACTCTAGCTTTACAGTTCTTTCCTATTTCCTCCCAAAAGCTGAGTAACTCTTCCCAACCCAAATGAAGTCAATTTTCTCTCAATCCACAATCTATTCTGTACGTTTCTATTGTGTACAATTCTATTGTGTACGTTTCTCTCCACATTATATTTTCTCTTATCTCAGTCAAAGATTATGCCCTGGCCCCTGGACAGTTGATTGTTTTAATTCCCGTTTCTGTTTCTCTTCTGTAAAAACTCTCCTCCCTTTTTAACTATTATCCTGGCTCTGGTTTCTTAACTCTTTTTCCCAATCTTGAACAGTTGGCTCCTTTGCTGCCTTGTACCAGACAGCATCTTTGCTACAATGCCTACCCCGATACAGAAATGCGTGAAAAAGAGAAAAAACTCATGGTGCAACCAATAGTTTTATGCTATTTTAACTGTCAAGATTCCTCCAGACTGTCTTGAAGAAACAGAGACAGGCTGTTTCCCAGATTACTTTCACCCCCAAGTTACTTACACATAATGGGGGTTACTTCACTTGACAGGAAAATAGCCGATTAAAAGTAATTGTCTCATTCATGCCTCACACTGTACACAGAAACAATGTCAAAATGGATTAAGGACCTAAATGTACAAACTAAAACCATACATTTTTAGAAGAACAAAGAGGGGTAATACTGTCAGATCTAGTTTTCAACAGTGGATTAGCTAATCTAGTAACCAAAGAACAGACAATAAAGAACAAAATAAATAAACAAGACCTCATAAATTTTTTTTTATCCAAAGACTGTACCAAATAAAGTGAAAAGACAAGTGACTGCGAGAATACCTCAGCAAAACCACATATCCAAAAAGAATTAATAACCACAATATATATGTAAAACTTTTAAACTTAAAACAAACAAACAAAAAATAACCTAATCATAAAATAGCCAAAGTCTTGAATAGACATTTCATCAAAGAAGACATTCAAATGGTCACCAAACACAGGAAAAGATGCTCAGCATCCTTAGCCATCACGGAGATGCAGACAAAATCACAAGGAGATACCAGCTCTGGTAGCGTAGTATCTAAGGCATTTTGACTGATAACCAGAAGGCTGGCCATTCAAACCCACCAGCCACTCCTCAGAAGGAAGGTTGGGCAATCTACTTCCGTAATGATACCGCCTCAGAAACCCAAAGAGGGGTCGCTATGAGTTAGGTCTGACTCCATGGCACATAACAACAACAACAACAGGATGGAAACAAACAGAAAATAACAAATGTTGGTGAGGATGTGGGGAAACTGGTACTCTTATCCATTGCTGGTGGGAATGCAAATGTACGATCTGTTGCGGAAAACAGTGTATTGGTTCTTCCAAAAACTAAAAATAGAACTACCATATGACCCAGCAATTCCACTTCTAGGTATATACCCCAAAGATTTGAAAGCAAAAACTCAAAAAAGACTTGTATACCCATGTTCATGGCAGCACTATTCACAATAGCCAAAAGGTGGAAACAACCTAAATGCCCATCAACAAATGAATGGAACAACAAAATGTCGTACATACATACAACGGACTACTACTCAGCCAGTAGGAGAAATGAAGTCTTCATGCATCCTACAGTATGGATGGAGCTTGCAGACACTGTGCTGAGCAAAAGTTACACAAGGGCAAATATTGCATGACCTCACTAATATAAAAAGACAAGAAAAGGCAACTGTATAGAGACCATAGATCATTAGTGGCTACCAGGGGTGGGAAGAACGGGGAATAGAGGGTTAATGGTGATGGGAAAATCACATTGATTAGGGGTAGGGTTGCACAGCCTGTTATTGTAATTGCTATCAGCAAGTTGTACACTTCTAAAAAGTTGAATTAGCAACAGTTGTGTGATAGATATATTTAGGATGATTTTTTTTTTTAAAAAAAAAGTGAGTAGCTACTGAGGCTGCTTATAAACAACCAAACACTTCATGGGGTTTGGTTCATTGATTTGGAGGGTTAGGGTCATGATTTCATGGGACATCTCAGTTAATTGACCTGATTATGTGCTTATTGTTTCTATTTTGCTCCCTAGTTCATTGCATAGCACCAAGAGTCTTAAAGGAGCTCTGGTAGCATAGTGACTAAGGCACTTGACTGCTAACCAGAAGGCTGGCGGTTCAAACCCACCAGCCACTCCTCGGAAGTAAGGTTGGGCAATCTACTTCCATAGTGATACTCCCTCGGCAACCCAAGGAGGGGTCGCTATGAGTCGGGCCGACTCGACGGCATATAACAACAACAAGAAGGGTCCTAAAAGCTTGAGAGAGGTCATCCAAGGGACGACAGTTGTTCTCTATTCACCTGGAGCAACCGAAGAAGAAGGAGAGTCAGGAATGGGAGGATGATATGTGACATGTGGCTAACTGCCTCCATGAACGACTCCCTCCTTTGCCCTGAGACCTGAAGAACTGGATGATGCCTGTCTAGTGAACATGTTGATCAGAGATTCCATGGAAGAATCCTTATCAAAAGGGGTGAAATGCACAACACAGTTTCAAATTCTCATTGACTCTAGACTTTCTAGAGCTGTGGAGGGTGAAATGAACCCCTGAAACTATTGCACTGAGATAAACCATAAACCAAAAATATCCCCTGAAGTCATCTTAATAAACAATAAAGAGTTTAGTTTAACTAGTAAAAAAGGTCTGCTTTGAGCATTATAATCATTTAAGAATTATCTATATAATATCAAATTGACAATAGCAACTTGAATGATGAGATAGGTATCTTAGGCAACAGTGAATTTATGTTAATGAGGGAGGAATAATTCAGAAAAGGAAGGTGAGAATGGTTGTACAACTCACAGAACGTACTGTCTGTTTTTTTGTCATCCAAGCCCTCTCCTCAAGGTATTTTCAAAAGCATACTATGCTGATTATTTTATATGTTACTGTAAAAAATTAGCATACCATGCTTACAAAAATACCTGGGGGGGAGATCATGGTTGGCAAAAAATTATGTTTAATGTGCAGGTTATTCATGTAAAAATACAGTAATCCATGTCACTAAACTGTACAGGTAGAAACTGTTGACTTGGTGTATGTTTTGCTGTGTATATTCTCAACCACAGCAACAGCCACATAAACAAAATTTAGGAAAAAAACTAAGTGAGGAAAAAAAAGTAATTATCTCAATTTTGTTTAGATATTTCCTTATATTCCTAATTCTTTAAATTTGCAAGAGCTCCAAAATATTATAAGCGAGTATCGGGTTTTCTGGACACGAAGTTCTGTTTTTCAAAGCATCAACCCGATAGAGGCTGAAACCAAATACTTCAATCTACAATTCTCTTCTTTTGAGGTAAGGGTCTCCTTCCCACATCTGTCGGACAGGATGTCAGTGACCAAATCAAAAGAATGTAATGGCCCCTCCCCCAGTAATTACCTTTGCCTGGGGCTGTCCTGGTGAGGGCTGTACCCAAACTGAAGCCATCAGTGTTAGTGCCCGGTCCTTAATGGGATCTCTGTGGCTGAAGGACAGGAGAAGCAGACAGGCTCCTTACCTTCAACGTGAGTCGGATTCTTTTCCTTTATTTTCACAAAGCAGTTTGACCAAATGAACTACCTCATTCTCAGGGCTTAGCTAGGTTTGCTGGTTTCTAACAGCATGCATCCATTGCTCTCTGGGTTTCCTCTTCATACTGTCCTTATCAGCTCAAGGTAACATGGCTGCTCCCTCCATGAGGAGTTTTCTCCTTTCCTAAATCTTATCTGAGTAAAGCTTGTATTATGACATCTGTACGATGTCAACCTTCTCTTTTCTGGTACCATCTCAGCTACCTGTCTATAAAGCATGGTCAGTGGCCAGCTGCTTTTACAATAATTTAGATCATTTAAACAATTTGGAAAATTCTGCCCTTGAATAAGAAACTGTGATTCCGAAACTCCAATTAGCAGAACGTACCAGGCAAAATCATCTAGGTACCGAGGGCTTGGGGAAATTTTTGTTATAGAATAAACAAACAAAAAATAGAAGAAAATGAAGAAGGAGGAGAGGAGAAGAGGAAGAAGAGAAAGAGAAGAAGAAACTGAGCCCACAGATATCTTACTGTAGCATAGACATTGTACTATATGTACTAAAACACCCGCTAAGAAAGAGAAAGCAATTTCCCCCACTGGGGCTCACCTCTTACTCTATAGGTCCCTGTCTCAGGAATCGTCAATAGCAGCTCTCATTGGTCAACAAAAAGATAATTCCAGATCAAAAGAGCGTTTTGAAATCAAGATGTCTTTTTTAGATCTGTGGTTCTCTTAAGTAGAATCCGGGGATCTCTGGTGGGTCTGTGAAGATTACTCCAATCGTTTTGTGGGCTGGGTCAAAATGCAAGGCACACGCGTTGTTGGGTGGTATTTTTTGTTTTCCCTTGGAACATATTTTCCATTGCTGATTTGAATTAAAATTAAAAGCACCAAAACAAACATTTTTAAAGGGAGTTACAAATAGTCACAATGGATTTAACAAAAACACCTTAAAAGTTTGTTTTGTTTGTTTGTTGGCTTGCCTGCTGGCTTCTTTATTTCATCTAGTAAGTAGGTGAAATGCTTTTTGTTCTGCTCAAATCCCTAAGCCTGATGACTAAAAATTCTGAGACTCACCAATCCAGAAGCAAAGATGTACCATGCAAAGCACACCTTTTTTGGGGGGAGGAAAGTAAGGTTCTTTCTTTCCTGAATTTCCCATTTCCCAATATCATTTACTTCTTAATCCTCTCTCTTAATTGCTGCTTCCAGCTCAATGCCCACAGCTCTGGAGTCAGAGGCAGCCATTGCCAACAAGAACCCTTCTGTGCTGTCGCGGCTCTTTCTCTTTACTCAGGTTTCTCTTTCAGGGAACAGGAGCTCAGGTGTGGGGTGAAGGGTATGTCAAATACAGCTGCCGCTTGGGAAGATCTGTTTTGCCTCATCCTAGCTCCACGGCAAGAGTTAACACCAGGAAAGCCTGGATTGCAGGAGAGAAGATTGGGGAGTTATTGAAGGATGTAACTATTAGCCATACACCATGCAAAGCTGCCAGGCCGTAAAGCCGCTCAGATGCCAGGAGATAAAATTTAGCCTTATGGCTAGGTCTGTCTTTCCCTCTCTGAAGGAGAAATGTGGACTTTGGGCTATTTGTTGGACCAATTTGCACAGCCATTGTTTCCTAGGAGAATTTCAAAACAGACGGGCTGCCTACACTGTGGGTAAATGGCAGGAATTGTACATTAGAATGGACTTGGAGGCCTCTAATTCGATTTCCTTAAATTGTTCACAATATGAGTTACCTTCCCAGATAATTGCGTCATGTGTACAAGGTGATCCCTGATAATTCAGATACCATCCTGTATTACATAGATGTTGTCAGTCTTCTCAACATTTTGGTGCAGACCCCAAGGAATAAAGGAAGCAAAGTTTTCCCCACTTTGCTTGAAAGGTGAAAACAACTTATTCACTCCTTGAATGTGATTGGGAAAAAAGAGAGAGAGAGAGAGAGAGAGAGAGAGAGAGAGAAGGAAAAACCAATCCCAACATCTGGATGGAATTAATTACATACCTCTCTAGGACCCCCTGGTTCCTGAATGTTTCGGCTAATGATTCCCTCTTCTAAGTCTGCAGAGGCTCAATGACTCAGCCTGTCAGGGACTGATACTTTGCTGTCAGTTACTGTAAGTTGGTTTAAATAGGTTACTAAGATGCTGCAGCTGTGACCAAAGCCTGGCAGGGGAGGTGGGGCAGCACATATCGTAAGCATTCTCACATGTTTCTGTGTGGATGCCCAGTGGGAAGGCTTCTGAAGAAATTGGAGGTTCTCTCCTACATGGTTTTCAGTCCTCAAGTTTGTTTTATGTGGGTAAAGTCCTTAAACTTGCTCCTGTCTTTGGGAGAAGATTTATGTTGGGTTCCTATTACGGCTAATGTTTCTGGTATAGCAGAAAGAAGACCGGCATGTCAGAAGACCTGTTTCAGACCCAGCTGCCTGCCACTTCCCACCTCTGTGATTTTGACCTAGTTTATCTCCCTTCTCTGAGCCTCAGTTTCTTCAGCAATAATGTGGTAAAGGGAGCTCAGGTAGCATAGCACCTAAGGCATGTGACTGCTAGCCAGAAGGCTGGTGGTCAGCCACTCCTTGGAAGGAAGATGGGGTGATCTACTTCCATAGTGATACTGCCTTGGAAGTCCAAGGAGGGGTCTGTATGATTTGGATCTGACTCGATGACAGTGAGTTTGGTTTTTTGGAATGTGGGTAAAAATATCCTCAGTGGAGATACCGGGGAAGGAATTGAGATAATGGTGTGTAAAGTGCCTGAATCTGGGGGAGGATTTTTGGGTGAAGGGAGACTTTTCCTTGAAAGAGGAAGACTCCACAATTATAATGGGAGGTCAAGGAAAGGGTTCAATGATTGCCAAATACGCCTACCTACTGCAAATTTCTGGAGAATTCTTCCCCTCAAGGGGGAATGGTGGAAAAGGCATTGAACTTGAAGTATGGAAATTAATGTTCTAATCCTGATTCTGGTACCAACAGGGCCACATAACGTTGGGAAAATCATGTGATCTTGTATCTGCTTCCTTATCCGTGTAACAGTGGTAATTATATTTTTCCTTTCCAAGACATAGGGTCATTGTGAAGTTTAAATAAGATGGAGTCTATATAAGCATTTTTAAAACTATAAAACATGTAAGAATGAAAACGTAACTTGTTAACCTGGTCAAAAATTTCAAATGCTGCCAACCCAGCAGTGTTCAATATACTTCAGGAAGCTTATCTGAAATGTGATCTTGTTGCTATAGCTGCCAAGAGTGCAGTCTAATTGGCGGTAATCCCACAGAGCCCACCCAAATAGCTTGCCCCACGGTTCAGTGTGCAATCTTTGAAGGACAAGGAGAAATAACATCAGAACATGAGCAGGTGCTTAGCTCTAGCTCTTCTAAACCTCCTTTGAATACATGTGGAAATCTCTAGATTCAAGGCTTTGACTTTGGCGGATAAAACTGAAAGGCCTGTTCGGAATCGAAGGGTTCCCTCAGGATCTTGCTCTCAGCTCTGACTTTAGCATATAGATGAGCAAGTCAGGGAGTCTGGGAGGCATAGAAGGGATCATGTTGATCTCGAGGCTTACAGTACCACCCCCTTACGTCTCTGGGAGGCTTAAAATAAAGTCTCATTCACAAATTGGCAATTGCCCATGACCTTGTAAACACCAGCTCAGGAAGAGAAAGATCCTCTTTATCCGACTTTTCATTTTCCCTCCCATTCAAGGAAAATACTTGTAGAAGAAAGTGAGAACAACCTATGTTTATTTTGTTTTTTTGTTTTTGTTCTTTCTCCCATGACTCAGCATATTATAGTCCTGTCCTTGGTGAGCAGAATCGGGGAGAGGTTTAAGGAGCAGGCTCTCAACTCTAAGATGCTGAGGCTCCAAGTTCTCCTGGTAGCAAAGGGCTGTCTGAAATGTTTCTTCCATTTATGGCTTGGTCTAGGCCCTAAAGCAAAGGAATCTGTCCAGTGGCATCACTAGGGGGATGTGGGATGGGAGTGGGGGGTGCAGTTTGTATTCCCTGACACTGTCAGAGGGAGTGACACTAAAATGACCCCAGGGTTGGTGGCAGTGGCAGGCAGGCTGGTGCTCTAAGAGTAGGGGCTGCCAAGGCAGTGGTATCACTAGGATTGGTGTCACTCCTCACCTAGTGTGTCAAAAGCCCCACCTCACCACTCAGGGTGCAGGATACAGGAGGGAAGGGATGACACTGCATTGGATGACACCCTAGTGATGCCACTGAATCTGTCCAAACTCTTCTGTAAGGACATGAGGACAGGAAACTTCTCCCACAAGTGCTGCTTTTTGCATGGAGCCACCGAGGCAGTGTAGGAGCTCTGGTGGCATAGTGCCTAAGGCACTTGACTGCTAACCAGAAGGCTGGCAGTTCAAACCCACCAGCCACTCCTCAGAAGGAAGGTTGGGCAATCTACTTCCATAGTGATACTACCTCAGAAACCCAAGGAAGGGTCGCTATGAGTCGGGGCTGACTTGACGGCACATGACAACAACAGCAACAACTGAGGCAGTGGCGGGTGGGGAGAAGCAGGGAGGCAGCAGGCAGGCAGTGAGAATTAGGATTCCACCTTTCTTCAGGTGCCTTGGCCTTGCTCTGCAGCATAGAAGAGGCTGTGAAACTGTTGGCCATCTCAGTTCCAGGCATGTAACACCTCACTGTCCAGCTTGTCTATAAACAACCTCAGTAAGAGCAGGAGCCAAGTGGAACTCACACATGTTCTGGTACTTAAAGGCCCTAAGCAAACCTAAGGGGGCAGAAGTGGTTCTGTGGTAGAATTCTTGCCTTTTGTTCAGGAGACTGGTTGATTCTCAGCCAGCGGACCTCAAGGACAGCTATCAGATGTCTGTCAGTGAAGGCTTGCATGTTGCAATGATGCCAAACAGCTTTCAGCAGAGCTTGCAGACTAACACAGGTCAGGAAGAAAGGCCTGGCAATCTACTTTTAAAAAATCAGCAAGTGCAAACCCAGTGGATCAAACTGAGTCAGGCGCTGACTCGGTGCCAGCTAACAACAAAGGAAACCCGAATCCAGACTTCCCACATGGGGCTCGTGTGGTCTATCCTTTTAGAAGAAATCATTAGTATGATCTTCTCTTTAATATTTGTAGATTCCACCTGAGGATCACCTTGGAAAATCCCAAGACTTCCCTCTTTAGGAACTTTTATCTAGTGGCTGGTGAGTTTGAACTGCCAGCCTTCTGGTTAGCAGTCAAATATCTTAGGTACTACACCACCAGAGCTTCCCATCTGGATATTTAGATATGCAATAGACAAGCACAGGCAACTTTCCTTAACATCTCTAAGATGTGGGGTACATTAGTTTATTAGAGAAGAGTAAACAGGGCCAGTTTTCACTTTTGGGACATCTAGGAAAGTCTCATTATTTTGGGGTTTGTTGTTTGAATATTCACCAGTCTGGGCCTGAGGAAAGTCCAAGTAGGGCAGGAGTCTAACAGGGTAGGCACACTCCCCAAATCCCCTGGTTGGCTCCCCTTTCTCTAATGTTTCAGGTCCTGTGATCTTTACTGCAAAGCAAGCCATATGGTTTTGATTCTGGCATCTGGCTTACTGAGAGTGTTTCATGTCTCCGGCGGCAGGAAACTCTCCAGCCTCTTTAAACAGTTGCTCCAGTATCGAGGGGAGGCCAACTCTTTTGGACTCCTTCACCTGTTGAGCATGGCAGCCCAATGGAGGGCAGCATGTGGTTGCAGGAGAGGTAATAAAAGTGGTGTAGGGGTGGGGAGAAATTCTGTGGGTTCATAGATGTGGACTCCAGGCTCGGGCACCTGTGGGTGTCTGTCCAGAGATGTGACTTTTCGCTCTCCATGCAAATCCTGGATGACCATCTGAGTCTTCCTATGAGACGGCCTTTCCCTGAGGACAGTAGAGTGGGACAGAGTCCTTCCAAAAGTGATAGGGAAAGTAAAGGACATAAGGGAACACATAAAGCTTTCAATCCCATAGATTGGTGGTTTAGTCAACAAGATGATTGGGGTCAGACAAACTTCAGATGAGCTTTAATGAGTGTGGCTGGAAGAAAAATCTATTTATTTGGCAGCAAGGAAGATGAAGGCTAGGGGACGATCGTCACTTCCCAGAAGTGATCAAAATTACTCTTGGATGAAAGAGGTGAAGGGATGGTGACACGGTAAGGAAAATCTTAAAGGGATCATTTTATTTATTTATATAATGCTTTAAATTTTTCAGCCCCTTATTCCTGTTTCAGGGCTTGTCCATTTGCTGGTCTCTCTGCTTGGAATGCTCTTCCAACAGATTCTCCTTGTCTTTCAAATTTCAAATGTCTCCCCCTTAGAGAGAGCTTACCAGAGCAAGCTCTCCAAAGTTGCCTCCAGTGCACGCATCATATCACCTTCCTTCCTTCCTAGAATTCATTGCTATGTGAAACTGTCTTGTTTGTTTACTTGTTCTGGTCTAGTTCTTCATCCTCATGTAAGATCTATGGGGGTATTCCAACTGTCTCATTCACTGCTGTATCTTCAATGCCTAGAATAGTGCCTGTAGAATAGCAAGGGCTCATTCAATAAACATGTGCTGAATGAGTGAATCGATGTGCGGAGGGTTAGAGCTGGGAGAGTGAGCCAAGGAAGTTAGGTAAAATTGGAATGGGATGGTTATGGCCAGAAAGAAAGAAAGAAAAAGACCAGCAAGGAAATTGGGACTAGTGACTAAAATCTCACAAGAAGTGGAAATAGAAAGTGAAAATAAAAGAATCACCACATTTTGCCTGATGCCTTACAGCTCTCATCATATTCAACAGATGTTTGTTAAGCACTTCCTTTGTGCCTGGTGTTAGACTAGGAGTGCTGGGAATACAAAGATGAATGCAGTCTGAGGCTGAAGAGGCGAGAGAGAGGAAGTAAGCTTACTCACAAGTTCCTCTTTCCTGACTTCCCAAGCCATTCACCGAGTTCATCATTTTATAGGGAGACAAATATAAAAAGCACTACATGAAAATGGGGTGCATGCTACCAAGAGTGTGAGTGAACTTCAATCAGGGAAACACAGCAGAGGCAACTGCAGTGGAGAAAACATTTGACTTGGGCCTTGAAAATGAGTAGAGCTCTTTAGGAAGAGAGGAAGGAAAAGGGTATTCCAGGTGAGAAAATAGCACGGCAATGAAGGCATGAAAGTACTTATTCTTGGAAAACAGCAAGCAAATCAAATTGTTCACTTTAGCTTCAGTAGAGTGTATATGGGAGAATGGCTAAACACGAGGTTAGAAACAGAGATGGAATGAAGTGGTGCAGGGCTGGCCTTATCTTGGACCATGCTGACAATGTGGATTTAATCAAATCAGGGTAATCTAGATTTTGTAGTAAAACTCTTGGATCCTCTTATGATCCCCGGTGAGTGGTAGTATGTTAACACTTCTTTCCATTTATGATAAAAATCCACAAAAGGATTTTGCTTTGATAGACTTTTGCAATACAGCTCTGCTGAGGGCCTGGGGCTGCCTTATCTTTCTCCCATGGAGTAGCTGGTGGGTTCGAACTGCCAAACTTTAGGTTGACAGCTGAATGCTTTAACCACTGTGTCACCAGAGCTCCTTCTATCCTAATACAGTCTGTAAAACCACCCAACAGGATTGAGTGACTTGTGTACATAAGCAGACAACTTGATAAGAGTTTTTGAGAGTGAGACACGGAGACAGAGAAGGAGTTAAAACACTGAAGATAGCAAGAAACAGCTCCAAATAGGCAGAAATGGCCATGATGGCAGAGCTTAGCAACAGTAGACAAGGCTGAGAAGAAGCCGAGCACTGTCTTGGTTGGAAACTGTCCTGATTAAAGACTTCTGAGCTGCATTCAATTATTTCCAAGTTGATCCTGGTCTCAAGTTGTACCCAGCTATTTTCCAAGTTGATTCTGATACTGAGTTATAACCTGTTGCTTCTCCAACAAACCACTTAGCTATAATTACCATTTGTGAGTTCTGTGAGATGTTGCAGTGATTTGCTGCACCCAAAGACGGGAGAAAGGATACCGAGGGGAGGGAGAATAGTTAGTGTTAGAGATGATGGAGTGATAGAGCAGCTTGGAGAAGCTGGACACCTGCGACATCTTTAACCTCCACTTCACAGGAACCAGCTTTGTGCTGATTCTTATTAAAGAAATTACTCATTTAACTCAGGAATAAGGTCTGCTCTTTCTCCAAAAACAAATGTATTAACTTAAATCTGTTTGGAAAAAGAACAAAAGGTTGAAGAAAACTGTTCTGTTCACTGATATCCCTTAAAAATAATTCTTTGGAACAATACCTATGTCTTTATTTGGGACTATAGAAATGAACATAGTAAAGGTAAAACAATTAACATAAAATGAAGTCAATGTGGTGGTGAAGAAATGACCAGAAGACAGAAGAGCTAGGATCTAGTTGTGGGATCTGAACAAATTACTTTACTCCTCTGGATCCCAATTTCTTTTTTTTTTTTTAATTTTATTTTTATTTGGGTGAAGATTTACGGAGTAAATTCACTTTTCATACAGCAGTTCACATA
>NW_006921607.1:9778146-9803579 GCF_000298275.1 Orycteropus afer afer | reverse complement strand
TGCAATCCTTCTGCCTAGTCCGCCATCTTGCCGGAAGCCCCCCTGGATCCCAATTTCTTTATCCGTAAAATGTTGGAATTAGAATAGATGCAGGAGAAAGATGTGGCAGTCTGCTTCCATGAAGATTAGACTTGGAAACCCTATGGACAGTTCTAATCGAGTTCTAGTTTGTCAGAATCTACTTGAAAGCGTTAGGTTTACAGTTTAAAGAGTCTTCAGCTTTTTAATACTAGGTTTAATTTTAACACAAAAGGGTATACACAATTTTATGGTATTGGAGGACTCGAATGAGTGGTGCACTAGTAAATGCTTAATAAATGACCCATGAAGAAAAAGGCTCTGTTTTGCTGCATTTGCTGCTTTCTATAGAAGGAGCTCTGGTAGCATAGTGCCTAAGGCATTTGACTGCTAACCAGAAGGCTGGGTTAATACTCCCACCATGGTCAATTTTCAAGCTAGCAATGATTTAACAGCCTATTAGCAAATTTCTGAAAATGTAACAACCAGCTCTCTGAAGCCAGTAAGAGCAGTTCAGTTCCTATATGACAAATAATATAAAGAAGGTATAAAGTACTACAAAGCTTCAGAGGAGAAAAAGACTTTATTACTGAAGTTAGGTGGGTGGAAGGAATTTTGGGGAAGGAAAAGGGAAGACTTCTCAATAAGCATAAGGCTATTTGAAGGTATTCTCTGTTTAGAAGATGTGGTAGTTATGTTGTGTGTCAACTTGGGTGGGCCTGGTTGAGTGGCTGGGCAGCTGGTGGTAGTTATTTCCCACGATGAGACTGGCAATCAACTCCATGGTGGGATCTACCACAAGCAGCTGAGTAGCTGCCTTTGGGATATGGTCTGCTTCCTGTATATAAGGAGAAGCCTTGGAGATAGTCTCTAGCTTATGGCACACTTGGACCCTGCATGTAACCGTGTCGTTGCTCAGCAGCCTGCTATGCTCTGCCGACCTTGGGACTTCCAATGGACTTAAATTAATGGCCTGCTGTGTGGTTTGGTAACATTGGGACTGTGCCTTTTTACTTGTCAACCTTGGGGCTTCTCATCCTCAGCAGCCAGCAGCTGTCTGAATAAAGAAACGCCTCTAGCTCCAGTGGGCCAGGGGCAGGAGGCGGAGCTGGACCCCAAGGTTGAGGGGCTTTCACCCAGCCTCTAGAGCCTGGCACTTTGAACATGGACTTAAAGCCTCCAAATTATAAGAATAAACTCCTGTTTGTTAAGGCCATCCCATTTGTGGTGTAGTCTTGTCAGAGCGGCACTAGGTAATCAGAACAGAAGAGTTGCCTAATAGAAGAGAGAGTAAAATTGTAGGTTAGAAAATCTGGAACCTAAGAGGAAATGTTTAGAGGAAACTAGAAACAGAGAAGCCAAGAGGTATAATATATAATTATACAAGCCAGTGGGTCAGATGCCTCCACCAAGAACAGTTGTAAACCAGAATTAGTTGAATATAATTAAGAGGGAATTGAAGAGGAATTTAGGAAAGAAGATAGTAAGAGAGCTCTTAGTCATTTCAAAGGTTTTTATAAATTCTAAACTATGAAATAATTTCATAAATTTAATAGTTTAGAATTTCATTCCAGCATTCTTAAAGATTTTTCCAATGAGATCTTGGACTTACGGTTGTTGTTGTTATGTGCCATCAAGTCGGCCCTGACTCGTAGCAACCCTTCCTTGGGTTTCTGAGGTGGTATCACTACGGAAGTAGATTGCCCAACCTTCCTTCCAAGGAGTGGCTGGTGGCTTTGAACCGCTAGGATTCTGGTTAGCAGTCAAGTGCCTTAGGCACTACACTACCAGAGCTCCTATGTACTGGTAATCTCCAGAGAGTCAAGAAAAATTAAGATTCTAGAGACTGGGAAAGATGGCTCAAATTTTTACATATAGGTGGGAAGTGATTCCCAGAAACAATAGCCCAGTTGGGGACTTTAGTTCCTTACAATATTCTGAAATTAAACAGATGATTTGTGACACTTGGAGAAAGGTGAAATAGAGAAATGAGCAGGAGTTAACACAAAAATCATACCAAATAAATGACATTTTTTTTTTTTTTTGTTAGATATGGCTGGTAAATAGATGAAGTACTTCCTTCCTTAGGTCTGATGTAAGCAGATTTCAGTTTCATATTTGACAGATAATCTCATGGTGACAGTGGAGATACCATGGAAAAATAGATGCCACTTGACAGAAATCCAATGAGTTAAATTTGTAGTTGCCTGCATAGTTGTTGATGGAAGGACCAATGTGAACTGGGATAAAGGCCTGTACAAATGGGCTGCAGTTGGTTTTACCCCTTTTAAAATTTTATCAACAAATTAGAGAAAATCATATAATCTATGACTACCAAATTAATATAAGGCACACAACAAAAGGGAGATACGACTAAAATGGTGGGTAATGGAACCCAGACTTGCCTCTGATAGGGGCCTCACAAGGCAGACTCAGACCATGCCCTGCATCACACACAACACATGAGCTCCAGGTGGTTGTCTTCGTGGAAACACTAGAGTGACGCTCCATTAGAAAATAAAATAAAAGATTTTATTGAAGGAATTATTGCATATTATGAAATGGGCTCCACATGGCATCTTATGAGAAAATGCAAGCACGTCCTCCCTTGTAGGAGAAACAGCTGAAAGAGTAACCAGGGCTTTTTGTTCTGGACTTCTCTCATCTCAAAAAAAGAAAAATAAGAAAGAAACCTACAAGCTGTTTTCAATCCAGGGTCTCAAAGGTGATAAATCTGTTTTGTCTGAGAAAAAGAAGAGCTCTTAGGATTGGAGGAGGGTAGAATAGAGAGAAGGAGCCCTGGTGGCACAATGGTTTTAACTGAAAGGTCTGTGGTTCAAACCCACCAGCCACTCTACAGGAGAAGGTGTGGCAGTCTACTTCCGTAAAGACTGCAGCCTTGGAAACCTTATGGGGCAGTTCTACTCTGTCCTATAGTGTCCCTAAAGGTCTGTCTGTTTTGGTTACCTTGTATCATTCTAACAGAACTACCACAAGCGGGTGGTTTTACACAAATAGGAATTTATTCTCTTGCAGTTTAGGAAGCTGGAAGTCCAAATTCAGAGCGCTAGCTCTAGGGGCTGGGTGAAGGCCCCTTTCGACCTTGGGCTTCAGCTCTGCCTCTTGCTCCCAGACCACTGAAGCTGGAGGCTTCTCAACTCCGACAGTTGCTGACTGCTGAGGCTGGCAAACCCAGGTTGACAAAAAATGACACAGTCCCAAGATTACCAAACTCCATGGAGTCCACTAGTTCAAGTTCAGAGACAGTCCCAAGATCAGCAGGAAATATGGCAGGCTGCCTAATGAAGACTTAGTTGCATGCATGTCTAAGCATGCCAAAAAGCTCCAGAGACCTTTCTCAATGCTTCTTCTTATACACTGGAAGCAGACCACATCCCTAAGGCAGCTACTCAGCTGCTCCAGTAGATTCCACCATGGTGCTGATTACCAGTTCCATCATGGGGAATACTACATCCAGCTGCCCAGCCACTCAAAACCAGGTCCAGCCAAGTTGACACACAAATACCACAGGGTCAGAATCAACTTGACAACAACGAGTCAGTGAGTCTCTTGAGAGAATTTACTGAGCCTGGCTTTTGGGGCGGAGAGACTTTGATAAGGAGCATTGCAGCCTCCTTGTCTGGTCAGATCTTGCTCTAGCTCTCTCATAGACCCTGGGATGGTAGGACCTTGAATGAGGATGATTCTGTGATTATGGAGGTGAGCAAAGGCACTGCCATTTGGGAGCCTCAGCAGAGGTCCCCAAACACCAGCTAGCCCTAGAGAAAGTGTCCTAGAATAGATCATTGTCATTGGCAAGGAGCACTAAGTGTGGCAAGCACTTATTGAGAGACATATTTTCCTTGCCTCTTGTTATGTGCCATCAAGTTGGTTCCAACTCATAGTGATTCTAGGTACAACAGAATGAAACACTGTCTGGTCCTGAGCCACCCTCACAGTGTTTTGTAACAGAGGAAGAGAGATCCTGGATTCAAACAGGTTCAACAGAGACAGTTTTATTAAGCCCTGGACAGGACAAAGACAATCATTCAGGATGAGGGAAACCGTCAGCACAGACACAGTACAGAAAGCTGAATGGAGTCTGCTGAGTCATGGCCATGGGGCTAATTATATATGATTAAAAACAAAGGGAATCATCACAAAATCATGATTGATGGCAAATTCATTCATCACCGTTGCAGGTGGGACTACAGAAGTGGGAAAAAGACCGTGATTGGGATACATACATAATTGAAGATAGAAAAGGGTGACAGGATTGGTTCTGGGCTTTGACTACCATGCTAGGTAGTGGTCCAGATATGACTCATGACCATGCAGCCTGAGTCTTAGCCACAGGGTGGCTACCAAACAAATACCAAGACACCAACCTCAATTTAAATTAGAAAGGACACATTTAGGCAAGCTGCTTAGATCTCTGTGTGAGCATAATCTACTTCCAACCACACTCTTTCTGAAGGCCAATTGCCCCTCCCTAGGTTTGTCCTTGGGAGCTCTGGTGATATAGTGTCTAAGGCTTTTACTTCTAACCAGAAGGCTGGTGGTTCAACCCACCAGCCACTCAGAAGGAAGATTGGGCAATCTATTTCCATGGAGATACAGCCTTGGAAACCCAAGGAGGGGTCACTATGAGTCAAATCAACTCGATGGCAGTGAGATTTGTCCTGGAACTTGTCTATGCATAGCAACAATGCTGGTTTAATAGTCAGAAAGCACCCAAATGGCATCTGAAACTTATGTCTAGCCTCAAAATGGAGTTAGGGCTCCCACTGTAGACCACAGCGTTCCAACAAACTCAAGTGCTTTAGAATTTAAGTTCCAATGCAGTTTGAGCCCATCATTGCAGCCACTGTATCAAACCATCTCATTGAGGGTCTTATTTTTTGTTGATCCTTTACTTTTCTAAGCATGATGTCCTTCTCTAGGGACTGGCCCCTCCTGATGACATGTCCAAAGCACTGAGATGAAGTCTCGCCATCCTTTCATCTAAGGAACATTCTGGCTGTACTTCTTCCAAGACAGATTTGTTTATTCTTCTGACAGCCCATGGTATACTGAATATTCTTTGCCAACACCATAAATCAAAAGTATCAATTCTTTTTTGGTCTTCCTTATTCATTGTCCAGCTTTCACATGCATATGAGGTGATTGAAAATACCACGGCTTGGGTCAGGTTCACTTTACTCCTCAAAGTTACATTTTTGCTTTTTAACACTTTAAGGAGATCTTTCGCAGCAGATTTGCTAATGCAATTGTCATTTGATTTATTGACCACTGCTTCCATGGGCATTGACTGTGGATTCAAGTAAAATGAAATCCTTGACAACTTCAATATTTTCTCTGTTTATCAAGATGTTACTTATTGGTCCATTTGTGAGGCATTTTGTCTTTATGTTGAGGTGTAATCCATACTGAAGTCTGTAGTCTCTGATCTTCATCAGTAAGTGCTTCAAGTTCTCTTCACTTTTCCCAAGCAAAGTTGTGTCATCTGCATATTTTAGGTTGTCGTCAGTCTTCATCCAATCCTTATGCTACATTCTTCTTCATATAGTTCAGTTTCTTGGATTATTTGCTAAGTATAGAGATTGAATAAGTATGGTGAAAGGATACAGCAATGACACATATCTTTCCTGATTTTAAACCATGCAGTACTGCCCTTGTTCTGTTCGAGTGACAGCCTCTTGGTCTATGCACAGGTTCCTCATGAGAACAATTAAGTGTTCTGGAATTCCCCCATTCTTTGCAATGTTATCCCATAATGTGTTATGACTCACAGAATTGAATGCCTTTTTATAGTCCATAAAACAGATAAACATCTTTCTGGTATTCTCTGCTTTTAGCCAAGATTCACCTGACATCAGCAATGATATCCCTCATTCCACGTCCTCTTCTGAATCCAGCTTGAATTTCTGGCATTTCCTTGTTGATGTACTTGCAGTGCAGTGAATTGCTTAATATGGCCCTTCTAGCCATTGTCCTCCATTTTGTGATGTATTAAGGAGCTCTGGTGGTGCAGTGCCTAAGGCATTTGACTGATAACCAGAACGTTGGTGATTCAAATCCAACAGCCACCCTGTGGAAAGAAGATGAGGCAATCTACTTCTGTAAAGATTTACCACCTTAGAAACCCAGTGGGGGTCTCTATGAGTAGGAATCATCTCAATGGCCGTGGGTTTGGTTTTGGTTTTATTCTCTATACCTGCTTAGGGTAGGATGTATCTTGAGTCCTGCCTTGCTGGAGGGTATAACTCAAGTCACCACCCATTTTGCTATGTATTGTAAATCCTAGTCTCTATGCCTATTTAGGATAGGAGGTATCTTAAGTCCTTCCTTGCTAGAGGGTGTGAATCAAGCTGCCACCTTTGGCTTCCTCAAGGGTGTAAATGTGAATGTTCTGGGAAAATTCACTGTCTTGATCTTGTTCTGTGCTTGGCTCATCATCATTTCACCCTTAGACTTGAGACAGCAGCCCTCATCTGACCTGCAGATTTGGGTTCTCTAACCCCTACCACCACATGAGTTGGGAGAACCCTCCAGATGTACCCAGAGACCTGGGACTTGCCAGCCTGCCAGCCTCCCAGCCTCTGCCACCACCATGTGAGCATTTCCTTGGGAGTTTGTGAGTTCTGTGAGATGTTACAGCAAAATATGGAACCCTAAGAAAGGAGGGAGATTTCTGAGAGGAAGAGGAGGAGGAATTGATGTCAGAGATGATACAGTGGCATGGCAGTTTGGAAAAGTTGGACATTTCAGACATCTTTAACCTCTGCTTCATAGAGACTGGCTTTATGCTGATCTTTCTAAAAGAAATTATTCAAGTAATTGGTGTCAGAATGGTGGTGTTTCCTCTAATGGCCTAGACTCACTGGAATATGTGGTTTTGGGAAAAAGGAGATAAATGAGAGAGTAAGAAACCTTCAGTTTCTGGATGGAATAGAAAACACCTGTAGATTGAAGTAGCTGTTTTGTTGAGATCAGTGACCCAAGACAGAAGCTATTCATGGGATTTAGAAGAGGTGGAACTAACTCCTGAGGAATTGGCAAGTTGCATGCATATGTAAATACAAAGTGATAAGGAAAGGATGAGCTGTACAATTCCTTGGTTGCTATGATCAGTAATAGCTGCAATGACAGGGAAAAATAATGTAGGGACGGGTTGTAACAATGAACCAAGCTCAGATGCAGGCTGAACAGGGCTATGACTGCTAGTCTCAGGGCCTACCTATAAAGAAAAAATTGTGTCAGAACAACAGGCAGTACCCCTACGACCTCTGGTCACCAGGAAGGTAGTTTGGGAATGGAACAGGCAAAACCAAGAAACTATTGAAAGCAGAGGATGCAGTGTAGAAGAGCTGCTTCAGTTTGTAAATCATCAGCTTCCTGAGGAACCTTTACTAAAATGGATTGTAAGAGTGACTAATTTAGGGGCAGTGTCTTCAGTTTTGAATGCTACACAGTATGTTTGGATTGACGCAAGACCACAACCCACTATGGAACAGACACAAATGTTGATCTAAGATTCAGTTACATGGCTGTACCTCCAGAGGGGATAGCCAGCCTGTTGGACTGGATAAAATTTGCAGTCAGGTTTGTGTATTCTTAGAAGGAAAACTTACCCTCTCCCTCTCTTAATATCCCCTGGAACACTCCAGAGGAAGCAGCTAATGTGCTGCTTATGTAAACCATGCTGGAATGGCTTTATGGTGATCAGAATAGTCACCCGATGAGTATGTCCCTTACACAGGCCATGGCAGATATGGTACTCAAGGGAACCCCTTTTACATGGGCACCCCAAGTAACCTTGATACTGCAAAACAAAGCAACAATCCAAGAAGTCATATTGGGTCTATTGGTACAGCTTCCCCATATGGGTCTTACAGATACAAGAAACATAAGAGTGATTAATAGGAGAATGGGAAGGAGCAATGGATAAAGAACTCACCTCAGCAGGTCAGGGATTTTTCAATGGTTACTAATGAATGGGATGAATACAGTGGACATTGATGGAGTTGAGACAAAGGTGCTAATGCAGCACTACAGGAGAGTGGGTGGACCAATGGAAACTCCTGCTTGTCCCTTGACCTTAAGGAGGCCTAAACAAGTTTGTTCTATTCACTCTAATAGGGAGGAATTTAATAATGGGAACTTTTACCTGGGGCCAGTTAAAGCTGAGGTTCAGCTAGTTGATGAAGACAGAGACTGATGAGATGACCAGGGTCTTCTTGTCTATCCCCCAGCAAGGGACCTGAGGCCATATGCACATATGTGGGTAAAATGCCCTGGGTGTGGGAAAGAGACATTTTTGGGGCTCCTGGACACAGGAGCCCAAGGTACTGTCATCCCAAAACCTGTCAGTGAAATCTTGAAGGGGCCTAAGGTTAGACTGGGAGGATATGGTATGGAACAATTGATGGGATTAAGGTGAAAGTTTGTATGAGAATTGGAAAATTTAAACAGTTGTTGTGTGAAGTAGCTACATCTCCCTTACCTGAATGTATTATTGGTATGGATATTATACCTAACTGGAGAACATTCCCTCTATTTGATATTGTAAAACTGAAGGCATTTAAGTCTGCCCTTAGGCCAGTATTGATTGGACATGCAAAATGGGAACCATTGTTGTTGTTGTTATGTGCCGTTGAGTCGGTCCCGACTCATAGCGACCCCTTCTTGGGTTTCCGAGGCAGTATCACTACGGAAGTAGGATTGCCCAACCTTCCTTCCGAGGAGTGGCTTGTGGGTTTGAACCACCAGCCTTCTGGTTAGCAGTCAAGTGCTTTACCCACTATGCTACCAGAGCTCCTTGGGACCATTAGAATTGCCCAAACCCACTCTGGTTGTTAACTTGAAACAGTATTGGATACCTGGTGGACAAAAGGAAATTACTGCTTCGATTAAAGACATGCTGAAGGCTGGAATATTAGTGCCAACAAATTTTCTGTATAACAGCCCTATATGGCCCACAAAAAAGGCAGATGGCTCATGGCAACTAACAGTAGACTACCGAGGCCTAAATAAAGTAGTGTCACTGGTGTCTTCAGCTGTTCCAGACATAGTATCAAAGGTGCCAAAAATGCAGAAGGCTAAAGGAAATTGGTAATCAGTGATTGATTTTGCAAATGCCTTTTTCTTCATCCCAGTCAGTCCCGACTCATAGCTAATCCTCCTTGGTTTCTGAGTCAGTATCTCTATGGAAGTAGGTTACCCAGTCTTCCTTCCAAGGAGTGGCTAGTGGGTTTGAACCACCAACCTTCTGGTTAGCAGTCACATGCCTTAGGCACTACGCCACCAGAGCTCCTAGTCTCAGAAGAGTCAGCCACAATTTGCTTTCACATGGGAAGACTCTCAATATACTTTCAGTGTCTTACCACAGGGTTATTTATATTCACCATCTTACTGTCATGGCTTGGTTAGAAGAGACTTGGACTTGGTACAGATTTCAAGTACGGTGATACATTACATTGATGACATTATATGTGAGTGTTCTGGGAAAGTTCATTCTTTTGCTCAGTTTCTGCATTTGATTCGTCATCATCTCACCCCTAGACTTGAGACAGCAGCTGTCATCTGACCTGCCTATTTGGGTTCACCAACCCCTATAACTATGTGGATTAGGAGAGCCCCCAGACCTACCCACATACTTGGGATTTGCCAGTCTGCCAGCCTCCTGGCCTCCACCACCACGTGAGCCATTTCCTTGGGAGTTGGTCAGTTCTATAAGATGTTACAGTGAAATAGAGAACCCTAAGACAAGAGGGAGATTACTGAGAGGAGGAGGAGGAATTAATGTCAGAGACGACAGAGTGGCATCACAGTTCGAAAAAGGTGGACTTTTCGGACATCTTTAACCTCTGCCTCATAGGGACCAGCCTTGTGCTGATCTTTCTAAAAGAAATCATTCAAGCAATATTGTTGCAAGTTTTTAAATTATCTTCAGTAAAACTCTCCTCACATGTGATATTAATGATATTGTTCAATAACTTCTGCACTATGTTGGAACACCTTTCTTTGGAATGGGCACAAGTATGGATCTCTTCTAGTTGGTTGGACAGGTAGCTCTCTTGCAATTTTCTTGGCATGGACAAGTAAGCGCTTCCAGAGTTGCATCTGTTTGTTGAAACATCTCAGTTGATATGCCATCAATTCCTGGAGTCTTTTTGTCTGCCAATGCCTTCAAAGTAACTTGGACTTCTTCTTTCAATACCATCAGTTCTTCATCATATGGTGTCTCCTGAAATAGCTGAACATCAACCAATTCTTCCATCTTCTTTTGATGTTTCCTGCATCATTCAATAGTTTACCCATAGAATCTTTACATATTAGAACTTGAGGTTTGAATTTTTCTTCAGTTCTTTCAGCTTGAGAAATTCCAAACATGCTCTTCCTTTTTGGTTTTCTAACTCCAGGTCTTTACTTTGTCTTCTTGAGCCACCCTTTGAAATCTTCTGTTCAGCTCTTTTACTTCCTCATTTCTTCCACTCACTTTAGCTACTCTCTGTTCAAGACCAACAGAGTCTCTTCTAACTCCATTTTAGTCTTTTCTTTCTTTCCTATCTTTTTAGTGACCTTTGTTTTCTTCATGTACAATGTCCTTGATGTCATCCCATAATGTATGTGGTCTTCAATCATTAGTGTTCAATGCATCAAATCTACTGCTGAGATGGTCTCTAACTTCAATTGGTATGTATTCAAGGTCATGCTTTGGTGCCCATGGACTTATTTTAATTTTCTTTAGCTTCAATTTGAACTAGCATATGAGCAATTTATGGACTATTCTGCAATCATGTCCTGGCCTTATTCTGACTGACAATATTGAGTTTCTCCATGTCTCCTTCCACAGATGTAGTTGATTTGATTCCTGGGTATTCCATCAGGCGAGGTCCACATGTATAGTCACTGCTTATGTGGTTGAAAAAAGGTATTTTCAATGAATTTCTTTGGTCTCACAAAAGTCTATAATGCAATCTCTGACACTGTTTCTATCATCAAGGCCATATGTTCCAAGTACTGATTCTTCTTTGTTTCAACTTTTGCATTCCAATCACCAGTAATTATGAATGCATCTTGATTGCACATTTGATCTATTTCAGACTGCAGAAGCTGGTAAAAGTCTTCAATTTCTTCATCTTTAGCTCTAGTGATTGGTGTGTAAGTTTGAATAGTAGTATTAACTACTCTTCTTTGTGGGGGTATGGATATTATTCTATCATTGACAGTATCGTACTTCAGGGTAGATCTCGAAATGTTCTTTTTAATGATGAATACCATGACCTTCCTCTTCAATTTGTTATTCCAGGCATAGTAGGCCATATGATGATCTGATTCAAAATGGTCAATGCCAACAACAAACACATGAAAAATGCTCAAGATCTTTAGCCATTAGTGAGATGCAAATCAAAACAATCTGGCAATAATAGCAAAGTTTAATAAGACAGAAAACAACATGCTGCTGAGGATATGGAGAGATTGGAACTCTCATACAGTGCTGGTGGAACTGTAAAATGGTAAAAACAATGGTGGTATGGCACTTCCTTTAAAAATTGGAAAGAGAAATACCATTTGATCTAGCAATCCCACTACTAGGTATATATCCTAAAGAAACAAGAGCTGAGACATGAGTAGATATATGCACACCTGTG
This sequence comes from Orycteropus afer afer, assembly GCF_000298275.1. Taxonomy (NCBI): domain Eukaryota; kingdom Metazoa; phylum Chordata; class Mammalia; order Tubulidentata; family Orycteropodidae; genus Orycteropus; species Orycteropus afer. Next base: position 9,791,904 of record NW_006921607.1, on the reverse strand, counting down.
TTAACTGCAGCATTATTCACAATAGCAGAGATGGAAACAACCTAAGTTTCCATCAGTGGATGAATGGATAAACAAACTATGGTACACACATAATGGGATATTATACAACATTAAAGGATAATGAAGAATCTAGGAAACACCTCCTAATGTGCATGAACCTGGATGACATTATGCCGAGTGAAATAAATTAATCACAAAAGGACAATTCCTGTATGATTCCACTATTTTAAAAAGTCAAGGAAAGGTTTGCACACAGAAAGAAACATTCTTTGATGGTCACCAGAGATAGGAGGGGAGGGAAAGGAGAATCACCAACTAGATAAGAGACACATATTAATTTGGGTGAAGTGAAAGGCAATATATAATAAAGGGATGATCAACACAATATAACTAAGGCAAAGGAAGACAGAAATGTGCACAAGAAATGAGTTACATACAACAAAGGGAAATACTATTACATATACAATCATGTAAGATCATTACCTTAGGCTGGGTTCTCTAGAGAAGAAAAACCAGTGAAGCTTATGTGTAGAGAGAGAGACAGAAAAGAAATGGCTCATGCGGTTTTAGAGGCTGGCAAATCCCAAGTTTGTGGATCAAACATCAAGCTGGAGGCTTCTCCTGATTCATGTAGCTGCAGGAGCTGATGAACTAAGGATTGGCAGGCAGTATAGCAGGCTGCTGGCTGCTGAAGCTGACAAATCCAAGATTGGCAGGTAAAATGGTAGATCTATTGTTGGCTCGTGGGTTATGAAGGCAACAATGCTAAGATTGGTAGGCAACATGGCAGACCACTGTTTCAAGTCCAGGGATTGAAGATGATGACAGGTCAAATGTAGGATCCAAAATGAGCAAAAAGCCAGAAACTTTTTTCAAAGCTTTTCTGTATATGCTGGAAGCAGGCTACATCCCCAAGGCAACTGCACTTCAACTAATTAGCTGCTCACAGCAGATTCTACCATGGAAGTGATTACATCTCTTCCAATCTCATCATGGGGTATAACTACATCACAACAACCAAGCCACTTAAAATCATGGCCTAGCCAAGTTGACACACAACCCTAACTACCACAATCAGTAATAACAAACAATAATCTACTAGTGGATACATAAGCAGACAGGCAAGCTGAACAGGTATGGGTATGTGAATGGGACTACACTCACAACCATATACAGGTTTGGCAGAGGATATGTCTATATACATATTTGTATGTGCTATAAATATATCCATGTATATAGTAGAACAATCAGAGTGTAAAGTTTTGAAAACTTCTTAGCTATATCCAAACATCTTGATATAATAAATCACTGGACATGCAGACTTAGGACCATAGTCTTGGGGGACAGCTAACTCAATTGGCATAACATAATTTACAAAGACAGTGTTTTACATCCTACTGTAGTGAGTAGTGACTGGGGTCTTAAAAGCCAGTGAGTGGCCATCTAAGGTGCAAATATTGGGCTCTCTGTCCAAAGCAAAGAAGAATGAAGAAAATCAAAGACATATGGAAACAAATAGTCCAAAGGACTAATGTACCACGAGAACCTCAGCCTCCTTGACTCTGAGTCCAGAACTAGTTGGTACCTGGCTACAACTATCAATTACTCTGAAATGGATTACAGTAGAAGGCCCTGGGTAGAATGGGAGAAAAATGTGGTACAAAACTCAAAATCATAAAAAAAAAAAAAAGACAAGGCTTACTGGTCTGAGACTAGTGGAACCCCCAACACTGGCCCTCTGATACCCTTCAAGCCTGGAACTGAACTCTCCCCCAACACACACACGCACCGTGGCTCAACTTTTAGCCAAGAAATAGACAGGTCTGTAAGGTGAACAGTAACATTAGATGGGTATGCACTTCTTAGAACAATCAGCAACATGAGATCAAAAGAGCAACTTTTGCCCAGGGATAAAGCTCAGAAGGGAGAAAGGAACAGGAAAGAAGGACAAATGGAAAAGGAAACACAGGGAGAAGTGGGAAGAGTGATGTTACATTGTGGGGATGGCAATCAATGTTGCGAAATAAAATGCGTATGAGTTGTTGAATGGGAAACCAATTTGTTCTGTAAACTTTCACTCAAACTCACAATAAAAAGTTGGGAGAGAAAAAAAAGGCCAATGTCAATCCATTTCAGCTCACTAATGCCTAGGATGGGAGCTCTGGCAGCATAGTGCCTAAGGCACTTGACTGCTAACCAGAAGGCTGGCAGTTCAAACTCACCAGCCACTCCTTGGAAGGGAGGTTGGGCAATCTACTTCCGCAGTGATACCGCCTCAGAAACCCAAAGAGGGGTAGCTATGAGTTGGGTCAGACTTGATAGCACATAACAACAAGTGCCTAGGATATTGATCTTTATGTATTCCATTTCACTTTTGAGGACCTTCAATTTTCCTAGATCCATACTTCATAATTCCACATTCAGATTATTAATGGATGTTTGCAGCTGTTATTTCTCATTTTGAGTCATGCAAATGACACCAGCAAATGAAGGTCCTGAAAGCTTTACCCACATCATTAAGGCTAACTCTACTTTGAGGAGGCATCGCTTGTTCAGTCATGTCTTGAGTGCCTTCCAACCTGAGGGGCTCATCTTCTGGCATTATATCAGACAATGGTCTGCTGCAATTGATAAGGTTTTTACTGGCCAACTTTTTTTTTTTTTTTTTTTTTCAGAAGTAGATTGCCAGGTCTTTCTTCCCAGTCTGTCTCAGTTGGAAGTTATGCCGCTGGTATTTCAAATACTAGCAGGGACACCCGTGTGAAAATGTGTCAGTGCCACTTCCAGACCATAGTACTGGGAAAAAGCCTCTAGCTTGATTTTTTAACCTGCCTCTGGGAGTTTTGGTGACATTGTGCCTAAAGCATTTGACTGCTAACCAGAAGGCTGGCAGTTCAAACCCCCCAGCCACTCCTTGGAAGGACGACTGGGCAATCTACTTCCGTAGTGATACTGCCTCAGAAACCCAAGGAGGGGTCACTATGAGTCGGATTCGACTCAAGGGCAGTGAGTTTGTTTGTTTGTTTATTTTTTGCTCAGGAGTTAGAGCCTGAATGTGTATAGGTGTATGTGTTTCTCCATGAGCTTGCCTTACACCTGAGCATTTATTCCAGCCCCTCCCCCAGCAATTCAGTGGGAGACTGAGTCAAAGGTGGATTCAGCTGAGGATATCTCTGGAAGTGGGAGGAAAGGAAACAAGGCAGAAGTGTCATTTCCTCCCTGCACCTTATCACAGAGAATGATACTCTCACGTGTTGACTTAAAGCCCCAGGTTAGGATGACACAATAAAATTCCAAAGGAGACTTGAAACTCTTGCCTACACTAGTGCTGAAGACATAGCTGCATGTGGCCCTGCGTTAGAAAAGGACAGTGGCAGAACCGACAGCAGCCCAGCAGGAGGCTCCTCTCCAGCAGGAGGCAAAGCCGGTTTGCCTCTGTGTGTCCTGAGGGCAGCAGTCCACCAAACATAGCTAATGAGAAGCTGCAGACTGGGAAGAAAGCTGCATGCTTTCCAGAGACAGAAAACAGGGAACAAGAGCACTTGCTCCTTCCCGAGTGCCTGGGGTTAGTGAAGCCAAGTTGAATTATAGTTCAATTCCCTATACTTTCTATAACCATCCCCCACCCTGGCTGGAGACAGAAAAGCAGGCATAATAACTCATTTCATTAAAAGCAGAGTTGAATTGAAGCTAAATTCACCATCCTTTCTATAATCATCCCCTACCTTGGTTGAAGACAGATGAGTAGGCATGATAACTTGGTTCCTTAAAAGCTGAGTTAAATTGAAGGTCAATCTCCATCCTTTCTATTATTATACCTGACCCTAGTTGGAGACAGATGAATAGGTATGGTAATGTGTTTCCTTAAAGTTGTTTTTCAGAAACAACCGATACCAACTTGAAATCAGTTAAAGCTGGTTCAGATCAGTTTTGGCCTGCAGACATGCAGTGAGACAAACAGAACAAAGTTGCTTGGAACTAACATCTTCCCCTCTGCCTAAGTCCCGATCAGTTGATGATGGGAAGTCAGTGTAACTCATCTGGTGCGCAAGCGCACTGCATTAAAATAGTCCTTTATCAAACCAAGGCGAAGGAGCCTCAGCCGATCCCCAGCTAATTCACACCCCAAATCCTGAAATTTTAATGAATATGTATAAGCCACTTTCGTGAACTTTTACAAAACTACACCAACCTCAACTCAGGGAGTCCAATTTAGGTACTGGCCCCTGTCTCCTTGTATTGCTACTTTGCAATAATTAATCTCTCTCTCCTCTCAAGCATTCAGTGTGTGTAAACTAATTCGGCCTAATCACGCACGAGGCAGGAACTCATGTTCAGTTCCTCCTTCATTAGCAGAAGGCATTAGAGCTGGCCCAACCCAAGAAGGACATCTGTGAGATGGAATGGAAGAAGGCAGGGCAGAGTAATGAATGCAACAAAGGGACTCTGCAGTCCTCTGATAAAATCCTCACTTCCTCCAAGCAGCCTCACCCGCTCTGAACATGTTTCCACAGTATTTCTGAGTTTCATTGTGTTATATTACTGTGCACATGTTCAAATGCTCCTTGTGATCCTCATCCTCCACCTCCAACCAATAAGAGGCTTAGCTTCTGGTCTAAGCAGGATGTGGAAATGCCATACACAAGCAGAGGAGAATTGGGTTTAACGATTGAACTATGCAAATAATAGTTCTTTTTCTAGTTATGTTGTTGTTGTTGTTGTTATGTGTGCTGTTGAGTCGGACCCAACTCATAGTGACCCCTGAGGCAGTATGACTACGGATGTAGATTGCCCAATCTTCCTTCTGAGGAGTGGCTGGTGGGTTTGAACCGCCAGCCTTCTGGTCAGCAGTCAAGTGCCTTAGGCATTATACTACCAGAGCTCCTCACTGCCGTGGAGTTGGATCCAACTCATACTGACCCCTCCTTGGGTTTCTGAGGCGGTATCACTACCGAAGTAGATTGCTCAATCTTCCTTCTTAGGAGTGGCTGGTGGGTTTGAACTGCCAGCCTTCTGGTTAGGAGTCAAGTGCCTTAGGCACTACACCACCAGAGCTCCCATGGGGAAAAGAGACCCCAAATTAAAATAGGTTCAATAGAGATACTTTTATTAAGCCTTGGACAGGACAAAGACAATTATCCTGGATGAAGTAAACCATTAGCATGAGAAAGCTGAGTGGAGTCCGCTGAGTCATGTCCATGTGGCTAATTATATATGATTTTAAACAAAAGGGAATCATCACAAAATCATGATTGGTGGTAGACAGATTCGTCATTGTTGCAGGCAGGACTACAGAAACAGGGAAAAGACCATGATTGGGAAAGGTCCATAACTAAAGATAGAAAAGAGTTGGTTACAGGATTGGTTCTGGGCCTTGACTACCTGGATAGGTGGTGGTCAGGATGGGCTGTGACTCATGACCATGCAGTCTTAGCCACAAAGTGGCTGTCATACAATACCAAGACCCCAACTTTAATTTAAATCAGAAAAGGACACTGTCAGGCAAGTTTTCTAGTTCCTTTTGTGAGCAAAATCTACTTTCAACTATACTCTTTCTGAAGGCACACTGCCCTACCCTAGATTTGTCCTGGAACTTGTCTGCGCAGCCACAATGCTGGTTTAATGGTCAGAAAGAATGCAAATGGCAACTGAAACTTATGTCAAGCCTCAAAATAGAATCAGGGCTCCCACTGTAAACCACAGCCTTCCATAACTCCAAGTGCTTTAGAATTTAAGCTCCAATATCTTCCCTGTTTTGGATTTGGAGATCTGGATTTTGATGAATAACTATATTTCTCTTGAAACAGTCCCATCCCACTTTCAAGTGATAAAACAAGTCCAAGGTAGTTTCCCCTCTCACAGGTCATTTTCAGTAAACGATGTGCCCCACGTGTGTTTTGTACTGATAACAAACTATCAAGGAACATTCCTTACCCCGCCATACCTAAGAGACTGGTATTGTAAATTTATATCGATTAGGATTTATTTCCTTGATTTTGCACAGATATCATTAGTGATGGATAGATAAAGATTGTGATTACTACTTATAAAATAAAATAACTGAGTCTCCTAAAGGCAGTTTGAGAAATTCAGGGCCCTCCTTAGAGAAAGCAGATGCTGTGATGAAAGTACCATCAGTGGATACTCAGCCCTGGGGAAGGCCATCTTCATGTTACTATACCTGTAGATAGAGAAGAAACTGACAAATCTAGTCTGGAGCAGGAATTTCACTTTTTTCTCTGCTAAAAAACAGCTGAGTTCACTGGAAAACAGAAATTGAAAATAAATTCCTCTCTGAAAGGGTATAAACCAGGTATGGCAAAGATTTCAGAAGACGTTTGGTCAATGAATCTTTCTCACCAGCCTAGTTTGATGCAGAGGCTAAAAAGAACCAGCTTCTTACTGTTGCTGGAATTATTCATTTATGACTTTCCCCCTTTTGTGTATCAATGACAATTTCTAAATGCACATTGGTTCCCTTTTGTGCCTTATCCATCCATCAGTGGATTCCCAAAGACTACTGATTTATTTTGATTTCATCCCAAGGGAAAACACAATCAAGGAGTTAAACCCTACTGCTGCCAAATTCCACCCCAAATTCCAAGTCATATACACAAATGATTTGGGGATCATCTATTGTCTCAGAGAATTCTTGCCAAGCTTTCTATAGAAAAATGAGAATTGACCTCATTATTAAAATGAGTTCTCATCTGTGGCTCATTTTCTTTCCAGCTTTGGTGATGACATCCTTACATCAGCAGAGCAGAGTTAAATTGTCTGATTCCTGAGGCAATTCACCTTTGGATTTACCTGTGCAAATTGCTGTGTGGAAAGGGTCGGTGAACTCTGAGTCCAGGCTTTGGTTCAGTGATTTGGCAGCCTGACTAAAACGACCCCTGCCTTCCCACTGCTTTTGATGCAACCCTGAGCTTTTAACAGCCTCCAGCTGTGGGTCCACCCCTCTGACCACAATGACTGGCCTCCTGGATCTTCAGTGCTTTTAGGGATAAGGAGAAACTGTATTCCCTAATTTCCTGACTTCCTCTGCCTGAAGGTTCCCTACCTCCCAAGGTATGCCACCTTAGTGGGGGTTTCCCTGGTGTTGAGATTGAGACACAAGTAAAGAATAGAATAAAGAGTGAAATAACCCCTACTGAATTTATTATTATTATTATTAAGATTGCTTAAACTGCTGCTGTATTACTTTATGGCTACTTTGCTGCATAATTACATCTTTGGCCATATCCCTCCCAAAGACAGAGAGTAGAAAGCATATACTTGGGATAGTCTAAACAAACTGACTAACACTCCTTGCTGAAAAAAACAAAACAAAAAAACACCTCACTGCTGTCAAGTTGGATTCAACTCATAGCAACCCCTCCTTGGTTTCTGAGGCAGTGTCACTACAGAAGTAGATTGCCCAACCTTCCTTCTGAGGAGTGGCTGGTGGGTTTGAACCACCAACCTTCTGTCTAGCAGTCAAATACCCTAGGCACTATGCACCAGAGCTCCCTGATAGCAACTGCAAAACCAAACTGCTCTGTAATCACTGGGCGGCTTATGCGTGGGCAGCTTATCTGCAGGCGCATAATGTCCTGTAACAGCCTCCATTTCCCTCAAACAAAGGAGAACGTCTTTCTAAGAAAAGTATGAGACTGGAAGAGAAGCCCACCTAGCTTCCAAAAAAGATTCTTCTAGGGTCTGGAAGAGGAATACTATTCAGCTTCTGTGATAGTTGGAGTTGTGTGTCAACTTGGCTGGACCACAATTCTGAGTGGTTTAAGCAGTTGTGATGTGGGTTATTCCCATGATGAGGTTGGATGTATATGTTTTGAGCAGCCAATCCCTTGAAAGGGAGTTTCCCTAGTGGTGTGGCCTGCTTCCAATATATTTATGGACATCCTGGGGAAAAAGAGACACTCTTCTGTGGATCGGGATCCTGTTGTGCTGCCTACAACTGTCTGTAAGTGAACAATTCACCATTCAGCCTGGAAATCTTGGATTCGTCATTCGTTGGAGTCAAAAGTTGGTATACTGCCTACCAACATTGAGCTTGTCAGCCCCTGTCGCTGTGTGAGTCAGGAACAGCCTCCAGCTTGATGTTTGATCCAGGAACTTGGGACTTTCCAGCTTCTGTAAGTGTGTGAGCCGTTTTCCTAAGATAATTTTTTTTCTCTCTCTCTATAAGCTTTGGGAGCTCTGGTAGCATAGTGCCTAAGGCACTTGACTGCTAACCAGAAGGCTGGCGGTTCAAACCCACCAGCCACTCCTCGGAAGGAAGGATGGGCAATTCTACTTCCGTAGTGATACTGCCTCGGAAACCCAAGGAGGGGTTGCTATGAGTTGGGGCCGACTCGATGGCAAATAACAACAAACAACAACTATAAGCTTTACCAGTTTTGCTTCTCCAGAGAACCCAACCTAACACCTTTGGTACTGAGAGTGGTTCTAGAGAGGCAAAATCATAAGGATTGGCTTCCTAAACTGGTTCTCACCAATTCTGTTTTGGTTCTCCAATTTGATTAATCATAAAGGCACTGGTAGCATAGTGCCTAAGGCATTTGACTGCTAATGAGAAGGATGGTGGTTCAAACCCACCAGCCACTCCTCAGAAGGAAAACTGGAGAATCTACATCTGTAGAGATATTGCCTCAGAAACCCAAGGAGGGGTTGCTATGAGTTGGAAACGACTCAACAGCAGTGAGTTTGTTTTTTTTGTTTTATATAAATTATAACAAATTATGGATAACATAGTGAGGAATGGGAATTCTAGTTGTTGTTTTAATGGAACAAGGAGATACTACGTGGTTTAAAATCAGGAGAGGTGTGCATTAGGGTTGTATCTTTTCACCATACTTAATCAGTCTGCATGCTGAGCAAATAATCTGAGAAACTGGACTATATGAAGAAGAATGTGGCGTCAGGATTGGAGGAAGACTCATTAACAACCTGCAATATGCAGATGATACAACCTTGTTTGCTGAATGCAAAGAGGACTTGAAGCACTTTCTGAAGAAGATCAAAGACTGTAGCTTTCAGTATGGATTACTGACCACAGGACCAGGCAGTGTTTTGTTTTATTGTACATAAGGTTGCTATGGGTTAGGACTGACTTGATGGCACCTAACAACAAAACAACATAGCTTCACCTAACAACAACAGTAGAGCTTCATGTAAGCACCACCACAAACAGGACACAGAACAGTTCCATCATTCCAAAAATATCCCCTGTAATAGGCCTTTGTAGTCACACTCTTCCCTGCTATTCCCAACTAACATTCATTTGTTATCCATCAGTATAATTTTGTCTTTTTGAGAATGCCATATAAATGGAATAATACAATACGTAACCTGTGAAACCATCTAGGTCTAGAGATTTATTTTCTGGTAACTTTTTAACTCTGAGTTTAAGTTCTTTAGTTTTCACAAGACTATTCTGTTTATCTATTTCATCTTGGGTAAGTTTTGATAGTTTGTGGTTTTCAAGGAATTAGTCCATTTAATCTAAGTTGTTGACTTTATGTGTGTAGAGTTGTGCATAGTCTTCTTTTATTATCTTTTTTTAATGTTCGTGGATCTGTAGTGATGTTCCATCTTTCATTTCTGATATTAGTAATTTGTGTCTTCTCTCCTTTTTCTTTGTCAATCTTGCTACAGATTCATCAACTTTATCAATCTTTTAAAAGAACCAGCTTTTGGTTTCCTCAACTAGCCTTTGGTTTCTTTTCTTGTTTTCAATTTCATTGATTCCTACTCTTTATTATTGCCTTCTTTCTGCTTGCTTTGGGTTTAGTTTGCTCTTTTTTTTTTTCCCCCCTAATTTCTTTAGGTGCAAGCTTAGATAATTGATTTGTAAATTTTATTCTTTTCTAATACAAGAATTTAATGCCATACATTTCCCTCTGAGGACTGCCTTAGCGGCATTCTTTTATTTTTTTATTCATTTGCACAGGACTGGGCAATATTTTATTCCATTAAACATAAGATCATCATGAGTTGGAGTTGACTCAGTATCAACTAACAACAACAACAACATATTTAATTTTACAAGAAGTTACCAAACTGTACTTGTACAGTTCTACATTCCCAAAAACAAAATATTAGAGTTTCAGTTGCTTCATATCCTTGCTAATAATTGGTATTATCGTCTTTTGAATTTTAGCCATTCAAGTGTGTGACTAGTGATACCTCATTGTGGTTTAATTTGCACATATATATGATGACTAGTGATGCTGAGTGGCTTTTCATGTGATTTTTGGCCTTTCTTTCTTTTTTTTTTAAATTGTAATTTGAGTGAAAGTTTACAGAGCAAATTTTTGTTGGTTTTCCACTCAACAATTCAAGCACAATTTATTTCGCTGAAAGTTAAACAATGGGAGTAAATCCAATTCCAGGCTTGAAAGGTGACTAAGGGCCATATTCATGGGGGTTTCACCAGTCTCTATCAGATCAGTAAGACTGGTCTTTTTTAAATTTTGAGTGTTGTTCCTCATTTTCCTCCCACTCTACCCAGGATCTCCAATTTTGATCCTTTTCTGAGTAGTTGGCAATGGTAGCTGGGTACCATCTAGTTCTTCTGGTCTCAGGGTCATGTAGACTGAGGTTCCCATGGTCTACTAGTCCCTTGGACTAATTGTTTCCATGGGCCTTTGATTTTCTTCACTCTTCTTTTCTCTGGATGAGGAAAGACTAATAGTTGCATCTTAGATGGCTGTTCACAAATTTTTAAGACCCCAGTCCCTACTCACCAAAGTAGGATGTAGAAAAATTTTTCTGTGTAGCATATTATGCCAATTGAGCTTGATATCCCCTGCAACCATGATCCCAAGCCTGTGGGCCCAGCAACTCACTCCCTGAAGGTGTTTGGCTGTGCTTAAGAAGTTATCATAACTATGCCCCTTGTTAGCTCTATTATATATATACCAGAAAACAAAAAACAAAAAAACCAAACTCACTGCCGTCAAGTCGGATCTGACTCATAGCGACCCTTCCTTGGGTTTCCAAGGTGGTATCACTGCAGGAGTAGATTGCCCCATCTTCCTTCTGAGGAGTAGCTGGTGGGCTTGAACCACCAGCCTTCTGGTTAGCAGTCAAATATCTTAGGCACTACACCACCAGAGCTCATATTATATATATATGGACAATCTTATAGCACAAATGGACAATCTCATGTTGTTGTTGTTATGTGCCGTCGAGTTGGCCCTGACTCATAGTGACACCTCCTTGGGTTTGTTTCCGAGGCAGTATCACTATGGAAGTAGATTGCCCAACGTTCCTTCCGAGGAGTGGCTGGTGGGTTTGAACCGCCCACCTTCTGGTTAGCAATCAAGTGCCTTAGGCACTATGCTACCAGAGCTCCTGGACAATCATATAGCACATACAAATATGTATGTAGAAATATCATCCATCAAACTTATATATTCCCTTTTGCCTACCAATACCTGGCCATTTTGCCTGTCATCTATGTACCCACCCATAGATTAATGTTTGTTATTATTGATAATGCAGTATCACGTATGTAAAAAGTATTTTCCTTTGTTGTCTGTACCTCTTGTGAACCTCTCTGTGTCTTCCTTTTCCTTAGTGTTTGTGAAGTTAAGATTTTGTGTCAACTTGGCTAGATTATGATTCTAAGTGGTTTAATCAGTTATGATGTAGTCATCCTCCATGGTGCGATCTGATATAATGTAATCACCTGTATGATGAGGTGTGCTGTGAGTATCCAATCAGTTGAAAGGGAGTATTCTTGAGGGTGTGGGCTTCTTCTAACATATATATGGATCTCCTGGGAAAATTCCTTGGCTTTTCTGTTGGATCTTGCTCTTATATCTAGTGTGTCATATTCTCCAGTTCCTGGATTTGAATCAGTGGCCTGCCGTATTGCCTATTAATCTTGGGATTGTTGCCTTCACAGCCTGCGAGCCAACAATCTGCCATTTTACCTGCCGATCTTGGATTCATCAGCCTCTGAAGCCAGCAACCTGCTATACTGCCTACTGATCTTGGGTTCATCAGCCCCCACAGCTGCATGAATCAGGAGAAGCCTCCAGCTTGACATATGATCCATGAACTTGGGACTTGCCAGCCTCTACAACTGCATGAGCCATTTCCTTAAGATAAATTTCTCTCTCTCTCTCTCTCTCTCTACACACACACAAACACACACACACACACGCAAGCTTCACTGGTTTTGCTTCTCTAGAGAACCCAGCCTAAGACAATGTTATTGTGCCTGTCCCTTGCTTTTGATATATTGCCTTTTGCTTCACCCAAATCAATACTTGTCTCTTACTCATCTAGCAATTTTTCCTTCTTTCTGCTCTTGTCCCTGGTAACCAACAAAAAAAAGTTTCCTTCCAGGGGTAAATCTTTCCTGGACTTTTTTAAATAATGGACTCATATAATATTTATCCTTCTGTGATTGACTTTTTTCACTCAGCATAATGTCCTCCAATTTAATCCACATTATGAGGTGTTTCACAGGTTCTTCATTATTCTTTAGTTTTCCATTGTGTCTATATATCATAGCTTGATAGTCATTCATCTGTTGATGGGCACTTAGGTTGTTTTCATTTCTTTGCTATTATAAATTGTACTATGATGAACATGGGTGTGCATATATCTATTTGTGCCCTGGCTCTCACTTCTTTAGGATATATGCCCAGTAGTGGCATTGCTAGATCAAATAGTATTTCTATCTCCAACTTTTTAAGGAAGCATCATAATATTTTCTACAATCGATTTATCATTTTATAGTCCCACTAGCAGTGTATGAGTTTTTCAATATGTCTGTGCCCTGACCAGCACTTTTCTTTTTTTTAATTGTGACTTGGGTGAAAGTTTATAGAGCAAAAGTTTTCATTTGTTATTTTCTGTCTCGTTGAACTTTGCTATTATTGCTGGGGTGAGATGATATCTTGTTGTTTTGATTTGCATCTCTCTAATGGCTTCCGAGTGGCCTGGAAAGTTGGAACCAGGAGGAGAAGCAGTGCGGCGGGTTTGGAGCAGCCCGAATGGTGGGAACCAGAAGGAGAGGTGGCGCGGCAGGTTTGGAACAGCTGAGGGAGACCAGGAAGTGAGCGGAGTAGTTTGGAACAACTAAAGGAGACAAATCTGTGTGTCGGTTTGTCTTACTGTGGTGGCTTTCATGTTGCTATGAGGCTGGAGGCTATGCCACTGTTATTTTAAATGCCAGCAAGGTTACCCATGGTGGATAGGTTTCAGCAGAACTTCTAGACTAAGACGGACTTGAAAGAAGGAAGAGGCTATCCACTTCTCAAAGAATTGCCCAGTGGAAACCTTATGTATAGCAATGAAACACTGTCTGACATATTACTGGACAACTTTATGAATAGCCCTGAAACATTGTCCAATATAGTGCTGGTAAAAGTCTTCAAAATACAACTGGGGAAGTGCTGCATCATCTGAGTAAACCCAGCCTTACTCTTATGGATAAGGTAAAGCTTTTGAGATCTCCATTGCTGATGCAAATGCAATCAGGGTGTGTTAATTATCACTGGTGACTGGAATGCAAAAGTTGGAAACAAAAAAGAATCACCGGTAGTTGGAAAATTTGGCCTTCGCGACAGAAATAATGCTGGAATTCGCCTGGTAGAATTTTGCAAGACCAATGACTTGTTCATCGTAAACACCTTTTTTCAACAACACAAATGGCAGCTGTACACGTGGACTTCACCAGATGGAACACACAGGAATCAGATTGACTACATCTGTGGCAAGAGGCGGTGGAAAAGCTCA
>NW_006921607.1:9762149-9776017 GCF_000298275.1 Orycteropus afer afer | reverse complement strand
GCTTTTGAGTTGTGGTGCTGGCGAAGAACGCTGAAAGTACCATGGACTGCTAAAAGAACGAACAGATCTGTCCTGGAGGAAGTGCAGCCAAGATGCTCCTTGGAAGCGAGGATGGCCAGACTTTGTCTCACCTACTTTGGTCATGTTGTCAGAGGGGACCATTCCCCGGAGAAGGATGTCATGCTTGATAAGGTGGAGGGTCGACAAAAGAGGGGAAGGCCCTCAACGAGATGGATTGACACAGTGGCTGCGACAATGAGCTCAAGTATAGCAAGGATCATAGAGCTGGCACAGGATTGGGCGGTGTTTCGTTCTGCTGTGCATGGGGTCGCTATGAGTCGGAAATGACTCGATGGCACTTAACAACAGCAACAATACTTCCTGCTTGTGGTTACTTTTTCCCTGTGTCCTTCTTTCCTATCCATTCTTGCCTTCTGAGCTATCTCCCTTTGCAAATACTGCTCCTCTGATCTCCCATGGTTGATTGTTCTAAGGAGTGTACCTACCTGGTGTAAATGTTCACCTTATATGCCTGTCTATTGTTTTGCTGGAAGCCATGAGAGTGAGTTTAATTCTAGGTCCAAAGTGTCACTAGGGACCATAGTCTCAGGGGTTTTACAAGTCTCTATCAGACCAATAAGCCTGGTCTTTTTTCTTTTCTTTGATTTTGAATTTTGTTCTACATTAATCTCCCACTCTATCCAAGATCTCCTGCACTGACCCCTTTCTGAGTGGTTGACAGTGGTAGCTGGGCACCATCTAGTTCTTCTGTTTCAGGGTCATGTAGGGTGAGGTTTGCATGGTCCACTAGTGCCTTGGACTAATTGTTTCCATGTGAGTTTGGTTTTCTTCATTCTTGTTTGCTCTGGATGAGGGGAGACCAATTGTTGCATCGATCTCTGATTTCCACTCTTCTATTTATAATGTTCTTCCTTTTGCTTACTCTGAATATACTTTGCTCTTCTTTTATCTAGCTTCTTAATGTTGATTTAAAATCTTTATTCTCTAATACAAGCATTTAGAGGTCAAAATGTCCCTCTCAACACTGCTATAGCTGTATCCCATAAATTCTGATATTATTTTAATTATTCTTCACTTAAAAATATTTTCTGATTTCAAAATATTTGGAGATTTTTCTTAACAACTTTTCACTTGATTTCTAATTGAATTTTATCATTATATTAGGTAAGATAGCTTGTTTTGCATGGTTTCAATATTTTAAATATACTAAGAACTGTTTTATCTTTGGCCATAAAATTGGGTCTAGTTGGTTTATATAGTGTTATTCAAGTTTTCCGTACTGTTTTTTTTTTTTTTTTTTTTTTTTGACTGTTTGTTCTATCAGTGGGAACTCTGGTGGCATAATGCCTAAGGCATTTCACTGCTAACCAGAAGCTGGTAGTTCATACCCACCAGCTGCTCCTCTGAAGGAAGGTTGGGCAATCTGCTTCTGTATGATATGGCCTCAGAAACCCAAGGTGGGGTCACTATGAGTTGGATCAGACTCAATGGCAGCGGGTTTAGGCTTGTTTTTTTTTTTTCCTATCAATTACTGATAGAAAAGTTTTGAAATCTCCAACTGTAATTGCATAATTTGTGCTTATTTTTTCCTTCCATTTGCCAGTTTTTGCTTTATATAGTTTGAAATTTTGTTATTAGGTACATAGACATTTAGAACTTTTATGTCCTTTTCAAGATTGACTTCTTTATCATTAAAAAATGTTCCTCTTTCATCAAGCTTAATTGGCATAACATACTAGACAAAAACATTGTTCCACATCCTATTTTGGTGAATAGTGACTGGGGTCTTAAAAGCTTGCAAGCAGCCATCTAAATGCAATGAGCATTGTCCAGAGCAAAGAAGAATGAAGAAAACCAGAGATTCATGGAAACAATCAGTCCAAGGGACTAGTAGCCTATATGACTATGAGACCAGAAGAACTAGATGGTGCCCAGCTACCACTGTCAACCACTAAGATGGGCATTGGTGCAGGAGATCCTGGATACAGTGGGAGAACAATGTGAAAAAAATCTCAAAATTAAAAAAAAAAAAAAAGACCAGGTTTGCTGGTCTGATAGAACCTGGTGAGACCCCTAAGACTATGGCCCCTAGATACCCTTCAGGTCTGGAATTGAACTCACTCCTGTGGCCTAACAACAGACAGGCATATGGGGTGAACATTTACATCAGGTAGAGATTCTCCTTGGAGCAATCAATCACCAGAGAAGAGAAGGGCAGTGTTTGCACAGGGAGACAACTCGAGGTGGGAATGCATGGAAGGGAAGGACATAGGTAAAAGGTAACTATGGGGAGGAAGTGGGAAGAAAGCTGTTACACTGGGGGAATTTCAGTCAATGACATGAGACAAAATGTGTATGAACTGTTGGATGGAAAATGGATTTGCTCTGTAAACTTTCACCCAAAATCACAATTAAAAAAAAAAAAAAGTTCCTCTTTAACTCTGGTAATAACACTGTTCAATCCTGAAATATATTTGACTGATATTAATATAATCACTTCAGCTTTCTTATGGTTACTGTTTGCAAGATGTACATTTTTTTAATCTGCATTTTAACTTTTTTTTTTTAAATTGTGATTTGCGTGAAAGTTTACAGAGCAAATTCACTTTCCATACAGCAACTCACATACAGTTTGCTTCATTACATTGGCTACAATTTACCACACTGCAACAGCTTCCCTCCCACTTCCTCCCTATAGTTACCTCTTCCTTGTGTCCTTCCCTCTCATGCACTCCTCCCCCTGAGCTGTCTCCCTGTGCATACACAGTCTTTCTATTATCCCATGATTGTTCTCTCCAAGGAGTGTATCTACCCAGTGTAAATGTTTACCTCATATGGCTATCTTTAGTTTGGCTGGAAGCCACAGGAATGGGTTTAATTCCAGACCTGAATGGCAGCTAGGAATCATAGTCTCAGTGGTTCCATCAGGCTCTATCAGACCAGCAAACCTGGTCCCCTTTTTTTTTTTTCATGATTTTGAGTTTTGTTCCACATTGTTCTCCCACTCAATCCAGGATCTCCTACATAGATCCCCCTCCAAGTGGTTGACAGTGGTAGCCAGGCACCATCTAGTTCTAGTCTCATACTCATATAGGCTGAGGATCACATGGTATACCAGTTGCTTGGACTAATTGTTTCCATAAATATTTGGTTTTCTTCATTCTTTTTTGCTCTGGACAAGGAGAGACTCATCACTGCATGTAGATGGCCACATTCAAGCTTTTAAGATCCCAGTTGCTACTTGCCAAAGTAGGATGTGGAACAACGTTTTGTGTGGTATGTTATACCAATCATGTTTGATGTCCCCTGTGACCATGGTCCTGAGCCCACAGGTCCAACTACTCACTCCCTCTGGGTGCTGACTGTGGCCAAGAAGTGACTACAACCTCATCCCTTATCAGCTCTACTATACACCTGGGAATTCTTCAGAACATACCCTTGTGGAAACATTATCTGCCAACTCTATACATGGTCTTGGCCACACTCCCCACTCACAGACATACCTAATAGTTCAGCCTGTCCACCCATCTGTCTACCTGTATATCATTGTTTGTCTTCATTGGCAGCTCAGTACTGTATGTGCAAAAGGGTTCATCTTTGTTGTCTGTACCTCCCATGCACCTCTTTATGTTTTCCTCTTCCTCAAAGCCACCATGTTGATCACTCACATTTGGTACATTGCCCTTCTCTTCACCCAAATCAATACTTGTCTCTACCTATCTAACCATGTTCCCTCCCCTCCCCTCCCACCCCTGGTAACCAACAGAGAAAACTTCCTTCCATATATAAACCTATTCTTGACTTTTCATAATAACAGACTAATACAATATTTGTCCTTCTATGATTGACTTATTTCACTCAGCATAATGTCCTCCAAGTTCATCCACGTTATGCAGTGTTTTGCAGATTCTATGTTATTCTTTAGGGTTGCATAGTAGTAGAGGATCTTTATTAACTGTGAAGAGCAGTTAAGGGTGAGTCAGGCTCTTCTTGGTGGTCATTTCTTGTTGGCCAGTTGGTAGAGAAGGAAGTGGTGGCTCTCACTTAGTTGTGGAGCTGCAGGAGGTGCGGGTATGGTTGCATCATATGGGTATAGTTGCTGTCTCCCACTCAGTTAGACAAAAACAACAATTGAAAAACCATCAAAAAAGTAAAAGCAAGTGGACAAAAAACACACTGCATAAACACACAGGAACAATCACCAAAAGGAAAAAATAAAAAAAATACCCACAATATCTGAGGAGAGGGCAACAGGAGAAAAGAGGTAGAGTAGCAGAATAATGAAGAAAAAGACGGGAAAAATGCAGAAAGAAAAACGAGGAAAGGGGTTAACCATGAGAACGAAAAAAAAATGGCAATGAGGAACCAGGAAGAGAGAAAAAGCTGAAAACTAGAACCTGGGACGGGAAGAATAAAGAATAATAATAATAAAAAGATGAAATAATAATAATTTAAAAACAGACAAAAATAAACCAATAAGGGGGGGGGCGTGGAATCTGAGCAGGGTGGGGCAGGGCACCCAGGCTCTGCTGGAGTATACAGACTGGGATGGAATTCTGCTGACCCAGGAGGTGGGTGGGAGTGAGGGATGGCAGCACCTCTGTTCACCAAGAGGGTCTGGGGTATAAGAGTAACGAGGGGAATACTCTTGTTTGTTGAAGAGGGTCTGTGTAGTTTGTCTGCCTATTCCTCCATCTTACTGGAACTCTCTTTTTTTGTGTGTGTGTGATTTGAGTGAAAGTTTACACATCAAATTTGTTTTCCATTCAACGATTCATACACATTTCAGGATATTGATTGCAATCCCCACAATAACCACACTCTCCCACTTCCTCCCTGTTTCCTGCTTCCATTTGTCCTTCATTCTATCCCATTCTGACTTCCGAGCTTTATCCCTGGGCAAATGCTGCCTTTTTGATCTCACATGGTTGAGTGTTGTAAGGAGTGCGTACCTCCTTGGTGTTACTGTTTACTTTATAGGCCTGATCATTGTTTGACTGAAAGCTGATCAGGGAGATGAGTTCAGCTCCAGGCTTGAAGGGTGTCTAAGGGTAACCTTTTCGATCCTGTGTCCTTATGTATGGTGTCCATCTCTTGTAAATAATCTGCTTTTCATCTCAACTGACTGCCTCTTTTAATTAGTGTGTTTAATCCATTTGTATTCATTTCCTCTTGTTACAAATAAATCACAACAAACTTAGCAGTTTATGAGCTTACAGTTTTGTATATCAGAACTCTACCATGGTACAGCTGGGTTCACTTCTCAGGGTCTCTTAGGGCTGAAATCAAGGTATCAGTTGGTTTTAATCATCTGGAGGTATGACTAAGAGAGTCCACTTCCAAGCTTATTCGGGTTGTTGGCAGAATTCAGTTCCTTGAGACTTTTGGACTGAGTTTCCCATTTCCTTGCTAGTTATCAAGAAGGCTGTTAGGTCTCAATTCCTAGAGGCCACATGCATTCCTTCTCTTATGGTCTCACGTGGCAGCAATAGAATCCTTCAAGGCCAGCAGCAACATCTTCCTTGCATTGAATCCCCCTCATTAATTGAATATCTCTGACTTCTGCCACCAGAGGGAGAAAACCCTCTGCTTTTAAAAATATCATGTGTAGCTTAGGCTCACCTATTTTACTCCCTATTTTAAGATCATTTGACTAATAACCTTAATTGTTGTTGTTAGGTGCTGTCAAGTTGGTTTTGATTCATAGCTGCCTCATGCAGAACAGAATGAAACACTGTCTGGTCCTGTACTAGCCTCACAGTCGTTGCTATACTTGAGCCTATGGCTATGCTAGAGCCATTAATTACATCTCCAAAGTCCCTTTGCCATGTAAGATAACATAATGATAGAAGGAACACTAGGGTGAAAAAGTAATGGTGGCCCTTTTTTTAATTCTGCCTATCACACCATTCATATATTTTTTAAAATTTTTATTTTGAAATAATCTAGACTTACAGAAATGTTGTAAAACAAAGCATTGAAATTTCTCTATATCTTTCTCCTAAGTTTCCTTAATGTTAACATCTTACGTAATCATAGTGCTCAAAAACCCAAACGCAACCCATTACCATCAAGTCCATTCAGACTCACAGAGACCCTAGAGGACAAAGTAGGACTGCCCCACAGGATTGACAAGGTTGTAAGCTGTGACATGTCAATCTTTCTTTGTTTTTCATGATCTTAATACTTTTGAAGAGTGTTGTTGTGTTGTTATTTGCTGTCGAGTTGGACCTGACTCATAGCGACCCCTCCTTCGGTTTCTGAGGCATATCACTACGGAAGTAGATTGCTCAACCTTCCTTCTGAGGAGTGGCTGGTGGGTTTGAACTGCCAGTCTTCTGGTTAGCAGTCAAGTGCCTTAGGCACTATGCTACTAGAGCTCCCTTTTGAAGAGTGGCAGTTAGCTATTTTGTAAAATGGCCCTGTATTTGGGTTTGTCTGATGTTTTCTTGTGATGAAACATGACAGTGTGTTCCATCAGAGGGTCCATAATGTTGTTATATCTTCTTATTGTTGATGTTAACCTTGAGTTCTTGGTTAAGGTAGTGGTAGAAACTTCAAGGTTTCTCCATTGTAGAATTACTACTTTTCCCTGTGTACTTAATAAGTACCTTGTAGAAAT
The DNA here is from genome assembly GCF_000298275.1 of Orycteropus afer afer. Classification (NCBI taxonomy): domain Eukaryota; kingdom Metazoa; phylum Chordata; class Mammalia; order Tubulidentata; family Orycteropodidae; genus Orycteropus; species Orycteropus afer. Next base: position 9,769,374 of record NW_006921607.1, on the reverse strand, counting down.
ATAAGGAGCTCTGGTGGCACAGTGGTTAAAGTATTTGGCCGCTAACCAAAAGATCAGTGGTTTGAACCCACCAGCCATTCTGTTGGAGAAAGATGAAGCAGTCTGCTTCCATGAAGATTTACAGTCTTGGAAACCCTATGAGGCAGTTCTACTCTGTCCTACAGAGTCGCTATGAGTTGAATTGATTTGATGGCAGTGTGTTTGGTTTGGTTGGGGTTTTGTAGGAACATGTACAAATAGACTACTTATCATCATACAGTCTTCCTTCAGCATCCGTGGGGGATTAGTTTTAGGACCCCTGTGGATTACAAAATCCATACATGCTCAAGTCCTTTATAGAACAATGTTGTACTATTTGCGTATAATCTATGCATAGTCTCCCATACACTTTAAATCATCTCTAGATTACTTAAAATACCTAATACAATGGAAGTGCTATGTAAATAGCACTCTTTACTCCCTCTTAGCACTGGCAGGATGGTCTTGACCACTTAATTGCTTTCTAGGAGTCTCCCCCTCCCCCACCCATAATATTTTCTATCCAGGGTTTGTTGAATTCCCGAATGCAGAAACCGTGGATATGGGGGACTGACTGTAATTTCTCTCTAATTTTAGTATACATTAATGATTCTTATCTGCAACTAAGGTTGTGGCTTTGCCTAACGGTGATTTTTTTATTATGCTCATTCTTTCTACATTTATTATTTGGAATTCTACTGTAAAAAAGAGGTGTTGCTTTCCCCCATTTATCTATTCAATTATTTATTTGTACCAATGTAAATTCATGGATATTTGTTTTATTCTGTGGCTTATAATCAAATGCCATCCCATTATTTATTTTGCTGTTCAAACTGTTCCAGCTTTGGCCACTAAAGGCTCCTTCAAGTTGGCTTCTATGCCCTTTCAACATGCTCCCATCTTTTTTTTTGAGCACTTCCTTACATTTTGGTACCACAAGATGTTCCAGGCTCATCTTGGATTTTGCTGCCCAAAGCATGGAGTCAATCATGTCTTCAAGGAACTCTGCTTCCTTTATTAGAGAATATCATAGAAAGCAAGATCTAGGTCTAGGTGTGCTCATTGCTACTGGACTGTCATTGCTTCTCAGCCATTTCAGAGGACTGAGCCATTGTGTATATACAATACATTCTAACACACATCTACATACATACCTCTGTTTATTTTCTGTATCTATATATCTGTGTTGTTTGTGTTGTTAGGTACTGTCAAGTTGGCTCTGACTCATAGCAACCTTATGACAACAGAACAAAACACTCACTGCCCATTCCTGTGCCAGCCTTACTACAATCTTTGCTATACTTGAGCCCATTGTTGTAGCCACTGTGTCAATCCATCTCGTTGAGGGCCTTCACCTTTTTCGCTGACCCTCTACTTCACCAAGCATGATATCCTTCTCCAGAGAATGGTCCCTTCTGACAACATGACAAAGTCTGGCCATTCTCGCTTCCAAGGAGCATTCCTGCTATATTTATTCCAGGACAGATTTATGATTACTGGTAGTCCATGGTGCTTTCAGTATTCTTCGCCAACACCACAACTCAGAAGAATCAATTCTTCTTTGGTCTTCTTTATTCATTGCTCAGCTTTCACATGCATATGAGGCTATTGTAAAAACCATGGCTTAGGTTAGGTGCACCTTAGTCTTCAAAGAGACATCTTTGCTCTTCCACACCTTAAAGAAGTCTTTTGCAGCAAATTTGCCAAGTGTAATACATTATCTGATTTCTTGACTGCTGCTTCTATTGGTGTTGATTGTGGAACCAAGTAAAATGAAGTCTTTGACAACTTCAGTCTTTTCTCTGTTTGTCATTGTTTTGTTTACCTTGTGCTGCTCTTACAGAAAATACCACAAATGGGATGGCTTTAACAAGCAGGAGTTTCTCTTACAGTTTTGGAGGCTAGAAGTCCAAGTTCAAAGTGCCAGGCTCGAGGGGCTGGATGAAATCCCCTTGACCTTCGGCTTCAGCTTTGCCTCTTGTTCCCGGCCCAGTGGAGGTAGAGGTATCTATTCATGCAGGCAGCTATTGGCTGCTAAGGCTGACAAACCCAAGGTCGACAAATAAAAATAGCACAGTCCCAATATTAACAAACAACACGGCAGACCACTAATTCAACATCCAGCCGCCAAGCCTCCAAACCAGGCCCCGCTGTGTTGACATACAACCTTAACTACCACATTCATGATGCTGCTTATTGGTCCAGTTTATGAGGATTTTTGTTTTCTTTATGTTAAGATGTAATCCATACTGAAGGCTGTAGTCCTTGATCTTCATTAGTAAGTGCTTCAAGTCATCTTCACTCTCACCAAGTAAGGTTATATCATTTGCATATTGCAGGTTGATAATGAGTCTTCCTCCAATCCTGATGCTGTATTCTTCTTTGTATAGTCCAGCTTTTTGGATTATTTGCTCAGCATACAGATTGAATAAGTATGATGAAAGGATACAACTCTGACACAATCTCTTCCTGATTTTAAACCAACCAGTATATCCTTATTCTGTTTGAAGCACAGCCTCTTGGTCTATGCACAGGTTCCTCGTGAACACAATTAAGTGTTCTGGAATTCCCATTCTTTGCAATGTTATCCATAATTTGTTATGATCCACACAGTCAAATGATTTTGCATAGTCAATAAAACCCAACTAACTCTGGTAGCATAGTGCCCAAGGTACTTGACTGCTAACCAGAAGGCTGGTGGTTCAAACCTACCAGCCACTCCTCAGAAGGAAGGTTGGACAATCTACTTCCATAGTGATACTGCCTTGGAAACCCAAGGAGGTGTCACTATGAGTCAGGTCTGACCTGACGGTACGTAAAAACAACAACAAACATCTTTCTGGTATTCTTTGCTTTCAGCCAGGATCCATCTGACATCAGCAATGATATCCCTTGTTCCATGTCCTCTTCTGAATCCAGCTTGCATTTCTGGAAGTTCCCTGTCAATATACTGCTGCAACCACTTTTGGATTATCTTCAGCAAGATTTTACTTGTGTGTGATATTAATGATATTGTTTGATAATTTCCACATTCTGTGGGATCACCTTTTTTTTTTGGAGTGGGCACAAAAATGGATCTCTTCCAGTCAGCTGGCCAGGTAGCTGTCTTCCAAATTACTTGACATAGAGAAGTAAGCACCTCCAGAGCAGCATTTGTTTGTTGAAAAATCTCAGTGGGTATTCTGTCAATTCCCAGAGCCTTGTTTTTCACCACTTCCTTCAGTGCAGCTTTGACTTCTTTCTTCAGTATCACTGGTCCTTGATCATATGCTTCCTGAAATAGATGAACATCAATCAGTTATTTTTGGTACAGTGATTCTGTGTATTCCTTCCATCTACTTTTGATGTTTCCTGCATCATTCAATGTATTGCCCACAGCATCTTTCAATGTTGTAACTCAAGGCTTGATTTTTTCTTCAGTTATTTCAGCTTGAGAAATGCTGAGGGTGTGTTTTCCTTTTGGTTTTCTAACTCCAGGTCTTTACACATTTCATTATAATAATTGACTTTGTTTTCTCAAGCTGATCTTTGAAATCTTCTGTTCAGCTCTTTTATCTTCTCATTTCTTCCATTTGCTTTAGCTACTCTCTATTCAAGAGCAAGTTTCAGAATCTCTTCTGACATCCATTTTGGTCTTTTCTTCCTTTCCTGTCTTTTTAATGACCTTTTGCTTTGTTCATGGATGATGTTCTTTTTTTTTTTAACACTTTTTTTTTTTTTAAATTAGGATTTGGGTGAAGATTTACAGAGTAAATTCACTTTTCATACAGCAGTATGGATGATGTTCTTGATGTCATCCCACAATTTCTCCGGTTGTTGGTCATTGGTGTTCAATGCATCAACTCTATTCTTTAGATGGTCTCTAAATTCAGGTGGGATATAATCAAGGTCATATTTTGGCTCTCGTGGACTTGTTTTAATTGTTTTCAGCTTTAACTTGACCTTGCATATGAGCAGTTGATGGTCTGTACCACAGTCAGCTCCTGGCCTTGTTTTGGCTGAAGATAATGAGCTTCTCCATCTCCTGTTTCCACAGATATAGTTGACCTGATTGCTGTGTATTCCATCTGGCAAGGTCCACATGTACAGCTGCTGTTTATGTTGTTGAAAAAGGTATTTGCAATTCGTTGGTCTTGCACAATTCTATCATGCAATTTCCTGCATCATTTCTATCATCAAGTCGTATTTTCCAACTACTAGTAATTCTTCTTTGTTTCCAACTTAGGTATTCCAATCACCATTAATAATCAATACATCTTGATTGCATGTTTGATAAAAACCAAGTTCCTTATCTTTGGCTTTGGTGGTTGGTGTGTAAATTTGAGTAATAGTAGTATTAACTGGTCTTCCTTGTAGGTATATGGATATTATCCTTTTCACTGACAGCACTGTACTTCAAGATAGATCTTGAAACATTCTTTGTGATGATGAATGCCATGCCATTCCTCTTCAATTAGTCCTTCCCAGAATAGTAGATCATATGATTGTCTCATTCAAAATGGCCAAAATCAGTCCATTTCAACTCACTAATGCCTAGGATATTGATCTTTATGTGTTTCATTTCATTTTTGACAACCACCTTGGAAACCCAAGGAGGGGTCGCTATGAGTTAGATCCGAATCCACGGCAGTGGTCACATTTGCATGTCCAATTTTCCTAGATTCCTACTTTTTACATTCCATGTTCTGATTATTAATGGATGTTTGCAGCTGTTTCTTCCCATTTTGAGTCATGCCACATCAGTAAATGGAGGTCCAGAAAGCTATACTCCATCCACATCATTAAGGTCGACTCTACTTTGAAGAGGCAGCTCTTCCCCAGTTGTATTTTAAGTCCCTTCTGACCTGAGGGGCTCATCTTCCAGCACTATATCAGACAATGTTTCAGGACTTTTCATAAAGTTTTCTAGTGTTCCACTGTTATTCGTAAGATTTTCACTGGCCAATTCTTTGAGAAGTAGATGGCCCCTTCCTTCTTCCAAGTCTGTCTTAGCCTGGAAGCTCTGTCAAAACCTGTCCACTATGGGTAACCCTGCTTGTATTTGAAATACTGGTAGCATAGCCTTGCGGCAACACCCAAGTCACCATAGTATGGCAAACTGACAGACGAGTGGTGGTATGTCTCTATATAGATTAAAAACCATGACTTCATACAGATACCCAAAATTCCAATCCAGCATCACAGAATTCATCCTAACCTGCTCCTTTTCCTTACTTATTGCTTCTTCTTCATGTAATGAGAAACCTGGCTCTCGTTATCCATGCATATTTATTTAGTTATTTGTTCAATCCTAGTATACACATGGGAGTTCTGGTGGTGTAGTGCCTAAGGCATTTGACTGCTAACCAGAAGACTGGCAGTTCAAACCCACCAGCCACTCCTCAGAATGAAGGTTGGGCAATCTACTTCCATAGTGTTCTGGTTACCTAGTACCACTCAAACAGAAATACCGCAAATGGGATGGCCTTAACAAACAGAAGTTTATTCTCTTACAGTTTGGAGGCTTTATGTCCAAGTTCAAAGTGCTAGGTTCTAGGGGCTAGGTGAAAGCCCCTTGACTTTGGGCTTCAGCTCTGCCTCTTGCTCCCAGCCTACTGAAGCTAGAAGCATCTCTTCACTCAGGCAGCTACTGGCTGTTGAGGCTAACAAGCCCTAGGTCAACAAGTAAAAAGGCACAGTCCCGATGTTACCAAACCACATGGCAGGCCATTAATTCAAGGCCATTTTAAGTCCCAAGGTTGGCAGAGCATGGCCGGCTGTTGAATGACAACATGGCTACACAAAGGGTCCAAGCATGCCATAAGCTAGAGACCATTCCCCAAGGCTTCTGCTTATATACAGAAAGCAGACCACATTCCCTCAGGCAGCTACTCAGCTGCTGACAGTAGATGCCACCATGGAGTTGATTACAGTCTTATCATGGGGAATACTACATCCAGCTGCCCAGCCACTCAACCAGGCCCAGCCAAGTTAACACACAAACTTAACTACCACACATAGTGATACTGCCTCGGAAACCCAAGGAGGGGTCACTATGAGTCGGGTCTGACTCGACGGCAAATAACAACAACAACAACAACAAAAAGAAAACAACATTACCATGGTTCTAAGAGTCCTAGCTATATAACAAGGTACATTCAGGGAAGTGTTGTCCCTCCATCTTTACTATCCTGTTCTATCCTCTATTTTTTTGACCAGTCTCCTGATGGTAACCAATTTCATTAATTTCTGGGTTATGTTTCCTATATATTTTTTTTGCACAAATAATCAGATACATGCATGTTTTATTATATTCCCTTCTTTCTGAAGAAAAGAGGCATACTACAGATGCTCTTGCATTTACCTTTGTTCACTTAACACATGTCCTAGAAAGTACTTAGATAACTTAATAGAGATCATCATCTTATGTTTTTACAGTTGCACAGTACACCACTGTATGGATGTACCATTGTTTATGCACTCATTCTTGTATGTATGGGCATTTAGTTTTCTAATATTTTGTAAATGCAAACAATGCTGCAAAGAATAGCCCTGTGCATATGTATTTGCATATTATTGGAGATTCTTAGAAGTGAAATTGCTGAGTCCAGAGCTAAATGCATCAGAATAGGCAAATCCATAAAAATAAAAAGTAAATTAGTGGTGACCTGGTAGTGGGGCCACAGGGCAAGGGAAGTGTGGGAGTGGGGACAGGAAAGGGAAATGACTACTAATGCAGACAGGGTTTCCTTGAGGGGTGTTGAAAATGTTCTAAAATTAGATTGTAGTGGTTGATTCAGTTTAGGTGAGTACTATAATAAATACCACTGGACTATAAGCTTTAAATGGATGAATTATGTGATATATGTAACATATCCAATAAAGCTGTGGAAAGAAAGGTAAGTGCAGATACAGTTTTGTTAGGTATTGCCAAATTTCCCTCAAGAAATGTTGTATCAGTGTGCATTCCCACCAGCAATGTGTATGAGCTGTTTCCCGCAGCCTCACCAGCAGAATGTACTGTCATAGTTTTAATTTTTGCCAACTTACGGTTGAGAAGCTATAGCTCAGCATTGCTTTCATTTGTCTTATTAATTTGAGTGCATTAGAACATTTTTTCATGTTTGAGGGCTACTGTCTTAGTTATCTAGGAGCTCTGGTAGCATAGTGCTTAAGGCACTTGACTGCTAACCAGAAGGCTGGCGGTTCAAACCCACCAGCCACTCCT
>NW_006921607.1:9757308-9762049 GCF_000298275.1 Orycteropus afer afer | reverse complement strand
GGAAGGAAGGTTGGGCAATCCTACTTCCGTAGTGATACTGCCTCGGGAACCCAAGGAGGGGTCGCTATGAGTTGGGGCCGACTCGACGGCATATATCAACAACAACAACGTCTTAGTTATCTACTGCTGCTATAACAAAAATACCACAAGTGAGTGGCTTTAATGAAAAAAATTTACTGTCTCACAGTTTGGGAGACTAGAAGTCTGAATTCAGGGTGCAGACTCCAGGGAGAGGCGCTCTCTCTCTCTCTGTTTGCTCTGGGGAAAGATCTTTGTCTCTTCTCAGTGTCTATTCCTAGATTCTTTGTCGATCATGTGGCATGTATCTTCCCCTCTATTGCACTTGCTTGCTTACTTTACTCTTTATAGCTCAAAAGAGATTGATTTAAGACACATTCTACACTAACACTATCACATTAACATAAAAAGAAAATCCATTCCCCAAAATGATTATAATCTCAAGTATAAAATTAAAAACACAAACCACTGCATTTTTTTAAAAAATTGTGATTTGGGTGAAAGTTTACAGAGCAAATTCACTTTCCACACAGCAGGTCACATATACTTTGTCTCATGACATTGGCTACGATTTACCACAATGCAACAGCTCCCCTCCCACTTTCTCCCAATAGTTACCCCTTCCCTGTGTCCTTCCCTCCATGTGCTCCTGCCCCTTGAGCTGTCTCCCTGTGCATACACAGCCCTTCTTTCTCTCATGATTGTTCTCTCCAAGGAGAGTATCTACCTAATGTAGAGTGGGTTCAATTCCAGACCTGAAGGGCAGCTAGGGGCCATAGTCTCAGTGGTTCCATCAGGCTCTATCAGACCAGCAAACCTGGTCCCTTGATTTTTATGTATTTTTTTAAATGATTTTGAGTTTTGTTGCACATTATTCTCCTACTCTGTCCAGGATCTCCTACATAGATCCCCCTCCAAGTGGTTGACAATGGTAGCCAGGCACCATCTAGTTCTTCTGGTCTCACAGTTATATAGGCTGAGGATTGCATGGTATACCAGTCGCTTGGATGAATTGTTTCCATGTGTCTTTGGTGTTTTTTATTCTTCTTTGTTCTGGATGAGGAGAGACCCATTGTTGCATCTAGATGTCCCACTTGCAAGTTTTCAAGATCCCAGTCGTTACTTGCCACAGTAGGATGAATTCATTGCATCTGAATGGTTTCCAACTTATAGTGATTCCCATTGGGTTTCCAAGGTTGTAAATCTTTACAGAAACAGACTGCTCAATCTTTCTTTGGTGGAGTGGCTGGTGGGTTTGAACTGCTGACCTTTTGGTTAGCAGTCAAATGTCTTAACCATTATACTACCAGAGCTCCTTAACCACAAGTATAGAGGTTAGGATTTATAACATATAATTTGGGGGGACACAGTTCAATCCATAACACAGCCACATTTAGTTCCCACCATTTCTATTAGGTGAGAATTCAGCCTTGAGTTTCTATATAAGTTTTTCAAGAGAAGCTGTTTGGGTGTCTTTGTGAGATTTTTTTTTTTTTTAATTTTAACAATTTTGCTATTTAAATACAGCATACCCAATACAACTTTATGGGATAATGGAAATAATCTATATCTGTAGTGTCCAATATGGTAGCCACTAATCTTATGTGACTCTGAGCATTTGAAATGTGAGTGGTGTGAATGAGGAAATTAACTTTTAACATTTTATTTATATTAAATAGGCTATCCTACCAGACACAGCAGTTTTTGAATATACTATGCAGACTAAGCAAAATGTGCTTATAAGATGTCACCCACAAACTGTCACTTTTCAACCTCTGGTCTACCACTTGAAGTAATTGGGAGTATTGACCCACATCAGTGATATAGTCTGGCCATGATATTGGATGATGTCTTTATATAAAGCTCAGTGATTCTTTTTAAAATAATATTTTATAGTGTTTCTTTGGTGGAAGCTTATATAGTAAATTAGGTTCCCATTGGACAATTTCTATAAAAATTGTTCAGTGACATTAGTTACAATTTTTCACGATGTGTCAACATTCTCTTTAGTTGCATTCTGATTGTTCCATTTGCAGTACTCTAGTTTCCCTGCACCCTTATCTTCTCATCTCACCACCACTACCCACTGCCATTGAGTTGATTCTGACTCATAGCAACTCTACAGAACAGAGTAGAACTGCCACATAAGGTTTCCAAGGCTGTAAATCTTTAGGGAAGCAGACTGCCTCATCTTTCTCTCATGGAGTGACTGATGGATTTGAACCACCAACCTTTTTGGCTAGCAGCCAAATGTCTTAACCACTGTGCCACTAGATACAGACAGATAGACAGACAGACAAAAAGGTGGAGATAGAGATATATAGTGAAAGATGAAGAAATTGAAGATTTTTTCCAACTTCTGCAGCCTGAAATTGATCAAACATGCAATCAAGATGCATTGATAATTAGTAGTGATTAGAATGTGAAAGTTGGGAACAAAGAAGAAAGATCAGTAGTTGGAAAATATGGCCTTGGTAATAGAAATGATGCTTGAGATCACAGATGGAAGTTTGCAAAACCAATGATTTATTGACTGCAAATATTTTTTTTCAACAGCGTAAACAAAAACTATACACATGGACCCCGCCATATAAGAATCAAATTGACTACATCTGTGGAAAGAGACAACGGAGAGGCTCAATATCATCAGTTAGAACAAGGCCAGGGGCCAAGTGCAGATCAGACCATCAATTGCTCATATGCAAGTTCAAGTTGATGATGAAGAAAATTTAAAACAAGAGCCGAAGTATGACCCTGAGTCTATTCCACCTGAATTTAGAGAGTGTTTCAAGAATACCCGATGCACTGAACACTAATAACAGAAGACCAGACAATTTGTAAGATGACATCAAGGGCATCATCCACGAAGAAAGAAAAAGATCATTAAAAAGACAGGAAGGAAGAAAAGACCAAAGTAGATATCTGAAGAGACTCTAAAACTTGCTCTTAAACAGAGAGTAGCTAAAGTGAATGGAAGAAATGATGAAGTAAAGAAGCTAAACAGAAGATATCAAAGGGTGGCTTGAGAAGACAAAGTAAAGTATAATAATGAAATGTACGAAGACCTGATGTTAGAAAACCAACAAGGATGATCACGATTGGCATTTCTTAAGCTTAAAGTACTGAAGAAAAAATTCAAGCCTCAAGTTTCAGTATTGAAGGATTCTATGGGCATAACATTGAATGATGCAGGAAGCATTAAAAGAAGATGGAAGGAATACAGAGTCACCAAAAAGATTTAGTCAGCGTTTAACCATTTGCAGAGGAAGCATAAAATCAAGAACCAATGGTATGAAGGAAGAAGTCCAAGCTGCACTAAAGGCATTGCCAAAAATCTAGGCTCCAGGAATTGGTGGAATATCCATTGAGATGTTTCAACAAACAAATGCAACACTAGAAGTGCTCACTTGTTTATGGCAACAAATTTGGAAGACAGCTAATTGGGCAATTGACAGGAAGAGATCATATTTGTCCTCATTCCAAAGAAAAGTGAACCAACCGAACGTAGAAACTATTGAACAGTATCATTAGTATCACAAACAAGAAAAATTTTGTTGAAGATAATTCAGAAATGATTGCAACAGTATATCCACAGGGAACTGACAGAAATTCAAGCTGGATTCAGAAGAGGATATGAGACCAGGGATGTTATTGCTGATGTCTGATGAACTTGGCTGGAAGCAGAGAATGCCAGAAAGATGTTTACCTATATTTTATTGACTATGCAAAGGCATTCAACTGTGTGGATTATAACAAATTATGGATAACATTATGAAGAATGAGAATTCCAGAACATTTAATTGTGTTCATGAGGAACCTGTACTAAGATCAAAGGGCAGCTGTTTGAACAGAGGATACTGTGTGAATTTAAAACAGAAAAGGTGTGCACCATGGTTGTATCTTTTCACCATACTTATTCAGTCTGTACACTGAGAAAATAATCTGAGAAGCTGGACTATATGAAGAAGGACATGGCATCAGGATTGGAGGACAACTTATTAGCAAACTGTGATATGCAGATTACATAACCTTGTTTGCTGAAAGTGAAGAGTACTTGAAGCACTTACTGATGAAGGTCAAAGACTACAGCCTTCAGTATTACAGTATTACTCCTCAACATAAAGAAAACAAAAATCCTCACAACTGAACCAATCAATAGCATCATGATAAACAGAGAAAAGATTGAATTTGTCAAGAATTTAATTTTACTTGGATCCACAGTCAATGCCCATGGAAACATGATATCAAGTCCAGATATCAAATGATGTATTGTATTGGGCAAATCTGGTCCAATAGACATTGTTACAAGTGTTACAAAGCAAAGATGTCACTTTGAGAACTAAGGTGCATCTGATCCAAGCCATGTGCTTCCAGTACCCTCATATGGATGTGAAAGCTGGACAACGAATAAAAAAGAAAAACAAACTCACTGCCTTCAAGTCAATTCTGACTCATAGCAACTCCCTTTGGGTTTCCCAGGTGATAAATCTTTACGAAAGTAAATAGCCCAATCTTCCTTCCTCAGAGCATCTGGTGGGTTTGAACTGCCAACCTTCTGGTTAGCAGTCAAATGCCTTAGGCACTGTGCCACTAGAGCTCCTATTTAGACAATGAATAAGGAAGACTAAATGAGTCTTCCTTGAATTATGATGTTGAGAAAGAGTATTAAATATACCATTGTGGTAGTTAAGGTTGTGTGTCAACTTGACTGGGCCTGGTTGAG
>NW_006921607.1:9746558-9752208 GCF_000298275.1 Orycteropus afer afer | reverse complement strand
TTAGCAGTCAAGTGCCTTAGGCACTATGCTACCAGAGCTCCTACAGTCTTGATTACTATAGGTAAATAACAAGTGTAAAAATCAGACAGATGTCCTCCCATTTTACTCCTTTTTCAAAATTGCTGTAGCTACTTCATGTATGTAGTCCATTTTTGTTTATGGTGGAAGGGAGAGTCAAATAGTAGTTACTCCATTATGGTCATAAGTAGAAATTTTCATTTGTGCTTTGAGAAAACAACTATGGCTGCTGCCAGAGAATGTCATTAGAACAAGTGTCGAAGTAGGTAGACCTGTTAGGAGTCTATTCCAGTACTCCAGAAAGGATACAATGGTGGTTTGGATCACTTAGGAAGTGGAGAGAAGTGGATAAATGAACTAACGCTTACTAATTACTAGGCACCCTGTATGTTTTAAACAACTTATTTGAAATGAAAATAATCTCTTGTTTTGCTTTTTTACTTTTCCAAGTACTCTTTTTTTGTTGTTTGTTTGCTTTTGCACATTCTCAATGTGGGAAAACAAAAATAATTATTCTCACTTTTCAGATGAATAAACAAATAGTTGAATGATGGGATCACTTGCCCAAAGTCACAAAGAAAAAGGTCTAGATCCCAGCTTCCCAGAGTGCGGACACTTCCATAAGTCTGCTTTTAAACTGCTGAAACTATAATGCAGATGAAATGGAAATCTTTGAAGTCTTTGGAAGCATCTCCTTTTGGGAGAAAATAGTCTCCCTTCAGGAAGTCGTGGTATTAGAACTGAATGTACCCTTCATATATAAGACAATTGGGCTCATTATTATCTATTAAAGGATTAAATTTCTTATTTTGATGGCAACATTTCTTCAAAAGACTTATAGTAGGTTCTGGGAAAATGGATCCCTGGCCCCGAAGAATGATGCTTTAATAGTACCCACAGCTCCTTAGACTAGAGATTATTTTAATTATTGAAATTATGAAAATACCCATTATAATAGCCTTGTAATTTCATACCCTAAGATTTCCTTTTCTATTTGCCACCATGCCCTTGTAGCTCAGTGAATAACTTTCTTTTGATCATTGTTTTATATTAATTCCCATGTAACCAAGAGCTAAGACGCGCTGCAGGCAAAACTGCGGAGTTGATGAATTTTGTTTCCCTTCAGCTTCATTTTCTCGCTCCCTCTTTTGCTGAAACTGCCCCCCACTTTCTTTCATACTCCTCAGAAGGAAGGTTGGGCAATCTACTTCCATAGTGATACCGCCTCAAAAACCCAAGGAGGGGTTGCTATGAGTCGAAATTGACTCGACGGCAGTGAGCTTTTGGTTTCTCTTTCACTTATACAGGATCAAAATATTTGCTAACCAAAAGGCTATACCCTAGTACAGTTGGCAGACCTGGCTTCAGCCCTGCCTACCCTATTGAACTGGTCTTGGGACTTGGAGAAAACTTCTTAGGAAGTTATAATAGTAGTATTTCTCTCAAAGCCATTAAGAGAGTTAAAGGAGATAATATATATGAGTGTTAGCACATTGCCTTGTATACAGTAGGTGCTCATTTGTTGCTTGCTTTCTTCTTCCACTTTGTGACCAAGGATGGTAATGTGATTAGAATTGCTCTCAGCAGTTTCAGTGTGATAGTTGGTCAGTGGAAGAGTGGCCAATGACTGGAATCTGCTACACCTTGTCATGGACTGAATTGTGTCTTCTGAAAATATGTGTCAATTTGTCTGGGCTATGATTCTCAGCCGTTTGACAGTTATGTAATGATGTAATCATCCCTCATGATGTGACCTGACGTCATCAGCCAATCATTGTAAGTGCGTTTGGGTAGGATGCAACACCCTTAATCAGGTCACAGCTCTGATGTGATTTGAAGAAAGTTTCCCAGGGGTGTGGCCTGCATCACCTTTTATCTTATAGAGATAAATGGAGAGATAAGTGAACAGAAAGAGAGGGACCTCCTACCATCAAGAAAGAAGAGCTGAGCACAGAGCATGTCCATTTGACCCAGGGACCCTGTGCTGAGAACCTCCTATACCTAGGGGAAGACTGATGTCAAGCCACATGGAGAGCTCCAAGGAATGCCAGGCCTACAGATGCTGAAAGAAGACAAGAACCTTTCTCCTAAACCGTGAGCCTCTTTTGGTTCACGGTTTGGAAAGAAAGCCTCCTCTAGAGTTGGCACCCAGAATTTGGACTTCTAGGCTCCTAAACGGGAGCTCTGGTAACACAGTGGCTAAGACACTTGACTGCTAACCAGACGGCTGGCGGTTCAAACCCACCAGCCACTCCTCGGAAGGAAGGTTGGGCAATCCTACTTCCGTAGTGATACTGCCTCGGAAACCCAAGGAGGGGTCGCTATGAGTCGGGGCCGACTCGATGGCACATCACAACAACAACAACAACAACAGGCTCCTAAACTGTGAGAGAACAAATTTCTTACGTTCAAGCCATCCACTTGTGATATTTCTGTTATAGCAGCCCTACAGAACTTAATCTCAAGATTAAGCATTGGGTTAAATCATGCTTCATACTTCTCTACTCCATAATTGAAATGGCATAATTCTTTATTTCTCTCACTTCTAAAACTGCTAGCAATGTTTTCAGCTTGGTCAGGTAGTTACACATGTAAGAGAGTTTTCTTCATGACGGGAAATTTTCCATGACTTTCTAGAACTGGATTAGGCTTGCCTCTTCTGTGCTCCCTCTGGGCATTTATCAAACTGAAAGTAATTGTTTGATTTCTTGATTGTCTCTTCACTAGGACCATGAACTCCTTGAGGGCAGGAATGATAACTTGCTTATCTCTGAATCTCAAGTTCCCAGCAGAGTGCTTGGCACATATTTCACATTCAACAAATATTTATTAAGTAATAATATATAAATTATCACAGTAACCTCCTGTCTTTGCCCTGCTTACCACTTCCCCAAGTCTATTCATATTGATCTAATTACTCAACAGGTCAATAGTTATTGAGAGCCTACTACATGCAAAGCTACACATGTGATGCAATGGAGAATACAGAAATGAAGAAGACACAGTCCCACCTAGAAACCCAAACCCCAAAACCCACTGCCATCGAGTCAGGTCCGACTCATAACGACCCCTCCTTGGGCTTCTGAGGTGGTGTCACTATGGAAGTAGATTGCCCAACCTTCCTTTTGAGGAGTGGCTGGTGGGTTTGAACCATCAGCCTTCTGGTTAGCAGTCAAGTGCCTTAGGCACTATGCTACCAGAGCTCCCTCCACCTAGAAAAAGGGATAAGAATTATATAAGTTCAAGGATCATATTCCTCCTCTCATCAAAATTGTCAATGACTTTCTGTTGTGCACAAGATAAAATACAAACTTTTTAGTATGATACTCTAGGCCTTCTATACACTGGCCCTAATGCTTTTTCCAACACCTTCTTCTATTACTCCTCCACACACAAGGCGATGTTATTATTATTATTATTATTATTATTATTGTCTACCCAGCACTCTTCCCTTTTTCTTGCTAGGTCTTCCTCTCAGGCTGTGATGATTGGAAGGTAGAGTCCTGCTCTTCTTGAGATCTGTTTCTCTGGACTAAAACATTCCTCCTTTGTGCTTAAAAGAGTTCTGTCACTGATTGATACACAAATCCTCCACTTCACCTTCACCTTACTGCCCCCTGCGTACGGCTGCTATTTCTGCTTCTATCTTTATTCAATTACTCCTTTGGAAGACCCTCTTCTAAGATTTCCATGTCTTAGTCCCTACATTTCCCACAAGGCCAAGCTCAAATACTACTTGCTTCCCAAGTCCTTCCCACCTTTCTTATCCCTGTCCCCCCCTGTCCCCAGCATTATTACAAGTCCCTACTCTGGAATTCTTTTTCCTTTGTCACTTAGAATGTGCTACCTATTTTGTATTAATTTCTCTACAATAGAGTATGACCAGGGACCCCTGGAGGTCCGGTCCCTGAGACCCTTTCAGGGGGTACATGTGGTCAATATTATTTTCATTAAAATACTAAATGCATCATTTGTTCTTCCCTTTGATCTCTCACAGATGGAATTATCTAGAGGTTACATGATATGTGATGTCACAACAGACTGAATGCAGAAACAGACATGAGAATCTAGTTGTTTTTATTAAGCCAGACATTAAAGAGATTTGGAGAAATGTAAAATGATGCCAGTCTTCTCACTCTCTCTCTCTCTCTCTCTCTCTCTCTCTATATATATATATATATATATTAGAAATTATAGATTTCATAAAAATAATGTTAAGTTGTAATAGGTATATTATTATAATTTTAAAGTGAATACATAAATATTTAAACTATTTCTCATTTTCAACTTGTAATATTGTTGTTGCCATTGTTAGGTGTGTCGAGTTGTCTCCAACTCATAGTGACCCTATCATAGCAGAATGAAACACTGTCCAGTCTTTTGCCAGCCTCATGATCCCTGCTATACCTGAGCCCATCATTACAGCCACTGTGTCTATCCATCTCATTGAGGGCTTGCCCTTCTTCATTGACCCTCCACTTTACCAAGCATGACATCCTTCTCCAGGGAATGGTTCCTTCTGACGACATGACCAAAGTGGGTGACACGAGGTCTGGCCATCCTCACTTCCCAGGAGCATTCCGGCTGCACTTCTTCCAGGACAGATATGTTAGTCCTTTTACCAGACCATGGCACTCTTAGAATTCTTCTCCAACACCACAACTCAAAAGCATCAACTCTTCTTTGGTCCAGCTCTCAAATGCATAAAAGGCAATTGAAAATACAATGGCTTGGGTTAGGTGCACTTTAGTCTTTAAGGAGATATCTTTGTTCTTCATCATTTGAAAGAGGTGTTTTGCAGCAGATTTGCCTGATGCAATATGTCATCTGATATCTTGGCTGCTGCTTCCATTGGTGTTGATTGTAGAACCATGAAATCCTTGACAACTTCAATCTTTTCTCCATTCACCATGAACCAGTTTACTGGACCAGTTGTGAGGATTTTTGTTATCTTTTATATTGAGGTGTAATCCATACTGCAGACTGTAGTCTTTAATCTTCATCAATAAGTGCTTCAAGTCATCCTCACTTTCAGTAAGCAAAGTTGTGTCATCTCTGTATCTCAGGTTGTTAATGAGTCTTCCTCCAATCCTGATGCCATGTTCTTCTTCATATAATACAGTTTCTCGGATTATTTGCTCAGCATCCAAGTTGAATAAGTATGGTGAAAGGATACCACCTTGACACACTCCCTTCTTGATTATGAACCATGCAGTAGCCCCTTGTTCTGTTTGAACAACAGCCTCCTGATCTATGTACACGTTCCTCATAAATACAATCCAGTATTCTGGAATTCCCATTCTTTTCAATGTTATCCATAATTTGTTATGATCCACACAATCAAATGCTTTGGCATAGTTAAGTAAACATCTTTCTGGTATTCTCTGCTTTCAGCTAAGATACATCTGACATCAGTAATCATATCCCTCATTCCACGACTTCTTCTGAATCTAGCTTGCATTTCTGGAAGTTTTCTGTCAATATATTGCTGCAACCGTTTTTGAATTATCTTCAGTAAGATTTTACTTGTGTGTGATATAAATGATATTGTTTGATAATTTCCACATTCTGTGGGATCACCTTTCTTTGGAATGGGTACATATATGGATCTCTTCCAGTCAGTTGGCCAGGT
>NW_006921607.1:9734595-9746443 GCF_000298275.1 Orycteropus afer afer | reverse complement strand
GGCAGTATCACTACGGAAGTAGGATTGCCCAACCTTCCTTCCAAGGAGTGGCTGGTGGGTTTGAACCGCCAGCCTTCTGGTTAGCGGTCAAGTGCTTAGGCACTATGCTACCAGAGCTCCTATCTAAGATAGTGTAATAAGTACTAAAATAGTGGAATATAAATTGAAATTTTTCCATGCATCTCAATGTGCTAAAAATTACCAGGCCAAAGAGAGCCAACAACACATCATGCTAAGAAGAAACTTCTCTGACTTTTGAAAATAGAGTTTCTTTTCAGTCTTGATGGATAGGTGCATGACAACATATTTCCCATATTTATAAGATAGTGTGATAAGTACCCAAATAGTGGAATATATCAAGCACTGGGTGGTAGGTAGCACAAAGGGAATGTCAGAGGAGCTTTCCCAGAAGAAATGCTGGAGTTGAGATCTAGAAGGATGAGGAGGAGTTCATCATTTTAGGGGAGAAACTGGAGAATAGGAAGCATGAGGGGCCAAAACACAGGAAGTGAGTATGTTTAACTCTCTAAATTCCTCATATTGTTAAACTGATAGAACTGTGTCTGGCTAGGATTCTTGATAGGTCTTTGGCAAACAGAACCATGTTCTGAGAGGACTGGACAAGAAAGGTCAAGCCTCAAGCCAACAATAAAAAGGGTCAAAGTCTTGGTTTAGAAATAAATGGCGCAGGAAGTCCTGGAATTGTTCTCTCCAGTCTGGAGTCCTTGCCTTGCTTCACAAAGACCAACTCTAACCTTGCTCTGCTCTAACACTCACCTTTTAAATCTAGAGGTGATGACTTTGTCAACTGTAATCTTGTTTTTAAAAAAATATTTTTATTGTGGTGAAATATATATTCCAAAACATCTGCCATTTTGACTATTTTTAGGTGTAATTCATTGACGTTAATTGTGTTACCCACGTTGTGCAACCATCACCACAATGCACTGGCAAATGTTTTCATCATTCCGAACAGAAACTTGATACCTCTTAAGCAATACCTCCCCATTTCCTTTCCCATCTGTCCCTGGTAACGATGAATGAACTTTGGTCTCTATGCATTTGCCTATTCTAAACATTTCTCTTTTTTATTTCAACTTTTTATTGTGATTTGGGTGCAAGTTTACAGAGCAAATTCATTTTCATTCAACAGTTCATACACATTTTGTTTTGTGACATTGACTGCACAATGTAATTGTTCCACAATATAACAGCCATCTTCCCACATCTTCCCTGTGATTACCTTTTCCCAGTGTCCTTTTAATGCATTCCTGCCTTCTGAGCTATCACCCTACACAAATATTGCCTTTCTGATCTCCATAGTTAATTGTTCTAAGGAGCGCACTTTCCTGGTGTCATTTTTCACCTTGTAGGCCTGTCTGTCATTAGCTGAAAGTTAAGACACAAAAGTGAGTTCAATTCCAGGCCTGAAAAGTAACTAGGGGCCACAGTCTCAGGGGTTTCACAAGTCCTCATCAGATCAGTAAACCTGGTCTTTTTTATGATTATGAGTTTCCTTCCACATTTTTCTCCCACTCTATCCAAGATTTCCAATTTTGATCCCTTTCTGAGTGGTTCACATTGGTAGCCAAGTACCATTTAGTCCTGTAGGTTGAGGTTTCCATGGTCCACTAGTCCCTCGGACTAATTGTTTCCATGCATCTTTGATTTTCTTTGCTCTTATTTGCTCCAATGTGGAGAGAGAAAGAGTTGCATCTTAGATGGTCACTTGCAAGCTTTAAAGACCCTAATTGCTATTCATCAAAGTAGGATGTAGAACAATGTTTTGGGGTACTGTGTTATACCAATTAAGGTTGATGTCCCTCAGGACCATGGTGTCGAGCCCGCAGGTACAGCAACTCACTCCCTCAAGGAGTTTGGTTGTGGCTAAGAAGTTATCATTACTTTGCCCCGTTAGCTCTATTATGTATATGGACATTTTTATAGCAATGCAAATATATATGTAGAAATATCATCTGCCCAACCTATATAAAACCCACTGTCATCAAATCGATTCCAACTCATAGCAACTTCCATTGGGTTTCGAAGGCTGTAAATCTTTACTGAAGTAGATTGTCTCATCTTCCTCCCACAGAGCAGCTGGTGGTTTTGAACTGCTGACTTTCTGATTAGGAGCCAAATGTCTTATCCAAAAACCTATATATGGTCATGGGTATTTTCCTATTTGCCTACCCCTGCTCAATCATCTTGCCTGTCTACTTGTGTATACACTCAAAGATTAATGTTTATTATTACTGATGATGCAGTATTGTGTATGTAATGTTGTTGTTGTTGTTAGGTGCCATCAAGTTGTCTCTGACACATAGTGACCCTATCTGTGTACAGCAGAACGAAACACTGCCTGGTCCTGTGCCAGCTCCATGATCCTTGCTATATTGGAACCCATCATTGTAGCCACTGTGTCAATCCATCTTGTCGAGGCCCTTCCCCTTTTTTGTTGACCCTCCACTTTACCAAGCGTGATATCCCTCTCCAGGGAATGGTCCCTTCTAACAACATGACCAAAGTAGGTGAGATGAAGTCTGGCCATTCTCGCTACCAAGGAACATTTGGCTGCACTTCTTCCAGGACATATTTGTTAGTTCTTTTAGCAGTCCACGGTACTTTCAGCATTCTTCACCAACACAAAAACTCAAAAGCATTGATTCTTCTTCAGTCTTCCTTATTCACTGTCCATTTCTCACATGCATATGAGGTGACTGAAAATACCATGGCTTGCATCAGGCACACCTTACTCTTCAAGGAGATATCTTTGCTCTTCAGCACCGGAAAGAGGTCTTTTGCAGCAGATTTGCTCAGTGCAATATATCTTTTGATGTCTTCACTGCTGCTTCCATTGGTGTTGATTATAGAACCAAGTAATATGAAGTCTTTGACAACTTCAATCTTCTCTCCATTTATCATAATGCTGCTTATTGGTCCAGTTGTGAGGATTTTTGTTTTCTTTATATTGAGGTGTAATCCATATTGCAGACTGTAGTCTATAATCTTCATCAGTAAGTGCTTCGAGTCGTCCTCACTTTCAGCAAGCCAGATTGTGCTGTCAGCATATTGCAGGTTGTTAATGATTTTTTCTCCAATCCTGATGCCACGTTCTTCTTCATATAGTCCAGCTTTTCGGATTATTTCCTCAGCATACAGAGTGAGTAAGTATGGTGAAAGGATACAATCCTGACACACTCACTTCTTGATTTTAAACCATGCACCCCTTGTTCTGTTCAAACAAGGTTCATGTACAGGTTCCTCTGAGTACAATTAAGTGTTCTGGAATTCCCATTCTTCTCAATTTTATCCACAATTTGTTATGATCCACACAATAAATGCTTTGGCATAGTCAATAAAATACAAGTAAACATCTTTCTGGTATTCTTTGCTTTGAGCCAAGATCTATCTGATATCAGCAGTGATATCCTTTGTTCCACATCCTCTTCTGAACCCAGCTTGCATCTCTGGAAGTTCTCTGTCAATATATTGCTGCAAACATTTTTGAATTATCTTCAGTAAGGTATTTGTGTGTGATATTAATGACATTGTTAGATAATTTCCACATTCTGTGGGATCACCTTTCTTTGGAAGGGGTACAAATATGGATCTCTTCCAGTCAGTTAGCCAGGTAGCTGTCTTCCAAATCTCTTGGCATAGCCAAGTGAGTGCCTCCAGCGCAGCATCCATTTGTTGAAACATCTCAATGGGTACTCTGTCTATTCCCAGAGCCTTGTTTTTTGCCACTTCTTTCAGTACAGCTTCGACTTATTCCTTCAACACCATTGGTTCTTGATCCAATGTCACCTCCTGAAATTGATGAACATCGACCAATTCTTTTTGGTACAGTGACTCTGTGTATTCCTTCCATCTTCTTTTGATGCTTCCTGCATCATTCAATATTTTGCCCATAGAATCTGTCAATATTGCAACTCGAGGTTTAAATATTTTCCTCAGTTCTTTCAGCTTGAGAAATGTTGAGTGTATTCTTCCCTTTTGGTTCTCTAACTCCAGGTCTTTGCACATTTCGTTATAGTAATTGGCTTTGTCTTCTCGAGCTGCTCTTTGTAATCTTCTATGCAGCTCTTTTATCTAGTCATTTCTTCCATTTGCTTTAGGTAACTTGTAATTTGGTAAATATTAATGGATAAACCTCATATAAACAAAAGCTGTTTGGAAGCCTTAATAATTTTTCACAGTGTAAAGTGTTCCTGAGACCAAAAAGTTAAAAACTTGCTGTAGATTATAAGAAGGCAGGAGGCAAGTCTTACACCTCTTGTCTCCACTGACACATATATAGTAAGATTTCAATAAGTGTTATTTGATCAGAAAAATGTGGGAATTTTGGGCACAGTTGTCAGAACTGGCATTAGGAAATAGGATTCCAGAGTTGGGACCTGTAATAATGCTGTTTTTAGGGGGGAACATTTTGTCATAAATGTTTTGTCTTAAATATTAATGTTTTTTATTTCCTAGGTATAACTCTCTGGGAGCTTTGGCAACATAGTGCCTAAGGCACTTGACTGCTAACCAGAAGGCTGGCAGTTCAAACCCGCCAGCCACTCCTCGGAAGGAAGACTGGGCAATCTACTTCCATAGATATACTGCCTCGGAAACCCAAGGAAGGGGCACTATGAGTCGGGTCCAACTCAACAGTACATAACAACAACAACAGGTATAACTCTCTAGGTATGGTAACCTTACCTGTTTCTTCTGCTATGTGCTCATAGGTGAAATTAAAATGAATATAAAAGCAATACTTTTATTGCAGTCAGGGGTGCCCCTAGGCTGCCAATATAGGAAGAAGACAGTGCTCAGAAAAGTTTGAATTCTGCAAAAAATTAGCTGGGAATGTTAATTTGCCTCACTATAGAGTGAGAAAGCTTTAGTTAGGAGGAAAAATAGTGCCATATAAAATGCCCAAGATTAAGGAGAAACAGCTGTCTTAAAGAGCTACTTCACACAAACTATTTGATTTTAATTGCATGGAAGATAATTAGCCTCAATTGGTTTATGACATATTCCAAAAGAAAACCAAACAATGACTCCAGAACTGCTAGGCAAGACAATGGGGATTCATTTTAACTTAAATTATCCCTTAAGGCACATTCTCTGCAAACTAGAAAAATAATTCAATTAAAGTTTTCTAACCCTGCCTTGGAGCTTAATTTAAGAAGCTGTAAATACATCAGGTTTTTAAAATGGCCTCCAATAACACTTTAATTTTCTTCCTTATTTAAGGATTTCAGGTTTTCCTGTCCCTTGACCTAAGATTCTCATTATTTAGGTGTGAAATTTTCTGAAAATGTCCTAAATCTTGGTTTAATCTTAGTTTTCAATCTGAAATTAATAATCAAAGTCTTTCTAAAACTCCACATGAACCAAGTCTTTAAAATGCCTATCTCAGAGATCAGCAAACTTTTTCGGTAAAGCCATATGGTCTCAGTGGCAAATATTCAACTCTGCCCTTGTAGCCCTAAGCAGCCATAGACACTAAACTAGTGTACACAGCTATGTTCTAATAATATTTTATTTACAAAAACAGGCACTGGGTCAGATGTGGCCTGCCTGTAGGCCATAGTTTGTTGATCACTGATGTATATGATCAGATCCAAATGCCCCATTCTGGCATCTGAACAGAACACTTCATCATTTGTCTCTGCCTAATAATATACTATTGTTCAATATAAAGCCTAGTTTCATTCCAAGTGTCTCCTCCCTCCCTATTTCCCAAATGCTCTGCGCAGGCCAGCCTTCAGGACTTTGTACTTGGGGATCCCTCACCAGGATAGCTTCTTCCCTTCAATCTGCTTTTCCAAGTCCTACCTGTCCTTTAGGGTTGAGAGTCACCTTCTTTATGGATTTTTTTTTTTTAAAAAAAAACTCACTGCCATCAAGTTGATTCGACTCACAGAGACCCCTCCTTGGATTTCTGAGGTGGTATCTCTATGGAAGCAGATTGCCCAATCTTCCTTCTGAGGAGTGGCTGTTAGGTTTGAACCACCAACCTTTTGGTCGGCAGTCAAATGCCTTCGGCACTGATAGCTCCAACGAAAGTTCTTCTTTCCCTTTCCCTTTTCTCAATCCTTCATAACTATACATAGCCCTTAGCATAAAAAAAAAAAAAAAATCTTGCAATTATTTCAGACCATTTAGATAATTACAAAGTAAGTAGTCCCTGGATTAGGAACAAGTTCTGTTCCTAAATCGGTCTTTAAGTAGAATTTATACATAAATTAGAACAGTTGGGTATGGTGAATATCTAAGGTCACTTAGTCAAATGTTTGTTTTAGTATATAATATATAGTGTAACTTTCTCTAAAATAACATTAAAGAAACACTTCCAGACATACAAAAATCTTCAACATAATAATACATTGATAATAATAATAATGTTTTGATGCACATTACAAAGCAGCTTCCATTCATTATTATGAACCATTGTATGTACTTTGAATTTTAAATATAATAGACTTTACAGAAGTTGGTTTGTAGTTACAGGTTGTACATAAATCAGGCATTCATAACCCAGCAATTGCCTGTAGTACAACACGTGAGCTCAAACAGATCTCTAATTATCTCTTTTAGATCAATCTTGCCTGGAGGACAGGAACCCACTCAGAGCTGGATTTATTGTAAAGCTAATCAAACGTTAGCTTTACGGGCCTTCGCTTGCTTAGGTCCCTGTAGTTAATTTTCTATTCATAAGTTTATATTCTCCTACTTAAAGGAGGCCTCCAAATTTGAATGAACTTCAGGATCCACAACACCTGGATCTGTTGCTAGGCTCATGAAGCCTGCACAGGGCTGGTGCAGCAGAGATGGCTAATTGCCCCTCCGCATCCATTTTCCTCCTTGGATGGCATGCCTCTCAAGTTGTTGCATGAGAAAGGAATATACATCTGTTTTGTCCAGGTCACTGTTTTTTGGTTCTCTCTGTAATATCAAGGGAGCTCTGGTAGCATAGTGCCTAAAGCATTTGACTGCTAACCAGAAGGCTGGCGGTTCAAACCCACCAGCCAATCCTCGAAAGGAAGGTTGGGCAATCTACTTCCCTAGTAATACCACCTTGGAAACCCAAGGAAGGGTCGCTATGAGTTGGATCCTACTCGACAGCAGTGTGTTCTGTAATATCAACTTAGACTTTGCATTATAAACCTGTCATAGTAAATGCTCAAAAATATTTATTGAACTAAATGTGGCCATTAAATAAGAAACAGATCAATGCAGACCTACTACTCAGAATCACTCAGCTACCCACCTTCTCAAATAGTTTTTGCTACATTTGTATTTCACAGAGTACAGAAAGTGACAATATATTTACACAGTAAAAGTATGTGTGATTTTAACTGTGTTTTCTGTTTGAGGGAAGGCAATTTACTATTGGAGCACCTATATAAAGAAAATCAAAGAGCAACGGTTTGCATAGGTGGCCTCATTTAAATGATCCACTTTCCTCACTTGGGCATAACTAACCAATACTTTGCTTACAAATTCTCACCTAATTTTTGGCCCCAGGCACAAGAAGAAAACAACCAATACAGGGAATCGGTGGGCTTGTATGTATGTATGTGTGTGTTGGAGGTTGGGGAGTTAGAAAGTAGAAGTGAAGGAAAGACTAAATGTTCACAGTTAGATGGATAGCAGGAGAGGGATCATATAGTGTTAGAGTGTAGCTGGGAACAGCTGTCAATCAATCAACCTGTAACACTGCATAAAGTAGCAAAAGGAAATATGAAGCCATGAAGGTACATTGTCTTTGTTAGTGAGCCCCAATCAGCTCACTGGAGGCAACCATGTGGTTGCTCCTAGACGGGCCTGAGGCATGTTGGTCAAAAGAGTCATGTTACTTGTAGGAAAAGATCAATGAAAGCTATGCGCATCATTTCATTGTTTTTTTTTTTTTTAAGCCTACCTGTATCAAGTTGTTAGATTTAGCAAATACTACAATCTCTTTCCTTTATCTATAAAATGATAGATTTTATGTATATAAAATATAGATTTGAACATATCTATAGCTATATAGGGGAGCTCTGGTAGCGTAGTGCCTAAGGCACTTGACTGCTAACCAGAAGACTTGTGGTTCAAACCCACCAGCCACTCCTTGGAATGAAGATGGGGCAATCTATTTCCATAGTGATACTGCCTCAGAAACCCAAGGAGGGGTCACTATGAGTCGAATTCGACTCGACAGCACATAACAACAACAATATATTGATATAGATACAGACATAGATATAAATACCAAAAACCAAACCCACCGCCATTGAGTTAATTCTGACTCATAGCAACCCCATTGGGTTTCCAAGGCTGTAAATTGCCTCATCTTCCTTCCACAGAACAGCGGTGGGTTTTGAACTACCAATCTTCTTGTTATCAGTCAGATGCCTCATCCACTATGCCACCAGATAGCTATATTTAAAAACAAGACAAGGAAAAATCTTAAGGACTAGAAATGGAGAGATTTCCCTTAAACAATAAGCACCCAGGAACCCACAGCACCAAGCGGAAGCCAAAGCCTCTCAACCAATAGGAGCCAGTACTGAATATAGGCCATGGAGGGGGATAGGGACAAAGGGATGGGGCAAGGGCAGCAAACACAGTGATTAAGCTGGAGGCCTAGTAGCACTGCCAACTCATGAACAGAATTCCCAAAGAAAAGCAGCTACCCAGAGCTTGGGCAGGAACAAAGTCACCTACATAATGACTCTGTTATGAAGAAAACAGAACTAAGTAATGAGTTAGATTATGAGGATCAGGAGGGACAAATTAGATTGGGTCATCTGAAAGGCCTAAACGAAGAAACAGTAGTTGACTTGAATGACAAGAAACTGTTAGCCATATGAAGATCTAGAGGCAGAGGGAGGAACTATTGCTAAGGTCCTAAGACAGAAAAGAAGCCAGTGTGGCTAAAACTTATTGAGAGAAGGGAGGTGTAGTAAGAGGTAATGTTGGAGAGGGAGATGTTGTTGTTATGTGCCCTTGAGTTGGACGGAACTTTTGACCAGTACAGCAGTCTGAGCTGAGGCAAGACAGTCTCTTGTTCTCTCCAAACACACAGAAATAATGGATAAAATACAAAAATACACTTTAATACATGGATGATTTCTAAAACAAGGAAAAGAAATCTCCAGGTGCTAGAAATTTTAGAACATTTATATCACCCCTCTTCCCTCAAAAAATTTATACCCATTAGCAGTCATTCTGATCCCCCAACCCTCCCTTACACCCTTCAGACCTAGATAATTACTAATTTACTTTCTTTTAGTCTGTCCAGTTTATTGCCGATTAATATTCTATCATATGAATATACCACACTTTATTTATCCATTCATCTGGTAATAGACATTTGAGTTTCCACTTTTTGGCTATAATGAATAACACTGCTATGAATATTTGTGTACAAGTATTTGTGTGGACATATGTTTTCCCTTCTCTTAGATAGATACCTAGGCATGGAATTTCTGGTCACATGGTGACTCAGTATTTAACACTTTGAGAAGCTGTCAAACTGTTTTCCAAAGTGGCTGTACCCCTAGCTCTTTATTTCTGATACACTGGTCTCATAAAAAAATTATGGATCATTAGCCAGGACTGTGGCTGAAAAATAGATATGAAGGAGAAACTAGAACCCAGGCTTGCACTGGCCATGTACTTCAAATTCAGTTACCTATGTAGTTCAAGGGGAGCTCTGGTTAGCAGTGAAGTGCCTTAGGCACTATGCTAACAACAACAACAACAACATGTAGTTCAAGGGGAGCTCTGGTAGCATAGTGCCTAAGGCACTTCACTGCTAACCAGAAGGCTGGCGGTTCAAACCTACCAGCCACTCCTCGGAAGGATGATGGAGCAATTTACTTCCATTGTGATACTGCCTTGGAAACCCAAGGAGGGGTCGCTATGAGTTGGGTCCGACTCGATGGCACATAACAACAACAACAACAACATGTAGTTCAAGAATGTTGAACTGAGAAATTAACATAAAAGTTGGTTCAGAACTAGTGAAATCCACAGGACCTCAGAGTTGAGAGAATGTAAAAGTCTATACCTAGATATAATACTATAATTTAGGAGTAAATGCAAATAATAATAATAAGAAGAAGACTTACAAAACTTAGCATATTTAACACAAAATGCTTTTGCTCCAAGAACTACTAAAGAATGTAAGCAAATAAAAAACAAAAATGAGCCAAGAAGGAAATAGGAGAGTACAAGAAACACTAGTGAAAAAAAAAAAATGTTGAAACATGTTGATACATTTAAATAATATTTTACAAGACTAGGATTACCCTGGAAGCCTGGTGATGTAGTGCCTAAAGCATTTGCCTGCTAACCAGAAGGCTGGTGGTTCAAACCCACCAGCCACTCCTTGGATGGAAGATCAGGCAATCTGCTTCTGTAGTGATACCACTGCCTTGGAAACCCAAGTACAGGTCACTATGAGTCAGGTCCGACTCGACAGCAGTGAGAGTTTGAGTTTGACAATGACCCTGAAAGTAAAACCCAATAAGGACAGAAAGAAACCAAAAAAGAAAAAAGAAAAAAAATACGTGTGTGTGTGTATGTCAATCTCACTCACAAATATAGCTGTAAAAATCCCAAATAAAGTATTAGCAAATCAAATTCAACATCATAATCAAAAAAGATTTGTCACAGAAGTGGTTCAACATTGTTGTTGTTGTTGTTGGCCTCGACTCATAGCAATCCCTCCCTGGGTTGCCGAGGCAGTATCACTATGGAAGTAAATTGCTCAACCTTCCTTCCGAGGAGTGGCTGGTGGGTTTGAACCGCTAGCCTTCTGGTTAGCAGTGAAGTGCCTTAGGCACTATGCTACCAGAGCTCCTGTGCTTCAACATTAGAAACTTCATTAATATGATTTAAAACTGTATAATCATCTCAATAGATATTCAAAAGACATCAAATAAAATTCAACACTCATTCATGTTTTAAGACACCTATCTTTCACTGTGTAAACATAATCCTAAACCACTGAGGGAATGAATTACAAACAGTGAGTTACAAACAGCATTGGAACCCAGAGTGGGATTTTTGAAGGACTGAAATAGACACATTTTTAGTGTAACCAAGAATCATCTGGAATGACAAGAGTATCGTGATTATGTTTTTCAGAAACATTTTGTCTCATGACATTGACTACAGTTTACCACAATGCAACAGCTCCCCTCTGACTTCCTCCCCATAGTTACCTCTTCTTTATCTTTAGAGATACGTACCATAATATTTACAGAACAAATACAGGTATACCTTGGAAATATTGGACAGGCTGAACTATCAGATTTGTCTATCAGCAAGGAGTGTACCCAAGACCATGTAGAGGCTTGGCAGACAATGGTTCTACAAGTGTATTTGTATGTTCTGTAAGAATTCCCAGGTGTATAGTAGAGCTGACAAGGGACAAGGTTGTAGTTAATTCTTGGTCACTGCCAGCTACCCAGATAGAGCGAGTAGTTGAACCTATGGGCTCGAGACCATAGTCTCAGGGGACATCAATCTTAATTGGCATAACATACTACACAAAACATTGTTCTACCTCCTACTTTGGCGAGTAGTGACTAGGATCTTAGGGGCTTGCGGGCAGCCATCTGGATGCAGCAATGGGTTGTCTCTCCTCATCCAGAGCAAAGAAGAATGAAGAAAACCAAGAACTCATGGAAACAATTAGTCCAAGTGACTGGTACACCATGTGATCCACTGCCTATACGACTATGAAACCAGAAGAATTTGATGGTGCCCGGCTGCCACTGTCAACCACTTGGTGGGGATCTATGTAGGAGATACTGGATAGAGAGGGAAAACAATGTGGAACAAAACTCAAAATCATTTG
>NW_006921607.1:9729013-9733818 GCF_000298275.1 Orycteropus afer afer | reverse complement strand
CATAATCTGTGAGCTCTGTGTGGCCACTGCAGCAAATTATCAAACCCAGGAGAGAGGTGGTGGGTGCTTTGGGAGGAACGGTTGGTGAAAGGGCTGGAGGGAGGCAGCATGTCTGGCCTTGCAGTAATAGGCCTTGCACTATTGATGATGATTCTGCCTTCCTCTTGTGGGATTAGAGGAGGTCAGAACATGTGGCCTCCTTGCCGTTTTTGCACACCCAAATCACAATTTAAAAAAAAAAAAGAATCATCTGGAATGACAAGGGTATTGTGATTATATTCTTTAAAAAGAAAACAAAACTCTTTATCTTTAGAGATACACATCATAATATTTACAGATGAAATACAGGCATACCTCGGAGATATTGTGGGTTTGATTCCAGATCACTGCAACAAACTTAATATTGCAATGAAGTAAGTCACACGAATTTTGCAGTTTTCCAGCACACATACTGTGAAAATTACCAAAACGTGACACAGATTCTCATCAAGCACACCCTGTTGGCGAAAACAGTGCCGACAGATTCGCACGCGACAGGGTTGCCGCAGACCTTTTGTAAATGTACTATGCACAAGGGGCAATAAAACTAGAAATATTTCAAAATAACCCAGTGGCAGAGGTACAGATGAAGCAGAATAGACAGTGAATCGTTACAGCTGTGTGATGGGTACATGGGTATTAATTTTAATATTTTACCTATTTTTGTATAGGATTAAAATTTTCTGTAATAAAAAAGTTTTTAAAAATCACCTGGAACATCTGTAAAATATTTCGATTCCAGGCCCTATCCCAGGAATTCTAATGCCATAGGTCTGACATGGGATCTGAAAAACTGCAGTGTTAACAATTTCCTCTGTCCTCTCCCACCCCAAACCCTGCCGCCCCTGACGATGGGGTCATCCTTCAGACCACACTCTGAGAACCAGTCAACAGAATCTGTTTCATTTCAAGTGACACTTTAAACGGAGATGTTCTTTATTATAGCTTGTTACTCGCTATTTCTGACAGACATTTCGCTTTGATTTTAAATTACATGGCGCCCCAGGAGAGATTGCCACTGCAACAACAACAGAATGTGTTAGCACAGAGCTTCCCCACTGCTCCAGAGGTAGTTAGCGCTCCAAGAAATCTGTCATATTTAAAATGCATCTGACCCACTGCACACATGTCAGAAAACTTTAGGTTCAAACCAGAGTTTGAGGAAAGCACAGGGTTGGGTTTTTGGTTTTTTGTGTTTTTTCTCCTTCGGCTATTTGAATCACCTTCCCTGCATTTCTAAACTGTGTATAAACTTCTCCTGAGCATTACGCATTTTGGCCTCCTCCTTTACCCTTCTATATGGTACCTTTTCCAATTGTCCTCAGCAGAGGAAACTCCCATCCCCAAAACATAGGGCAGTGACCTATTCAGAGTCTGGGAACCCAGTACTTTTTTTTTTTTTTTAATACATTTTATTGAAATTAATTTATGTACAGTGAAATACACAAAACTAAAGTGATATGGGTCGATGCTTTTTTTTTCTTCCAATATAAGGAACACAGTACTTTTCAGAAAGGGAAGGAGGAGCCATTATGATACATTTTCTCCTACTTTTCGACCCTGCTTCAAAGTTTTCAGCAGATAGTCTTCGAAGCTTAGAATGCATTGTTTTGAATGCAGAAATATGCCGTGTCACAAACCTTTCCCACTCTTCTCTAGCTCCTGTCCACCTGAATTGCAGTAGATGACCTTACCTCCTACTTTAAGAACAGAACAGTGGTCCCTAGTAGTAAACTCCTCTAAGTGCTCACCATCTCTCTTTTCCTTTTCCTTCTGCTTCACTAAGAGGATTCCCTCCTTTGTCCAGGGTCTACCTTTCCATTGTTGTTGGTATGTGCCGTTGAGTCAGACTGACTCATAGTGACACCTCCTTGGGTTTCCAATGACGCAGTATCACTATGGAAGTAGATTGCCCAACCTTCCTTCTGAGGAGTGGCTGGTGGGTTTGAACTGTCAGCCTTCTGGTTAGCAGTCAAATGTCTTAGGCACTACGCTACCACAGCTCCTACCTTTCCATTAGATCTCTGAATTCCACCTCTTGTCCCATCAGTACCTTCTCTCTCTCTTCTACACTGACCTTCTTTGTGGAAATAGGACATGCTGGCTACTTTCTTCAGTCTCTCTCCTGTCTTTTCTATTTGTTCTTTTCTCCCTCTCTGACTCAAATTTTCCCACCATCCTGCTTTCAAGTTCCACTCTACTTTTCTTTTACATCCCAACTCTAGCCCTCTCTAACTACCTCTCCTTAGCACATCTCGTGCCTTCTGTAATATGCCTCTCTCCCACCCTCCGTCACCACTCTTTTGACAATGCTTCTCCTGAGGCTGCCCTCAACCTTTGAGTTACCAAACCAGGAGCTCCTTTGCACTCACAAGTCCCTTGGCATCTTTGCAGCATGTGGCACTGCTGACCTCTCCCTTCCCAAAACATGATCCTCCAATGGTTTCACTGACACTATTCTCTCTTCATTCTTCTGTTTCTTCAATGACTCCCTTTTCAGACCTATTGATAGAAATCACCTCATCTATCAACCTCCAAAATATTAGCATTGTCAAAGGTTCCAGAGTACCTACCTTGTAGTTTTTTTTTTTATGAAAGTTAAATGAGATAATGCATATAAAGCACTTGGCACTGTGTCTGGCACACAGTAAAAAATGTTCAATAAATGGTTGGGATGATGATGATGATGATGTCATGATTTTCTTCCAGCTTGGCAAATTTTCTTTGGGTGACCTCATCCATTTTCAGTGCTTCAATTCCCACCTAGAAATTGTTTTTGTTAGGTGCCACTAAGTGGGTTCCAACTCAGAGAGACCCTAAATACAATAGAATGAAACACTGCCCAGTTGTGTGCCATCCTCACAATCCTTGCTATACTTGAGCAAGGATCATTGCGGCCACTGTATCAATCCATCTCATTGAGGGTCTTCCCCTTTTACGCTGACCCTTCACTTTACCAAACATGACATCCTTTTCCAGGGAATGGTCCCTTCTGACAACATGACCCAAGTAGGTGAGACAAAGTCTGCCATTCTTGCTTCCAAGGAGCATTCCAGCTGCACTTCTTCCAGGACAGATTTGTTTGTTCTTCTGGAAGTCCATGGTATTTTCAGTACTCTTCGCCAATGCTACAATTCAAAAGTATCAACTCTTCTTCGGTCCTCCTTATTCATTATCCAGCTTTCATATGCCTATGAGGCAATAGCCTCATATCTATAAATTGGTGACTGTTAAATCAGTATCTCCAGAGTTTGAGACCTCTTTCAAAGTACATATATTCAACTACCTATCAGACATTTCCTAACTATAAGTAGGTAACATTGGGTACTCTTATAGCACTCTTTCCACATACATTAAAGAACTTATCATATTATAATTTTGGGTTAAAATGTTAGTCTTTTCCACTACCAGTGGTTCTCCAACTTTCCTGTTTCCACAACTCTCCCTGTGCAGCACATTGCTATCAGTTTCACCTTTCAGAGAACAACACCCTCCCCGGCCCCCACATCAGAATCAGGGTGGGTAGGGCTATGCTTTGATAACTGGCCCTTGGAAATTCTAATATGTCTTATAAGGGCATATACCTACCCCTTACTTCCGAATCACTTCTTGTCTGGGAGCTCTCTAATGGCAGAGATTGCTTTTACTCATCTCTGTATCTAAAGTCCCTGGCATAGCGATGGGAATATGGTGAGTTCTTAGCAAATATTTCTGAATAAATTAATGAATGAAATCAAGATTCCCTTATACGAGGTCCCACACCATCTCATGTTCAGAAAAATAAAGCTGCATTTGGAAATTTAAAAAAAAAATTAATAAAATAACACTTTTTATGAATTCCAAGCCAGTTAAAAACAATTTAATGGAATCACTTTGCTATTGAACTCAATACAGCTGGTCTTAAATGCTAGCTTTATTATTTTATAAAGCTTTAGTCTACACTTTTTCCTGCACATAAACATGTTCTATAAACCCATTGGCAGTGAACAGGCCACCAGTTTCTGCATATAGACCATGACATACATATGTGGACAGTCTCTTCGTACATGTAAAAAATATTTCCAATTATTTGTAGGCAGCATATATCTTGCTATATTCTGAATGATTTTCTCTTGTGGTAATTATCAAAAGAGTACTTACCTTCTTTGTAGAAATGAGACATGTTTGTTACTCATTTGCCACAAATTTAAGACTTGTGGACCACATGTTATTCTTAGGTTTGTTAGCGAGTATTGTTGGTGCTAAATGACACCATTTTAATAAACTTTTTCCTAAACACAATCATCAATTGAAATTTTTCCATGCATCTCAATGTGCTAAAAATTATCATGCCAAAGAGAGCCAGCGACACATCATGTTAAGAAGAAACTTTTCTGACTTTTGAAAACAGAGTTTCTTTTCAGTCTTGATGGATAGGTGCATGACAACATATTTCCCAGATTGTTAGGCAATTATTATATAAGAATAATTTCAAATGATAATTTCACTCACTAGAAAGTAGGTATTGAGCTATGTAGCGGGCACCATGTTAATATTAGGGCTGTGGAGGTGAAATACAGCCCTTGCCTTCCAGGACCTTAGAGTTTAGTGAGAGTCACAGATTAACAAATAAAGGAGGGGAAGGGCGTTTCCAGGCAGAGTCAACCACACATGGGAACAAGGGAAGGCACAGAGGGCAGAGACAGCACAGTTCTTTCCACAAATATTTCCATGTGGCTAGAGAATAAGGGGGAGGTTGAGGTGTGTGTGTGTGTGTGTGTCGGGGG
>NW_006921607.1:9723043-9728803 GCF_000298275.1 Orycteropus afer afer | reverse complement strand
AGCCACTCCTCGGAAGGAAGGTTGGGCAATCCTACTTCCGTAGTGATGCTGCCTTGGAAACCCAAGGAGGGGTCACTATGAGTCGGGGCCGACTCGACGGCACACAACAACAACAAAGATATGAAGAGGGCCTAATGTAAGGCAGTGGGGATGAGGAACAGGGGTGAAGATTTTCTCTTTATGACAGGTTTTAAACAATTTGATTTTGATGTACTGTGGTGTACTCTTCTTCATGTTTCCTATTATGTAGGAGTTCTTGAACTTCTTGAGTCTGTAAGTTCACAATTTTTATCAAATTTTGAAAACTTTGGTCATTATTTCTTCAAATATTTTTTTCTGCCCCCCACCTCACCCTTCTCCTCTCCTTTAGGAACCCCAATTACACAAAGAAGGAGAAAGGGAGCCATGAAAGACTGCTGTCATTGAAACCAACAGACAAAGACAAATTTCAAGAAACAGTAGTTCGTTGTGTCCAATGCTCTGAAAAGGTCAAGCAAAAGTACAGAAAACTGTCTATTGATGGTCATTGGTGGTGACTTTAGAGCAAATATTTTAGTAGTATGCCCTTCACTCACTTGTTCATTGTTATGTTCATTCATTCATTCAACAGACACTTAAGTACCAGTGTCTGGAGATATAAAGATGAATGAGAACCTCTACCCTGTGGAATTCACTATCTAAGATAGCATTGTTGTTGTTGTTGTTGTTGTTATTTGCCGTCGAGTCGGCCCTGACTCATAGCCACCCCTCCTTGGGTTTCCGAGGCAGTATCACTACGGAAGTAGGATTGCCCAACCTTCCTTCCAAGGAGTGGCTGGTGGGTTTGAACCGCCAGCCTTCTGGTTAGCGGTCAAGTGCTTAGGCACTATGCTACCAGAGCTCCTATCTAAGATAGTGTAATAAGTACTAAAATAGTGGAATATAAATTGAAATTTTTCCATGCATCTCAATGTGCTAAAAATTACCAGGCCAAAGAGAGCCAACAACACATCATGCTAAGAAGAAACTTCTCTGACTTTTGAAAATAGAGTTTCTTTTCAGTCTTGATGGATAGGTGCATGACAACATATTTCCCATATTTATAAGATAGTGTGATAAGTACCCAAATAGTGGAATATATCAAGCACTGGGTGGTAGGTAGCACAAAGGGAATGTCAGAGGAGCTTTCCCAGAAGAAATGCTGGAGTTGAGATCTAGAAGGATGAGGAGGAGTTCATCATTTTAGGGGAGAAACTGGAGAATAGGAAGCATGAGGGGCCAAAACACAGGAAGTGAGTATGTTTAACTCTCTAAATTCCTCATATTGTTAAACTGATAGAACTGTGTCTGGCTAGGATTCTTGATAGGTCTTTGGCAAACAGAACCATGTTCTGAGAGGACTGGACAAGAAAGGTCAAGCCTCAAGCCAACAATAAAAAGGGTCAAAGTCTTGGTTTAGAAATAAATGGCGCAGGAAGTCCTGGAATTGTTCTCTCCAGTCTGGAGTCCTTGCCTTGCTTCACAAAGACCAACTCTAACCTTGCTCTGCTCTAACACTCACCTTTTAAATCTAGAGGTGATGACTTTGTCAACTGTAATCTTGTTTTTAAAAAAATATTTTTATTGTGGTGAAATATATATTCCAAAACATCTGCCATTTTGACTATTTTTAGGTGTAATTCATTGACGTTAATTGTGTTACCCACGTTGTGCAACCATCACCACAATGCACTGGCAAATGTTTTCATCATTCCGAACAGAAACTTGATACCTCTTAAGCAATACCTCCCCATTTCCTTTCCCATCTGTCCCTGGTAACGATGAATGAACTTTGGTCTCTATGCATTTGCCTATTCTAAACATTTCTCTTTTTTATTTCAACTTTTTATTGTGATTTGGGTGCAAGTTTACAGAGCAAATTCATTTTCATTCAACAGTTCATACACATTTTGTTTTGTGACATTGACTGCACAATGTAATTGTTCCACAATATAACAGCCATCTTCCCACATCTTCCCTGTGATTACCTTTTCCCAGTGTCCTTTTAATGCATTCCTGCCTTCTGAGCTATCACCCTACACAAATATTGCCTTTCTGATCTCCATAGTTAATTGTTCTAAGGAGCGCACTTTCCTGGTGTCATTTTTCACCTTGTAGGCCTGTCTGTCATTAGCTGAAAGTTAAGACACAAAAGTGAGTTCAATTCCAGGCCTGAAAAGTAACTAGGGGCCACAGTCTCAGGGGTTTCACAAGTCCTCATCAGATCAGTAAACCTGGTCTTTTTTATGATTATGAGTTTCCTTCCACATTTTTCTCCCACTCTATCCAAGATTTCCAATTTTGATCCCTTTCTGAGTGGTTCACATTGGTAGCCAAGTACCATTTAGTCCTGTAGGTTGAGGTTTCCATGGTCCACTAGTCCCTCGGACTAATTGTTTCCATGCATCTTTGATTTTCTTTGCTCTTATTTGCTCCAATGTGGAGAGAGAAAGAGTTGCATCTTAGATGGTCACTTGCAAGCTTTAAAGACCCTAATTGCTATTCATCAAAGTAGGATGTAGAACAATGTTTTGGGGTACTGTGTTATACCAATTAAGGTTGATGTCCCTCAGGACCATGGTGTCGAGCCCGCAGGTACAGCAACTCACTCCCTCAAGGAGTTTGGTTGTGGCTAAGAAGTTATCATTACTTTGCCCCGTTAGCTCTATTATGTATATGGACATTTTTATAGCAATGCAAATATATATGTAGAAATATCATCTGCCCAACCTATATAAAACCCACTGTCATCAAATCGATTCCAACTCATAGCAACTTCCATTGGGTTTCGAAGGCTGTAAATCTTTACTGAAGTAGATTGTCTCATCTTCCTCCCACAGAGCAGCTGGTGGTTTTGAACTGCTGACTTTCTGATTAGGAGCCAAATGTCTTATCCAAAAACCTATATATGGTCATGGGTATTTTCCTATTTGCCTACCCCTGCTCAATCATCTTGCCTGTCTACTTGTGTATACACTCAAAGATTAATGTTTATTATTACTGATGATGCAGTATTGTGTATGTAATGTTGTTGTTGTTGTTAGGTGCCATCAAGTTGTCTCTGACACATAGTGACCCTATCTGTGTACAGCAGAACGAAACACTGCCTGGTCCTGTGCCAGCTCCATGATCCTTGCTATATTGGAACCCATCATTGTAGCCACTGTGTCAATCCATCTTGTCGAGGCCCTTCCCCTTTTTTGTTGACCCTCCACTTTACCAAGCGTGATATCCCTCTCCAGGGAATGGTCCCTTCTAACAACATGACCAAAGTAGGTGAGATGAAGTCTGGCCATTCTCGCTACCAAGGAACATTTGGCTGCACTTCTTCCAGGACATATTTGTTAGTTCTTTTAGCAGTCCACGGTACTTTCAGCATTCTTCACCAACACAAAAACTCAAAAGCATTGATTCTTCTTCAGTCTTCCTTATTCACTGTCCATTTCTCACATGCATATGAGGTGACTGAAAATACCATGGCTTGCATCAGGCACACCTTACTCTTCAAGGAGATATCTTTGCTCTTCAGCACCGGAAAGAGGTCTTTTGCAGCAGATTTGCTCAGTGCAATATATCTTTTGATGTCTTCACTGCTGCTTCCATTGGTGTTGATTATAGAACCAAGTAATATGAAGTCTTTGACAACTTCAATCTTCTCTCCATTTATCATAATGCTGCTTATTGGTCCAGTTGTGAGGATTTTTGTTTTCTTTATATTGAGGTGTAATCCATATTGCAGACTGTAGTCTATAATCTTCATCAGTAAGTGCTTCGAGTCGTCCTCACTTTCAGCAAGCCAGATTGTGCTGTCAGCATATTGCAGGTTGTTAATGATTTTTTCTCCAATCCTGATGCCACGTTCTTCTTCATATAGTCCAGCTTTTCGGATTATTTCCTCAGCATACAGAGTGAGTAAGTATGGTGAAAGGATACAATCCTGACACACTCACTTCTTGATTTTAAACCATGCACCCCTTGTTCTGTTCAAACAAGGTTCATGTACAGGTTCCTCTGAGTACAATTAAGTGTTCTGGAATTCCCATTCTTCTCAATTTTATCCACAATTTGTTATGATCCACACAATAAATGCTTTGGCATAGTCAATAAAATACAAGTAAACATCTTTCTGGTATTCTTTGCTTTGAGCCAAGATCTATCTGATATCAGCAGTGATATCCTTTGTTCCACATCCTCTTCTGAACCCAGCTTGCATCTCTGGAAGTTCTCTGTCAATATATTGCTGCAAACATTTTTGAATTATCTTCAGTAAGGTATTTGTGTGTGATATTAATGACATTGTTAGATAATTTCCACATTCTGTGGGATCACCTTTCTTTGGAAGGGGTACAAATATGGATCTCTTCCAGTCAGTTAGCCAGGTAGCTGTCTTCCAAATCTCTTGGCATAGCCAAGTGAGTGCCTCCAGCGCAGCATCCATTTGTTGAAACATCTCAATGGGTACTCTGTCTATTCCCAGAGCCTTGTTTTTTGCCACTTCTTTCAGTACAGCTTCGACTTATTCCTTCAACACCATTGGTTCTTGATCCAATGTCACCTCCTGAAATTGATGAACATCGACCAATTCTTTTTGATACAGTGACTCTGTGTATTCCTTCCATCCTCTTTTGATGTTTCCTGCATCATTCAATATATTGCACATAAAACCTTTTAATATTGCAACTGGAGGCTTAAATTTTTTCTTCAGTTCTTTCTGCTTGAGAAATGCTGAGTATGTTCTTCCCTTTTGGTTTTCTAGCTCCAGGTCTTTGCATATTTCATTATAATAATTGACTTTGTCTTCTCAAGCTGCTTTTTGAAATTTTCTATTCAACTCTTTTATCTTGTCATTTCTTCCATTTGCTTTAGCCACTCTCTGCTCGATGGCAAGTTTCAGAGTCTCTTCTCACATCCATTTTGGTCTTTTCTTCCTGTCCTGTCTTTTTAATGACCTTTTCCTTTCTTCATGGATGATGTTCTTGATGTTATCCCACAATTCTTCTGGTTTTCGGCCATTGGAGTGCAATGCATCAAATCTATTCTTTAGACAGTCTCTAAATCCAGGAGGGATATATTCAAGGTCATATTTTGGCTTTTGTGAACTTGTTTTAATTGTCTTCAACTTCATCTTGAACTTGCACATGAGCAGATGATGGTGTGTTTCACAACCAGCCCCTGGCCTTGTTTTGGCTGAAGATATTGAGCTTTTCTATTGCGTCTTGCTACAAATGTAGTCAATCTGATTCCTATGTACTCCATCTGGCAAAGTCCATGTGTATAGCCATTGTTTGTGTTAGTGAAAAATGGCATTTGCAATGAATAAGTCATTGGTCTTGCAAAATTATATTATGCAATCCCCAGCATTATTTCTATCACCAATGCCAAATTTGCCATCTACCAGTGATTCTTCCTTCTTTCCAACTTTTGCATTCCAATCACCAATGATAATAAGCACATCTTGATTGCATGTTCAGTCAATTTCAGACTTTAGAAGTTGCTAAAAAAAATCTTCAATTTCCTCATCTTTGGCTTTGGTGGTTGGTGGGTAAATTTGAGTAACAGTAGTATTAACTGTCCTTCCTTGTAGTCATATGGATATTATCCTATTACTGACAGCACTGTACTTCAGGATAGATCTTGAAACATTCTTTGTGATGATGAATGCCACACCATTCCTCTTCAATTTGTCATTCCCAGCTGTGTTGGATTGGGTTCTCTAGAGAAACACAAAAACCAGCAAAGTAT
>NW_006921607.1:9698022-9718053 GCF_000298275.1 Orycteropus afer afer | reverse complement strand
CATTGCAGGTAGGCCACACCCCTGGGGAAACTCCCCCTAGGCCGACCGGCCGCTTAGAACGCAGTCATGTGATCCATCATGGGAACCACCACTCACAACTGGAGTTCAGCCAAGTTGACACATCTTCAACTATCACACCAGCATAATAGATCATATGGTTGTCTGATTCAAAATGGCCAAAACTGGCCCATTTCAGCTCACTAATGCCTACGATATCAATCTTTATGCATGACATTTCATTTTTGACAGCTTCCATTTTCCTAGATTCATACTTTGTACATTCCATGTTCCAATTATTAATGGATCTTTGCAGCTGTTTCTTCATTTTGTGTTGTGCCACATCAGCAAGTAGAGGTTTGAAAGCTCTACTTTATCCATATTGTTAAGGTTGGCTCTACTCTAATGAGGCAACTCTTTCCCAGTTGTATCTTGAGTGCCTTCCAACCTGAGGGGCTCATCTTCCAACACTGTAGCTATTCATAAAGTTGTCCAGTAATATATCAGACATTGTTTCACTGGTATTCATAAGATTTTTACTGTCCAATTTTTTGAGAAGTGGATGGCCTCTTCCTCCATCCGAGTCTGTCTCAGTCTGGAAACTCCGCTGAAAACCATCCACCATGGGCAACCCTGCTAGTGCTTAAAACACCGTTGGCACAGCCTCCAGCCTCATAGCAACATTCAAGCCACCACAATATGACAAACTGACAGACAAGTTTGTCTCCCTTAGCTTCCTGCCTGGAGGCTCTTCCTCTTACCTGTTCAAGCCATCAGCCCTGGTAGCCGCTTCCTGCCCAGGGTCTCTCTCCCTCTAATTTGTTCCAGCCATCAGCCTTGGCTGCCACTTCCTGCCAGGGGTCTCTCTCCCTCTTAACTGTTCTAGTCATCAGCCCTGGCCGCCGACATATGGAATAGTATGGCTGTGTAAGTAATAGTATTTACTTTTGTTGTTTGGACATCTTGTGCATCTCTCTGTGTCTTCCTTTCCCTTAGTGATATTGTTCTAGTCACTTGCTTTTGGTATATTGCCTTTCCCTTCACCCAAATCTATACATGTCTCTTACCTAACTAGCAATTTTCTCTCCCTCTCTTCCCATCTCTGATAAGCAACAAAGAAAGTTTTCTTCCACGTGTAAACCTTTCCTTGACTTTTTACAATAGTGGATTCACACATTTGTCCTTCCGTGATTTTTTCACTCAGCATAATGTTCTCCATGTTCATCCACATTATGAGGTGTTATACAGATTCTTCATTATTCTTTAATGTTGTAGTATTCCATTGTGTATATGTACCATAGTTTGGTTATCCATTCATCCACTGATGGGTACTTAGGTTGTTTCCGTCTCTTTGTTACTGTGAATACTGCTGCGATGGACATGGGTTTGCCTATCTCTATCTGTGTCTCAGCTCTCACTTCTTTAGGATATATACCTACTAGTGGGATTGCTGGATCAAATGGTATTTCTATTTCCAACTTTTTAAGGAACCATCATATCATTTTCCATAGTGGTTTTACCATTTGACAGTCTCACCAGCAGTGTATGAGAGTTCCAATCTCTCCAAACCCTTGCCAAGTTCTGTCTTGTTGAATTTTGTTATTATTGCTGGGGTGAGATGATACCTCACTGTTGCTTTTTGGTTTGCATTTTTCTAATGGCTAATGCATGTGTTTGTTGGCTGCCTGAATGTATTCTTTGGTGAAATATCTGTTCATGCCCTCTGCCCATTTTTCAATTGAATTGTTTATATTTTTTTGGTGTTGAAGCTTTCTATAAATTTTAGAGATAAGTCCCTTGATGGATATGTTGTTGCCAAATTTTTTTTTTTTTTTCCAATCTGTAGGTTCTCTTTTTACTCTTTTGGAGAAGTCCTTTGATGGGCATGAGAATTTAATTTTTAGAAGGTCTTAGTTATCTTGTTTATCTTCTGCCATTGTGAATTTTTGGTTATGTTTGATAGTCTATTAATGCCATAAATTAGGGCCCTTAAGTTTATCCTTATTTTTTCTTTGATGAATATTATAGTTTTAGGTTTTACTTTTAGGTCTCTGAACCATCTTGAGTCAGTTTTTGTGTATGGTGTGAGGTATGAACCTTGTTTCATTTTTCTGCAAATAGAGATCCAGTTTTTCCAGCACCATTTGTTAAAGAGGCTTTGTCTTCCTCATTTCATGGGTTTGGCCTGTTGTCAAAAATCAGCTGTCTGTAGATGGATGGATCTATTTCTGGATTCTCAATTCTGTTCCAATGTCTATGTGTCTGCCATTGTACCAATACCAGGTTATTTTGACTACTATTACTGTATAGTAGGTTTTGAGATTGGGAAGTGTGAGACTTCCTACTTTGTTGTTCTTCTTCAGTAATGCTTTTCTTATCTGAGTTCTCTTTCCTTTCCATATAAAACTAGTGATTAGCTGTTCCATGTCCTTAAAGAATGTTGATGGAATCTGGATCAGGATTGCATTGAATCTATAAATTGCTTTTGGTAGTATTGATATTTTCACAATGTTCAGTCTTCCAGTCCATGAGCATGGTATGTTCTTCCATATAAGGAAGTCTCTTATAGTTTCTTGTAGTAGTGCTTTGTAGTTTTCTTTGTATAGGTATTTTGTGTCCCTGGTAAGATTTATTCTTAAGTATTTTATCTTTTTGTTAGCTTATTTCCTTTTCAGAGATCTCTTTCTTGATGCAGTGGAATCCAACTGATATTTGTCTGTTGATCTTATGTCCTACTACCTTGTTGATTCTTTTCTTTTTAATGCATTTTATTGAAATATAATTTATGTACAGTAAAATGCACAAAACTTAAGTGACATGGGTCAGTGCATTTTTTTTTTTTTTTTTTGCAGTGTTCCCTCCCCTCCTCTTCCACCCCTGGCAACCAACACAGAAAGTTTCCCTCCCTATATAAACCTTTCCTTGACCCTCCACAACAATCAACTAATACTATATTTGTCCTTCTGTGATTGACTTATTTCACTCAGCATAATGTCCTCCAAGTTCATCCATATTATGCGGTGTTTTGTAGACTCTACGTTGTTCTTTAGTGCTGCATAGCATTTCAGTATGTGTATGTACCATAGTTTGGTCATCCACTCTTCCTCTGATGGGCATGTAGATTGCTTCCATCTTTTTGGAATTGTAAATAGTGCTGGATGAACATGAGTGTGCACATATCTGTTCCTGTCCTGGCTCTCACCTCTCTAGGATATATACCTAGAAATGGAATTGTTGGCTCAAATGGTATCTCCAATTCCAGCTTTCTAAGGAATCACCATATTGGTTTCCACAGTGATTGTATCTTGTATCACTTCACAGTCCCACCAGCAGTATATGAGAGTCCCAATCTCTCCAAATCCCTGTCAGCATTTGTTATTTTCTGTCTCGTTGAACCTTGCCATCAGTGCTGGGGTGAGACAGTATCTCACTGTTGTTTTGATTTGCATTTCTCTGATGGCCAATGACTGTGAGCATCTCTTCATGTATTAGCTGGCCACCTGAATATCCTCCTTGGTGAAGTGTCTATTCATGTCTTCTGCCCATTTTTCAATTGGATTGTTAATTCCTTTGGCTTTGAGGCATTGGAGTTTTCTATAAATCTTAGAGACAAGTCCCTTGCCAGATATGTCACTATTGGCAAATATGAATTTGTTGCTGTCATTTTTGTTATGTGCTTTTTCATGGTGTTGATTTCTTTGTTCCATATAATTTTCTATGCTGAGCTCGTTTTGTTTATGAATCGTGTTAGCACTTCCTTCATTGCTGTTGTTTTAGTATTGCTAAGTATTTGTGCTGGTCCTCTTTTTTATTTTGATGTGAAGGTTTATCATTTTTCTTTGAAGTTACCCTGTGATTTATAGTTTTCTTCCCAAGTTTAGAACAGTCTGTTCTCAGACTTTTCTAAACTTGGGAAGAAAACTATAAATCAAAGGATAACCTCAAAGTTACCTTGTAGTTGTCTTGACTTCCCTACCATCTAGAAGTTCTATAACAACACAGTATTTTTCCCTCCCTTTTTGGTTTGTAGTTGTCCTTATTTGTCAATTAATGTCTCTGGTCCTCTGTTTACAATCTTGTAGGCTTACTTATTTTGGATACTTCCATAGCTGGGTTGGTTTCTGGGTTATATCACCATGTGTGTTAATGGTCAGTTGTTGTTGGCTGTTGTTGCTTCTCTGTCCAAAGGACCCTCTTTAGCATCTCTTGTGAGTTTGGTCTGGTTTTAACAAATTCCCTTAATTTTGGCTTCTCTGGAAATGTCCTAATTTCACCATCATATTGAGGGACAATTTTGCTGGGTACATAATTCTTGGCTGGAAAAATCTTATCTTTCAAGGTTTTATATATGCCATCCCATTGTCTTCTCGCCTGCATGGTTTCTGCCAAGAAATCAGAGCTTAGTCTTTATTGGTTGCCCCTTGTAGGTAACTTTTCATTTTTCCTGTGCTGCTCTCATGATTCCTTCTTTGTCTTTGGTTTTGGTGAGTTTGACAATGATAGGTCTTGGTGATTTTCTTTTGGGGTCTAACCTGTTTGGGGTTCATTGGACTTCCTGAATGGATATATTCTCATCTTTCATCATACCAGGAAAATTCTCTTCCAACAAATCTGTGACAATTTTGTCTGTGGTTTTATTTGTCTCTTCCTGTTCTGGAATTCTGAATACACATAGGTTATTCCTTTTGATGGTATTCCACAGAAACCTTACTTAGGCTTTCTTCATTTTGTTTTGATCTTTTTTTTTTCTGATTGATCCCTTTCCAAAGAAGTGTTCAGGTATTTGCCTCAATCTCATTAATTCTGTCTTCCATTATTTCAATTCTGCTCCTTTGTCCATTCAATGTCTTATCTATTTCTGAAAATTTA
The DNA here is from genome assembly GCF_000298275.1 of Orycteropus afer afer. Taxonomy (NCBI): domain Eukaryota; kingdom Metazoa; phylum Chordata; class Mammalia; order Tubulidentata; family Orycteropodidae; genus Orycteropus; species Orycteropus afer. The sequence goes on along the minus strand of NW_006921607.1, from coordinate 9,713,187 downwards.
GTATTAATCTTCTGGATTTCTGTGTGTAGATTTTTATCATTTCTAAATTTTTATTTATTTTGTCATTTTGGTTTTTGTATTGTCATTAGAAATTGTTGTAGGGTTTTCTCTGTGTTTTCCTCAATTTTGTCAGTGTTTTCCTTGATCTGCCTCTCAAATCGTTGAAGATACTAAATACAATTCTTTTGAATTCCTTATCAGGGAGTTCCAATGCTGCGTCTTCCTCAAGGATGTGTTTTAGGTCTGTATCCTGGTCCCTTGTTTCTCCTGCTTTATCTTGCTTCTTTGTGTGAACTATGATGCTCTGTTGTCTCCAAGGCATTGTGACATTTTTGTGTTTGTATTTAATTGGTGATTGTATGTTGGAGTGACTTGCCAACAATTTTTATTTTCTTTGTTTTATGTTATCTGTGCAAGCAGGGTACTGTGCTGTGCTCCTGTATTCACTAGTTGACAGCACTTATACACTCACCACCTGTCTCCTTTCCTGTTGTCAGCCTCTTGTATGTCCCTGCTGACCTTGGCAAACAGAGCCTATTCTTGTTGTTGTTATGTGCCATCGAGTCGGACCTGACTCATAGCGACCCCCCTTGTGTTTCCAAGGCAGTATCACTATGGAAGTAAATTGTTCCATCTTCTTTCTGAGGAATAGCTGGTGCATTTGAACCACCAGCCTTCTGGTTAGCAGTCAAATGCCTTAGCCATTAAGCTACCAGAGCTCCTTATGAGCCTATTCTTAGGTCCCTGGAAACCAAATGAGAATGCTGTCACTTTAAAATCCAAAATGGCTGCTGCTCGTAAACATTCAAAATGGCTGCATCCTTGGTCACTTTAAATATCCAAAATGGCTGCTGCTCGTAAACATTCAAAATGGCTGCACCCTCAGTCACTTTAAATATCCAAAATGGCTGCCATGTGTAAACAATCAAAATGGCTGTGCCCTCCGGAGAGCAGAAGATCAACAGCTCAGGTTGTCTCCCTCCTTGCTGTTTCCCTTCTTAGTCATAGGCCACCAGAGCAGTCATCCCTGCAGCCCTTGGTGACCAGGGCTGATCTTTAGGTCAATTCTCAGGTCCCAACACCACCTACAAATATTCAGGCTGTTGGTCCTGTCAGTGTAGCTGACAGTCCACAGCTCCGACCGTCTCTGTACTCACTGTTTTCATTCAGGTTTTTCCATTAGTTGGTACCAGTCCACTTCTGTAGAGTTCCTTTCAAAGCTCAGGGTTCCAAGATTATCTTCTGTATCTCTGTCAATTGTTTTTTCTTTTCTTTGCTGAACAGAGTCTGTCACTTGTTTGTCTATTCCTCCATCTTACTAGGAGTCTGTTGTTGATTCTTTCTATTAGTTCCAGTAGTTTTCTTGCTGAGACTCTTGTTTTTTCTATGTATAGGATCACATTATCTGCGAGTAGAGATAGTTTCACTTCTTCTTTGCCAATTTGGATGCCTTTTACTTCTCTTTCTTGCCTTATTGTTCTGGCTAGAACTTCCAACACAATGTTGAATAGAAGTGGTGAAAGCGGGTATCCTTGTCTCGTTCCTGTTTGCAAGGGGAATGCGTGTAGTCTCTCTCTGTGAGAATAATGTTGGCTGTTGATTTTGTGTATATGCCCTTTATTAGAAAGCCCCTATCTCCCAGGCAGGAGATGGGAAACCAGGGTGGATGGACAGATACAGGTAAGGTGGGTAGAGAAAGCCCCCACACCCTAGGCATTAGTGAGCTGAAATGGACTGGTTTGGGGCATTTTGAATCAGACAAGTATACCAGGAATGACAAATTGAAGAGTAATGGCATGGCATTCAGCATCACAAAGAATGTTTCAAGATCTATCCCAAAGTACAATGCTGTCAGTGATAGGATAATATCCATATGACCCCAAGGAAGGACAATTAATACTACCATTACTCAAATTTACGCACCAACCACCAAAACCAAAGATTAGAAAACTGAAGATCTTTACCAACTTCTACAGCCTGAAATTGACTGAACATGAAATCAAGATGTGCTTATTACCACTGGTGATTAGAATGCAAACATTGGAAATAAAGAACAATCACTGGTAGTTGGAAAATTTGGCCTTGTTGATAGAAATAATGCTGGAGAATGCATGACAGAATTTTGCAAGACCAATGACTTATTCATTGCAATTACCATTTTTCACCAACACAAATGATGACTGTACACATGGACTTCACCAGATGGAGTACACAGGAATCAGACTGACAACTTCTGTGGCAAGAAGCAATGGAAAAGCTCAATATCTTCAGCCAAAACAAGGCCAGGAGCTGATTGTGAAACAGAACATCAACTGCTCATGTGCAAGTTGAAGTTGAAGTTGAAGACAATTAAAACAAGTCCACAAAAGCCAAAATATGACCTTGAAAACACCAATGGAAGCAGCAGTCAATATATCAGACAATTTGTAACACTGGGCAAATCAGCTGCAAAAGACCTCTTTTAAGTGCTGAAGAGCAAAGATATCTACTTGAAGAGTAAGGTGCACCCGACACAAGCCATGGTATTTTCAATTGCCTCATATGCATGTGAGAGCTGGACAATGAATAAGCCTTCAGCTGCACTGAAGGCATTGGTTAAAAAAAAAAAAAAAAAAAAGGACGCATAGAAATAATTAGTTCAAGGGACTGATAGACCATGTGATCCTCAGTCTATATGAGAATGAGACCAGAAGAACTAGATGGTGCCCAGCTACCATTGTCAACCACTCAGACTCACAAAAGATTCTGGATAGAGTGGGACAGCAATGTGGAGCAAAACTCAAAATCAGAGGGGAAAAAAAAAAAAAAAACACCAGGTTTACTGGTCTGATAGAACCTGGTGAGACCCCCTGAGACTATGGCCCCTAGCGACCCTTCGGGTCTGGAACTGAACTCACTCCTGTGGCTTCCAGCCAAACAATAGGTGTATATGGGGTGAAAATTTACATCAGGTAGATACATTACTTGGAGTGGTCAATCATGGGAAAACAGAAGGGCAGTATTTGCACAGGGAGGGGCAGGAGTGCATGAGAGGGAAGGACACAGGGAAGAGGTAACTAAGGTGAGGAAGTGGGAAGAAAGCTGTTTAGACTGTGGGTAAAATTGTAGAGAATTGCAGTCAATGTCATGAGACAAAATGTGTATGAACTGCTGTATGGAAAATGGATTTGTTCTGTAAACTTTTACCCAAATCACAATTAAAAAAAAAAAAAAAAGCCTTCCAGGAATTGACGGAATACCAATTGATATGTTTCGACAAACAAATGAATACTGGAAGTGCTAACTCGTCTATGCCTAGAAATTTGGAACACAGCTACCTGGCCAACTAACTGGAAGAGATCCATACTTGTGCCCATTCCAAAGAAAGGTGATCCAAAAGAATGCAGAAATTATCAAACAATATTATTAATATCACATGCAACAAAAATTTTGCTGAAGATACTTCAAAAGTGGTTGCAACTGTACATTGATAGGAAATTGCCAAAAATTCGAGCCAGATTCAGAAGAGGGATATTGTTGCTGATGTCGGGTGGATCTTGGCTGAAAGCGAAGAATACCAGAAAGATATTTACCTTTGTTTTATTGACTATGGAAAGGCATTTGACTGTGTGGATCATACCAAATTTTGGATAAAATTGGGAAGAATGGAAATTCCAGTACATTTAATTGTGCTCATGCAGAACCTGTACATAGACCACTAGGCAGTCATTCAAACAGAACAAGGGGATACTGCATTATTTTAAATCAGGAAAGACGTGCATCAGAGTTGTATCCCTTCACCATATTTATTCAATCTGTATGCTAAGCAAATAATCCTAGAAGCTGGGGTATATGAAGAATAATTTTGCATCTGTGTTGGAGGAAGACTCATTAACAGCCTTTGCTATCCAGTTAGTACAACCTTGTTTGCTGAAAACAAAGACAGGCTGAAACACTTACAGATGAAGATCAAGGACTACAGCCTTCAGTATGGATTATACCTCAACATAAAGAAAATAAAAATCCTCATAACTGGACCAATAAGAAACATTGTGATGAACAGAGAAAAGATTGAAGTTGTCAAGGATTTCATTTTACTTGGATCCACAGTCAATGCCCATGGAAGCAGAAGTCCAGAAATCAAAGGATGTATTGTATTGGACAAATATGCTTCAGAAGACCTCTTTAAAGTGTTCAAAAGCAAAGATATCACTTCGAGGAGTAAGATGCACCTGACTCAAGCCGTGGTATTTTCAATAGCCTCATATGCATGTAGGAGCTCTGGTAGCATAGTGCCTAAGGCACTTGACTGCTAACCAGAAGGCTGGCGGTTCAAACCCACCAGCCACTCCTCGGAGGGAAGGTTGGGCAATCCTACTTCCGTAGTGATACTGCCTCGGAAACCCAAGGAGGGGTCACTATGAGTCGGGGCCAACTCAACGGCAAATAACAACAACAACGTATGCATGTGGAAGCTGGACAATGAATAAGGAAGAGTGAAGAAGTGATACCTTTGAATTATTGTGTTGGTGAAGAATATTGACTATACCACAGGCTGGCAGAAGAACGAACAAATCTGTCTTGGAAGAAGTACACTCAGAATGCTCCTTAGAAGTGAGGATGGTAAGACTGTGTCTCTCATACTTTGGTCATGTCATCAGGATGGACCAGTCCCTGGAGAAGGACATCATGCTTGGTAAAGCAAGGGTCAGTGAAAAAGAAGAAGATCCTCAAGGAAATGGATTGTCACAGTGGCTGCAACAGTGGGGCTCAAACATAGCAGAGACTGTGAGGATGGTGCGGGATCAGGCAGTATTTCATTGTTTTCTGGACATTAAATTCTTACCAGAGATACGCTTCACAAATATTTTCTCCCAATCTGTAGGTTGCCTCTTAACCTTGTTGATAAAGTCCTTTGATGCACACAAGTTTTTAATTTTGATCAAATCCAATTTATCTATTTTGTCTTTTATTACTCATGCTTTCAACGTCATATCTAAGAATCCATTGTTAGAAACTAGACTTAATTCTGTCTCTCTTAAGTGGCTGCTTTGATTTCCCTGGGAGCTCCCTATCTCATTGTATGAGACAGAGCAACCTGGGGAAAGATTTGCCTGGCACATCTGAAAGTTACTTGCAATAGAAATAGTCATTATTTGTAAGCCTATATTTTTGGTAACTTGCCAGGTATGGTTCCATTGACAAATGTGAGTGTACTGAATCCTTTGTTTTTAACTTACGGATGAGGATGCAGGAATATAAAAGCTGTTCCTGGAGTATGGTGAATATACCTTTCAAGTAAACTTATTCTTTCAGAGATATTTTTTCTTGGCTAGTCAATCCCAGCATAATTTAAAAAAAAAAAAAAGTTTAACTTCAGAAGCTACAAGTTACTTTTCACAGGGAAACCTGTGAGAGCCAGAACTCAGTGGGACTGCCTTGTTTTTCCAGGTCTCAGAGGTTTTCTGCTTTTGAGAGGGGGCAATATTACCATTTTTCTATCACTTGTTTTTAGACGAAAATATTTGTGTTTTCCTTCTCTGACTGATTTCTGCCTTACACAAGTCTGACTTTTGCAGGTTTTACTGTACTCCATGAAGTATACTTACTCCCCAAGTAGTAGAATTCCAGTAAGACTGAGGAAATAAGACAAGCCAAGACAGCTTAGAACTCAAGAGAAAACTAAACTTTCTAACAGACCTTCTTTTGGGGGGACTGTGTTTGTCCTATAGGCCTGTCAGACTCAGCTGCAGGAGGAAGGAAAAAACTGTCACTAGCTCAGAGTTACTCAAAGGCACAAGAACACTTGACAGATTTTTTTCCCTACTGTAAAGATCAGATAATTCTCTCCTCAGATGTTTTCCAATTAAAATTAATTTCTGCCTCTCTTTAAAGAGATGCAGCTTTTCTACAAGAAACTGGTACCAGCTTCTAGAAAGGAAAAGTTTAAGCCTTATACAATCTAAAAACACTAGGAGAAAGGAATATGGTCTGTACTTCAAAATCCTCTGTTTCTAGGCCCTCCTCCATTTTACCCATTCAAATCTCCCCTCCAAAGCAGAAGCCTATTAGAAAGAAGGGGTATAGCCCAAAGACATTTTTCCAATAGTAATTCCCAGATGTAAGTTGCCCATAATGATGGAGTATAGTCCTGCTGTCAAGCTCCTGGACAATCAAGCTCTTAGTCTTCTTGACACATGCTTTTATGCAATTTTAAGGAGCCCTGGTGGCACAGTGGTTAAGTGCTCTCCTACTAACCAAAAGGTTGACGGTTCAAACCCACCAGTTGCTCGGCAGGAGAAAGATGTGGCAGTCTGCTTCCACGGCCATGATTTACAGCCGTGAAAACGCTATAGGGAGGTCTACTCTGTCCTACAGGGCTGCTGTGAGTCGGAATTTGACTCAATAGCAATGGGTTTGGGTTTGGGGCATTATATAATTTTAGCAAAAGAAGTCTAAATTAGGCATAGGTGATCAAATCCCATCCTTTCTATTGCTGCCTCTCTTGTGCTAAAATGACCTTATTCTTCCCAATCATACATGATATGTGTATGTGTTGTTACTAATCTTAATTTAAGGGCAGGAAAGTTAAAACATAGCCCTAAATGACATTCATCCTAATATTTAAATGGAAGTGAAGATAAGAACAACAAAAGCTCTGTAGTTCGATGCTTCCTAGATGATATGAAGAAGAATTTTAAGAGAAAGTTATAAAGGAGATTTGAAAAGGGACTGAGTATGGTGAGGACAGATGTGCCAAGTTGTATGACAGGGAAGGGAATGGCTAGTTTTGACACTGTTTTAATAGGCAGATTTCAAAGTGATGCTTAGTAGTTGGAGTTTAAGAGGCTCTCAAGTGGGCAGTTTTAACTCAGAATTCAGGAATGATCATGAGATGATAGCTTAGGTAACTGTACTTCTACTAGAAGAGTTACATGTGAGAATTGTTAGTATAAGTTGGAGGTAAACAAGGAAGTTATCTGGAAATGACTGTTAAAATACAGTGTGTGTGTAAATCTGTGCTAAACTGAAGTGATATGACTGAGCTCATGACTGTCTATGGGTTCAGTAATGTCACTATAAGGAAGACTTATTCCAAAAAGGCTCTTTTGAAAATCTCCTTACTAAATCTCTAGGTAATTTAGATGGCACAGGGATGTTGCATGATATTAGTTAAGAAGGGTTACGGTATGAACATAACATTAAATGTGAATTAAAATAACACCAAATAGCTCACTTGGGAAAGGATATGTTAAGGCAGAGGGGTGAGAGCTTCTCTGGGCTTTGCCCTCAGAGGGGTGTCCGGCACGAGTCTGGAGGCTTCCATGTAAGACAGAAAAAAGGCAGCAGATATGGAAGGCTGGGAAGACACATGTTCCCCAGTGATTCTGGACAATGAGTTTAGCAGGTTCCAGTTTGCTCCCTGGGAAGAAGCTGAGTTGGAATTTTATGGATTGGCTTTCCAATATATGACAGTTTTGAAACCTCTCATCCACTAGCAGAGGTGCTGCTGTTGTCATGTGCCGTCAAGTTGGCCCCGACTCATAGAGACCTCTCCTTGGGTTTCCGAGGGAGCATCACTACGGAAGTAGATTGCCCAACCTTCCTTCCGAGGAGTGGCTGTGGGTTTGAACTGCCAGCCTTCTGGTTAGCAGTCAAGTGCCTTAGGCACTATGCTACCAGAGATCCTACCACTAGTGGAGAGAAAAAAGCTACCAAAGCTGGCAAAAGCAATAATATTAAAGGGAGCAACTTCAAGTGAATGTGATTAGTCAGGTCACCAAGTATGAAGATTAATGGGAAATACTTTTCCAGTTTTGTTGAGAAAGGCTAGGTATGAAGAAAGCTGGTGGTTCTTTAGAATCTGAATTTTAAGAAAAGATCAGAAAAAGTTGAGTCCTCCTCATTTTCTACAACTGTGTTTAAAACTCATTAGCCTGGCATTCAAAGCCTTCCATAAACTGTTCTTACCCTCTCCAGTATTATTTCCCTTTATCATTCTAGACTAAACCAACGCAGAATAACTTGTGGTCCACTTGCTTCCCAATCTGATTTCAAAAGCCACCTTTCAGCTCAAAGGGTCATAGGAATATATTTAATCTATTGGCCTCCTTTTGCACAAACATGTGTGTCAGAAGGACAAGAACTGTATCTGTCTTGCTCACTGTGTATGTATGTATCCCTACCCCCTAGGATAGTTCCTGATACTTAATAGGTACTCAATAAATATTTATTGAATAAATGAGTAATGAATAAGTAAAACAATGCCCTAAAGCAGTAGAAGTGTTAAGCAGTAGAAGGACTGGGATGGCCTCTGTGGGAGATCAAAGGAAAGACTCTAGACAGAGAGGCCAAGAGCAAAGGTTGAGGTAATCTTAAGGATGAAGAGGCCGAAAGATGAACCAACTTTTTGGGAATTTGTTTATAGAGAAAATGGTCAGGAATATGAAAGGGGAAGAATTAGAACAACATGAGAGAAGATTAACATGGCAGTAATCTAAGGCTGGATTAAGTTGGAGGGAGTTGGAGCCAGAAAACTGAGGAGAGTCTGGCAGTCAGTAGCTATAATGGACTCAAGGTAACTTGTTGGAGGGACAGTGCAGAGGGGGAACCTGTGTTCCCGAAAATGACAGAGGAAAGGTGACTGCAAAATGCTCAGCCTGGGTAATTGCCACAGAAGTAGTGATGGCAGCAGGACAGGCAATAACAGAAACAGGGGACAGAGGGACAACACAGGCCACCAAACCACCAGAAAAATTCACATAGTGAATGATGGCATGTCAGGAAAACCCAAACACTAAAGTTTAAGCCATTCACCTATGAGGAAATACTGAATAAAGTTGAAATATGCTGGGTTCTTAAGTTAGATTCTGCACCCCCACCCCCACCCCCCAAATCTCATCCTCCCTAGAGGCAGAGTTAGCCTGGTCTGCATAGGACAGCCCTGTTTCTACTGTTAGCTATTGCTTCAGCCTTGACTACACTCAGGACATTGGACACGAGGAACCAGAGAAGTGAGCTTCTCCAGCAGCCAGGCCCTGTGGGATGTATTTTACTGAGCTTTGCTGGCACCAAACTCCTGAGATCTGCCACATGAGCCTGATGAACTCTTTCCTGTCTCAGGGCTTCAAACATAGCATTTCCTTTGCCTGGACTACTTCTCCCAAATTCTTTTCAGGACTCTTACTCATCCTTCAGGTTTCAGTTTAAATGTCTTTTCCTCAGCGATCCCACATCTGAACTCTCCACTGTTATTCTCATAGTTACTTGTTCTTTTCTTTCCTAAAAGTTACCGCTATTTGTAATTTTAAGTGTATTTATATGTTTATGTATTATCTAATTCTCCTATAGACTGTAAACTCCACGAGGGCAGGGATCATATCTGCCTTATTCACCACTGTTCAATTAAAATCAAATGAAACCCACTGCCATCAAGTCGATTCCAACTTGTAGCGATTCTTTAGGACACACTAGAACTGCCTCATAGGGTTTCCAAGGCTGTCAATCTTTACAGAAACAGACTGCATCCTCTGTCTCCTACAGAGAGGCTGGTGGGTTCGAACCACCAACCTTTTGGTTAGCAGCTGAATGCCGTAATCACTGTGCCACCAGAGTTCCTTAAAACACACCTAGCATCTGACAAAACGTGGCACATTCAATATGTATTTGTTGAATGAGTGAAAGATTGATCTCTGTTCTCCTCTAGGGACCAATTCATCCATGTTTTCTAGTTCCACTAGGCAGAACGTGGTGGATTTTATCAAGGAAGATTGTTAGCATGCAGTTTCAAGTTTAAGAAGAAGTTTTCACATGTGAAAATATGTCAGACTTCTTAAAAGAAACATACCCTCTAAGGTCTGGATCTTAGAAGCAACATACATATGATAAAACTAAATCATCATTAAAAAAAAAAAGTTAAAATCTTATGTTGAATAGATATATATTTTATGTTTGCATGGAGTGAGCTATTATCATTCACAGAAATACTAATTGTTCTAGGCAATAACAAATCCAAGTCAAAATTTCCAGGAATCATTTTTTGAAAACAATAGTAGTATTAATAACGACTTGACATTGACCAGAGACATACATAAATGATATGGAAAAGAGTCATTCTAAATACAAGAACCTCTTTCCCCAGACGTTCTTGTACTTAAACAAATGAGACATGAATAAGAAATCTGAAATAGATCTTTGGGCAAAGTCTTTTTCTTCTTTTCCCCATTTTTTGGTTTCCTATTCTCTATACAAGCTCTGGAAGTTTAGTGCCTAAGGCATTTGACTGCTAATCAGAAGGCTGGCTGTTCAAACTCACCAGCCACTCCTTGGAAGGAAGGTTGGGCAATCTACTTCTGTAGAGATACCGCCTTGGAAACCCAAAGAGGAGTCACTATGAGTCGGGTAGATAACAACAACAACATTGTAGCTCTTTTCCCCTCCCCCTGCTTTTGTGTATTTGCTCCCTTTCCTTTGTTTAGTGATACTAAACATGCCCTCCAAATTCTAACATTCACTAAAATCAAACTTTTTTTTTTTTTTTTTTTTAATTTCCTGGTACTCAGATAGTGCCTAAGGCACATGACTGCTAACCAAAAGGTTGGCGGTTCAAACCCACCAGCTCCTCGGAAGGAAGATGGGGCAATCTACTTCCGTAGTGATACTGCCTCGGAAACCCAAGGATGGGTTGCTATAAGTGGACGGCACATAACAACAACAACAACAGATGTCAACCTGACTCATAGCGACCCCTCCTTGGGTTTCTGAGCCAGTATCTATGGAAGCAGATTGCCCAGTCTTTTTTTTTTTTTTGGTACTCAGACACAAATAGCCCAAAGAAGAGCCAGGGACATAAAGAAGCAGGATCTAAACCTAAGGACCATTACTTATAAAGACATAATGTAATGTAGTTGAAGAACACTTCATGGAACTTTTCACTGCCTCATTCCACTTACTCTTTGCTCCTTCAAAGCAAATGTCCATAAACATCTTCTATAGCAGAATTTGTCCTAGTGGGAAGAGTCATCAGCTCCACACAGGCCACTCTGATCCAGAGGTGACTGACAATCAAATCAGGCAGCAGTCTGCAAATGCCGTTGTTGTTCGGGGCCGTCAACTCAGCTCCAACTCAGGGACCCTATGTACAACAGAACAAAACACTGCCCAGTCCTGCACCATCCTCACTGTCCTTGCCATATGCAGTGCAGTGGATTACTTGGTATGGCTTTTCTAGCCTAGTCCTTGTAACTCCCACTGGACTACTGGGTGGAACCATGCAAATAACAGGTGTCGAACTCTGATGTTGGAATTGATTAGTTTTGTCACTCTACCCACCAGCCACTCCTCAGAAGGAAGATTTGGCTATCTACTTCCGTAGCGATACTGCCTGGGAAACTCAAGGAGGGGTCGCTTAGTCGGATCCGACTCAATGGCAGTGAATTTGGATTTTTTGGAATTTGACCAGGCTTAAATGAGTCCTCCTAGTGGCAGAGAGGGGATCTCACTGCCATCAAGAGGGAAGAGCTAGAGATGAAGTAGAGTGTGTCCTTGGACCCGAGATCCCTGCACTGGACCTCCCTGGCAGAGAGATGCCCTGGCAGAGAGATGGCGGCATTGGAACCAAAAGGCACTAGACAAAGAGGCCTTATCTAGCCCCAAAAGCAAAAAAAGGTAGAGGCCAGGCCAAGAGGCCAAGGAAAAGAAAGGCATGTCTGAGGGCACAGCAGAAGGGAGACTGTCCTAATAGAAGAATTGTATCCTGAGTGCATTCCTGAACCTGAATTATAGTCTGTTATGTCTCTAATAAAGCCCATAATCATGAGTATTGTCTGTGAGTTCTCTGTGGCCATTGCAACAAATTATCAAACTCAGCAGAGAAGTAGTGAGTACTGGAGGGATGGTTGGTGTCAAAGTTGGTAAAAGGGCTGGAGGGTGGCGGCATGTCTTGCCTCATAGGAATAAGCCTTGGGCTGCTGATGGTAATTCTGTCTTCCTCTTGTGAAGTTAGAGGAGGTCAGAAGATGCGGCCTCCATGCCCTTTTTTTGCACTATGCTTGAGCCCATGGTTGCAATCACTGTGTCAATCCATCTCATTGAGGGTCTTCCCCTTTTTTGCTGACCCTCTACCACACATGATATCCTTCTCTACATGGTCCCTTCTGACAACATGACCAAAGTAGGTAAAATGAAGTCTGGCCATTCTTGCTTCCAAGGAGCATTCTGACTGCACTTCTTTTCAGGACAAATTTATTCATTCTTCTGGCAGTCCATGGTACTTTCAGTATTCTTCACCAACACCACAATTCAAAGGCATCAATTCTTTAGTCTTCCTTATTCATTGCCTAGCCTTCACATGCATATGAGGTGACTGAAAATACCATGGCTTGAGTCAGTTGCATCATGGTCTTCAAAGTGACATCTTTGCTCCCTAACACTTTATCAGATAATGTTTCACTGCTATTCATAAAGTTTTCCAATAATACATCAGACAGTGTTTCACTGCTATTCATAAGGTTTTCCATGGTCAATTTTTTCAGAAGTGGATAGCCCTGTCCTTCTTCCCTGTCTGTCTTAGTCTGGAAGCTCCGCAGAAACCTGTTCACCATGGGTGACTCTGCTGGTACTAGAAATACCTGTGGCATAATTTCCAGCCTTACAGTAACATGCAAGCCACCACAGTATGACACACTGACCGAAGAGTGGTGGAGTCAGAGTAGGCGCTCAAATTCAGGCCCTTAACATCTCTTGTCCACACAATTCCAAAACCCTTCTAACAAGCTTTCATGCCTCTAGTCTTGTCCTTCTTTTCCTCTACAGTTACCAGTAATGTTCCTAAAGTGCAGGTCTCTTCAGGCCCTTTCCTGAACCTTCCCAACATTGGTTGTATAAATTTGTCAAAAGTCCTACCTAAAGTCCTTCACTGGCTTCCCGATGCTTACAAGATAAAATCTTTTTAGTGTGACATTCAAAGCATGTCATGACCTGACTCCTGCTTCTCCAGCATTATCTCTGGCTACTCACTGTCTTTTACTGTATACTCTAAACACCAAGTATTTCTTGTCTCCAACCCTCTGCTTGGTAATGCTCTTGTCACACTTTCTTACTTTCTCCTCTAAGATTTAGCTTCTTATTGCCCAGCCTAGGCTGGATGAGTTATCCCTCCTCCACTAATGTGAGAGGTCCTGGAAAAGACACTGTTTCATTCATCTTTATATACCAAGAATCCCTCACACTGGTACATTAACAGGCAGATATCAATACACATCTGTTGAACCAAATTAAAGAGGGGTTAGAAAAGTGGCAAAGGAAATAATTCTCTATTTTAGTGATCTCCTTGCTCCATAGACAAGGACCCAAATCGCTCCTCTTTGTCAAGACCTCAAGTAGACAGCTTCTTTGTCTAACACTGAAGTTAAGAAAGAGCTGGAACTAGGAACACTGGGAACATGATTCATAACATTCAGCTGTATCCACTATGTCCCTTCTCCTCCAGCCTCAAAAAAAAAAAAAAAAAAAAAAAAAAAAAAACCACCCACCGCCATCCAGTCAATTCCTACTCAGAGTGACCCCCATCAGGTTTCCAAGGCAGTAAATCTTTACAGAAGTAGATCGCCCCATCTTCCTTCCAGAGAGTGCTGGTGGGTTGAACTGCCAACCTTCTGGTTGGCAGTCAAAGGCCTTAGGCACCAGAGTTCTATCTTCTAGCTTCCAGTTTCTTTTTATTAGGCTCTTTAGATTCCCAATTCTGTCTAAACTTGAGTGTTTCTGTTAGATGTAAGTCAAATTCCTGAAAGAGGTTGGGATTCTCTTTCTTTCTCCTTCACTCCATTTCCCCATGTTCTCATTCTCTCCTACTGTAGAAGGACTTCTACGCAATGAGAGAAGAAAGCACCTTCAAGCTTATAAAAATCCCACTTTAGCAACTCAAGTGGAAAAAAATATTTTTTCTTTGGTGAAAAATTCTAACTAACCTTCTTGGGTCACATGCTTGCCTCTTGGACCAATTACTGTACCCAGGGGAATGACGTCCTATGATTTGCCAAACCTAAGATAAATTCCCCTTGCTGCCCTCAACCTACCCGCCTAGTGACAAACACATATACTTCAGCTAGCGGTAGTGGGGTGGTAGGATCTTTCCAGACAAATTTATTGCTACAGAACATGTTAAAGTGAGTGCTGACAAAGACTTGTACACAATTGTTCACAGTAGCTTTATTTATAATAGCCAGAAACTGGAAACTATCCAAATGCCCATCAATAGGTGACTAGATAAAGAAAATGTGGTATATAAATATAATGAAATTATTACTCAGCAATAAAAAGGAATGGCCTGCCGTTATGCACAAGAACATGGATAAACCTCAAAAACATCCTGCTGAATGAAAGCATCTAAACACAGAAGAGAATGTAAGATTCACCTTATTTGAAACTCTAGGAAGAGACAAATCTAATTTATAGTGATAGAAACCTTATAGTGGTTGCCTGGAATTCTGTTGGAATTGACTGAGAAAGGGCACAGGGAACTTGTGAGGTAATGGTAAATTTCTCTAGATTAAGTGCTGGTAGTTACATTGGTTGTATAAATTTGTCAAAAGTCATCATATGTACACTTAAAGTGGGTGCATTTTATTTTATATAAATTATACCTAGATAAAGGTGATTTAAGGGAAGCAGGACCCACCCTCCCAGAGGCAGGAAAGGGAGGGAGCACCAGGGACCACAGAAGCAGCAGGAATTCCACCAGGTAGGAATTAGGTAAGTGTTGAGTGCTTGACTACTAGCCGAAAGACTGGCAGTTCAAAGCCACCAAGAGGTACCTGCCAATCTGCTGCTAAAAGGTCACAACTTTGAAAACCTTATGGAGTAGTTCTTCTACACATGCATGGGGTCACCATGAATTGAATTAACTCCATGGCAACCAACAACAGATAGATAGATACAGAGATAGATAGGTAGATAACTAGAGACAGAGAGAGAGAACTGCCATGTCAATAATCAAAACATTGATCTTTTTAGGAAAAATCTAAGATCCTTTGAATACAATCTCTCTTTGGTTTGATATCCACTCTTTCCTGCAGCCCCAGTGTGAACCACCCTTCTCTTTTTTTTTTTTTTATTAGGATTTGGGTGAAGATTTACAGAGTAAATTCACTTTTCATACAGCAGTTCACATATACTTTGTCTCATGTC
>NW_006921607.1:9684315-9692535 GCF_000298275.1 Orycteropus afer afer | reverse complement strand
GTTGCTGGAGATGGAGGAAGTGGCTCTCGCTCAGTAAGTGAAGTCCCAGGAGTTGTAGGTGGAACCACCCTTCTCTTGTCTACTATATTTTGGCATTCCCAATTACTTGCAGTTCCCTAAAAATTCCAAGCTGTTAGCCTGCCTCTAAATATTCCCACATGCTGCTCCCTCTGCCCATCATAGTCCACCAGACAGACATTAATCCTTTTAGGACCAGTTCATGCATCATCGGGGCTGCCTTTCTGGATTTCTTTAGGCAGAATGTACTACCCCCTTTTTTCTCTCCACCATATCTTGAGTGTTTATCACTTTCATTTTCATATTTGACCCCCTAACTAAACTGAACTCCTTAAGGGCACACATGAAAGAAGCTTCACCCACTAAAATAAATCTAGAGGGTTCTGGAACACTTGGGAAATAAGAGATTAAGCTAAAATATCTTAAATGCTTACTATGTGCTAGACCTTTTCACCTCTTGGTTCGGACTATTTAGTCTATGGACATCGGAGTTTTAAAGGAAGTCTTTAAGCTGAGACAACAGCATTTCCATTTCTCAAACAGTAACTTAAAACATTTTTTTTAAATTATGAAGAGCTTTCCTGCTAATTATTAAATCCATATGTATTTCAAGGAAAATTTAATACCCGTTTGATTCATTCACATTCAATCCATCACAGTTTTACTTTTAAGAGCTATTTGATGTTCAAGAAGCCATTAGAAACCCATAATGCCCATTTACGAGGAAAAGAGGATGTGGATAAAATTAAGCAAAACCAAATGTTAACAAAACCCTAAAGGATTAAGCAGAATCGTAATGTTTTGACTTTTCAGACTCGGAGTTAAGTCCACGCTGACTCAAGAGGCCCTCTTTACAGGCAGTCCCCAGTTAAGCTATGAACATCTCTCCAACTTATAGGTAACTCCTTCTTGCCCTTTAATGCTATGTAAATTTGCCCTCACTTTGAAATGACTGAACCAACCCTTCCTCAGAACAAATTTTTCACAATCACCTTCACTTGCTATACGTGCAGCTTTTAAATCACTGAAAAGGCTTCAAGCTTTTTCTTGCACTGAAGTAAGGCTAAATAAGAGTCATGCAACTGTTCCCGCTTAGCTACAAATCTGAGTAAAATACACACTTAGGAACAGCTCTTGTTTATAATCTGGTCATACTTCTATCACGTATTTTCTCCCAGGAGATTTTGAGGAGATGAGAAAAGGAATAGTTTGATGGGTACAGAAATACTTGACATTCTGTTTCCATCAATCTTTCAGTCTAGAATTTTGAAAACTCTCCTGCTAGAAAATATCTAAAATTGCTGACTAAAAATCATACACATTATTTTAAAAGCACATTTGAGTGCCTAAGGAAGTAAGAAGAATCTCTAAGAACTGAAAACAGAGAGGGAACTAAAACTGGAGGATAAACACAAACTGATCTTAAGACTGGAAAAGGTTGCTTATCTCAGTAATCAAGGAAGTGGTGTTTTGACAGAAAATGAAATGAGAACTCAGATTCCAAAAACTGAGTCCTTAATGAAAGAAAAAATGGTCTTTACACCATCATAGTGAAATGACAGAAGTTTTTGTTTTGTTTTTCTGTTTTAGCCTTGCTCTGCATGAGAAAAAAGTCTCTTTTGACAATTTGTAACCATAAGCCCATCTTCAGGTGGTTTGAGGATAAAATTTATACTAACTACATGTTCTTGAAACCTTCAAACCAAGAAATTAAAGTAAAAGCATTGGTCCTACCATTGAGGCATTTGACAAAAGCAAATACTAAACTTCTCTGAAGGGACATAACCTTAACCCAGATCACACAAAATTCACACAGATAAAACTCTAGCAAAGATGAGCTCATAATTAAAAATTACAAAATGTATAAAGAAATAGTCCATAGTAAAGAAGAGTCAGTTGATGAGTTCATCAACAGACCCCATTAAGTGAAGAGGCAAGAGAGAAAAGTATTCACAACACAAATATCTGACAAAGGACTTGTATCCAGGAATATACAAAGAACTCTGACTAATCTATAAAAAAGTGACAACAACCTGATTAAAAAATTGGACAAGAGTCAGAAACAAAAACACACCACAAAAGACACCCGTTTTAGTTACCTAGTACCGCTCTGACAAGAATATACCACAAATGGGATGGCTTTAACAAAGATGAGTTTATTCTCTTACAGTTCGGGAGGCTAGAAGTCCGAGTTCAAAGTGCCAGGCTCTAGGGGCTGGGTGAAAGCCACTCGACCTTGGGCTTCAGCTCTGCCTCTTCCTTCCGGCCCATGGAAGCTGGAGGCTTTTCTTCACTCAGGCAGCTGCTGGCTGCTGAGGCTGACAAACCCAAGGTCGACAAGTAGAAAGGCACAGTCCCAATGTTACCAAACAACATGTCAGGCCACTAATTCAAGTCCAGATGAAGTCCAAAGATTGGCAGGGCATGACAAGCTGCTGAACAACAACTTGGCTATATGCAGGGTTCAAGCGTGCCAAAAGGCTAGAGACCAATCCCAAAGCTTTTGCCTCATATATGGGAAGCAGACCACATCCTTAAAGCAGCTACTCAGCTGCTTGTGGTAGATCCCACTATGGAGCTGATTGCCAGTCTCATCATGGGGAACAACTACCTCCAGCTGCCTAGCCACTCAACCAGGCCCAGCCAAGTTGACAACAACCTTAACCACCACAGCACCCAAATGGCCAGCAAATATTTGAGGTCTTAACATCATCACTCATCTCGGTAATGCAATTAGAACCAACATGGATATCACTACATATTCACTAGGTTGACTAAAATGAAAAAAGCCTGACTACACTAAGTATGTAGACAACTAGCATGCTCAAATATTGTGGATGGGACTGTACAATGATACAACCACTTTGGAAAACTGATTAAAGATTTTAATGAAGTTAAAGCATTTTCCAAAATTAATTCAAGGAGGGGGAAAAAACCCTCAGATTTAGGAAGCATAATGAGTCCTGAGTGGTTAAATACAACTAAATCCCTATCTAGATATATTACAGTGAAATTGCAAAATGTTGAAAAATGTAGGGATTATGTTAAAACAAATGGGAATGTCAGTTGATTCAACTATTGTGGAAGCCCAGTTTGGTAATAACTTAGCAAACTTTTAATGTTATACCTTTTAACACTTACTTCTTTATCTCAAGGAAACAATTAGATGATAAGTCCACAAAGATCTGTGAATATTGATATGGATGTTCACTTCCTTGTGCTTCACAACACTGTAAAACTGGAAACAACCTAAACACCTGTCTTCATTTCCTACTGCTACTGAAACACAAACACCACAAGTGGGTAGCTTTAAAGACCAGAAATTTACTTTCTTACAGTTCCAGTGGCTAGAAGTTCGAATTAGGGCACGAACTACAGGGTAAAGCTCTCTCTTTCTCTGTTGGCTCTGGGGAAGATCTTTGTCTCTTTCAGCTTCTGGAGCCCTGGCTTCCTCAGTTCCTTGAGTATCTTCATATGGCATCTCCCCCTGCCCCACCCAGAGTTTTCATACTCATTTATGTGTCTGATTTGCTCTTTTTATAACTCAGAAGTGATTAGAGTTAGGACACACCCTACAGTGACAACCTAATACACTGCCATCAAGGCGACTCCGACTTTTAGAAACTCCACAGGACAGAGTAGAACTGCCCCATAGGGTTTCCAAGGCTATAAATCTCTATGGAAGCAGATTGTCTCATCTTTCTCCCGTGGAGCAGCTGGTGGGTTTGAACCACTAACATTTTGGGTAGCAGCCAAATGCTTTAACCAGTGCACCATCTGAGGTTCTTTCTTACACTGATAGAGCCCCGTTAACATAACAAAAAAACTGTATTTCCAGACAAGATTACATCTGCAGGTACAGGGGTTAGAATTTCAACACATATTTTGGGGAGACAGAACTCAATCCATAACAATACCAATCAAAAAAGGATAAACAAATTACCATAGGGGCACACAATGATACACAGGGTGACACAGTGTCTAGAAACACAGATTTAAATGTATGAAAAAAAAATAGATTCCCTTCCTCTTGATTACTTCTGGTATACACCAAAGGAGCAGGCTTATTAAGTGAAACCAAAGCTACAAATCAACTGAGGCATTTCAGATGTATTTGCACAGCTATACATTGCTAATGAAGGACAACACACTGAATATATCATGAAATATGATTGAATTATGTATTGCAATGTCATATCAATAAATCACTTATGTGTATTTGCCAACTTTCCCAGACTTTATGGCCCCTCTCTATTATGCAGTTTTAATAACAATAAAATAGACCTGCTGTTACTGATGTAGAAAGAAGACAATTTACCAACTGAAAAAATTATAAACTAGAATTCATATTATGATGCTAGTTTTGTAAAAAATATGTGTTTTATACAGAAAAAATAAAATATCTAGAGAACGTTCATTTTTTATGTATCATTTAATGTTTTATTAGTGTTTATTTCCTTTATAGCTAGATAAATAATATAAATTTCCATTTTGAAAAACATGAATGAGCAACAGCTAAAGCCATACTTGAGGTTAAATGAAGCTTCTTTGTGTGAATGCTAGGACCAAAGTAGGAGAAGGGATAGAGGGACCAGTGAAAAATTCAGAAAGTAACTATTAAAGATTTGTCAGTCTTGAGATAAGAAAAGAGAAAGCTTAGAAGAAGAAAGCTCCTCTCTCTGTTATGACTGAATAATGGAGTCAGCATATAAAGAATTTAGATATACCTAGAGTGAAGATGAGGGTACCAGGGTGTTGGATTCCTTTTTTTTCCCCCTTACATTTCTCTCTGATGTCTGTGCCTAATCCCAGAGAAGATTAGAGGACATGCTGCTAGTCAGGATTCTTCATCCTCCTTTCACTTTTCAGCCTTGGACTCAGAGCAAATCAAGCATTAACTGGTGAAAGGGATTGTGTCGTTGTTGTTGTTATGTGCCGTCAAGTCAGACCCAACTCATAGCGACCCCTCCTTGGGTTTCCGAGGCAGTATCACTACAGAAGTAGACTGCCCAACCTTCCTTCCGAGGAGTGAAAGGGATTAGGGAATGGGATATTTCTGTAGGTCTATCCAGTGGTCACCTCAGCTATTGCCTAACAGTTCGAGGTCTTTACCCTGGAATCCAGATCTGCAGGAACTTCCTGCACCTGTCACACTGGGAATCTACCAGGTTTACTATCTCTGGCTACTCTTTGTAAGAGGGTTAAGTATTATTGCTGTCATTTTCACCAGATCTTTTTGTAATTGGATTTTTTTTAAAAGAAATTTTTCCCTCTCTATATTCCAACCTTCTCTTTGTGTCTTCCCGTGTAGCATCTCCAATGTTTTTGGTCCTCAAACTGTTAGCCATAAATGTCGTCAATATGAGATTTATTATCTGTATGAAGATGTTATTTCTACACCAAAGTAATCAGTTGTTTCTATACATATACATATAGAAAGAGATAAGAATATTATTAATATATTCAATTAATACTGAAGACTGCAATCACACTGTGGACCAATTAAAATTGTGAAAGGAACTGGTACATTATTGTTCTTAGGTGCTGTTGAGTCGGCTCCAATTCACAGCGACCCTATGTACAACAGAACAAAACACTGCTCGGTCCTGTGGCAGCCTCATGATCCTTGCTATACCCGAGTCTATTGTTGCAGCCACTGTGTCAAGCCATCTTGTTGAGGGGCTTCCCCTCTTTCATCGACCCTCCACTTTACTAAGCATGACATCCTTCTCCAGGGAATGGTCCCCTCTGACAACACGACCAAAGCAAGTGCAATGAAGTCTGGCCATTCTCACTTCCGAGGAGCATTCTGGCCACACTTCTTCCAGGACAGATCTGTTCCTTCTTCCAGCAGTCCATTGTACTTTGAGTATTCTTTGCCAACACCACAACTCAAAAGCATCAACTCTTCTTTGGTCTTCTTCATTCATTGTCCAGCTTTCACATGCATATGAGGTGATTGAAAACACCATGGCTTGGGTTAGGTGCACCTTAGTCTCCAAAGAGATAACTTTGCTCTTCAGCACTTGAAAGAGGTCTTTTGCAGCAGATTTGCCCAATGTAATACATTGTCTAATTTCCTGACTGCTGTTTCCATTGGTGTTGATTGTGGAACCAAGCAATACGAAATCTTTGACAACTTCAATCTTTTCTCCATTTACTGAATCCATTTATCCAATGCTGCTTATTGGTCCAGTTGTGAGGATTTTCATTTTCTCTATGTTGAGGCGTAATCCATACTGCAGATAGTAGTCTTTAATCTTTATCAGTAAGTGCTTCAAATCATCTTCACTTTCAGCAAGCAATGGGTACATTATAGGCACATATTAAAGGTTACCTAAACCAAAAACCAAACTCACTGCTATTGAGTCAGATCTGACTTATAGTGACTCATCCTTGGGTTTCCAAGGCGGTATCTCTACAAAAGTAGATTGCCCAATCTTCCTTCAGAGGAGTGGCTGATGGATTTGAACTGCCAACCTTCTGGTTAGCAGTCAAATGCCTTAAGAACTATGTCACCAGAGAGTATATTAAAGGTTAGGTTCCTCTTAAAGAGAGAGTTAAATACGTATTGCTAATTATAGGAGAAAATCTGCACAACCTTGGTGAAACCAAAGATTTCTTAAAACACAAAAAGTATTAATCATAAAAGAAAAAAAAATGTTAAATTGGACTTATAAAATTAAAACCTTCTGTTTTTCAACAGATACTCTTAAGAAAATAAAAAGGCAAGGCAGAGACTGGGAGAAAATGTTTGCAACACAGAAGGCCTTATACACATAAAGACCTCTTAGAACTCAATAAGAAGGCTATCCAATTAAAGAATGGGCAAAACAACTGAATAGACATTTTGCAACAGAAGGTACATGAATGGCCAATAAACACAAGAAAAGATGCTCAACTCTACTGACATCAGGGAAATGTAAATTAAAACTACAATGAGATATCATCTCACATTCACTAGAATAACCAATATTAAAAAGACTGGCAATTCCATAAAGATGGTCAGAGTGACAATAAGTCAATGTGGACAATTATACTGTGAGAATATCCTTGGTGTGAAAGATGGAGAAAAGGTAATGACTTAGCTGTAATCTGAAGACTAGAAATTGAATTATACAGTCCTTCCTTACAAATCTCAACCATCAAACTGTAAATTGGTTGATTTGAGAACAAGGCGAGATCAAAATCAAGGAAAAATATGGAAGTCTGACAACCCTGTAATTTTAGTAAGGTAAAGAGGGGGGAGCTCTGGTGGCATAGTGGAATAAGGCATTCTGACTTCTGACCTGATGGTCAGGGGTTGAAACCCACCAGCTACTCCGAGGAAGATGGCGCGATCTACTTTCATAAAGATTTACCGTCTCACAAAGTATATGTGAACTGCTGTATGGAAAGTGAATTTGCTCTGTAATCTTCACCCAAATCATAAAAAAAAAAAAAAAAAGAGAGAGTGAAAAAAAAAGATTTACAGTCTCAGAAACCCAATGGGGGTCACTATGAGTCAGAATTGACTGGATGGTAGCAACTTTGGTTTTGGTTTATGCAGCCCTGGGCTTAGAATATCCTATTATTTGCTGACTATGGAACTTGTTGTATAACATTGTTGTTGTTATGTGCTGTCGAGTCAGAACCGACTCATAGCAACCCCTACTTGGATTTCTGAGGTGGTATCACTAAGGAAGTAGATTGCTCAACCTTCCTTCTGAGGAGTGGCTGGTGGGTTTGAACCACCAGCCTTCTGGTTAGCAGTCAAGTGCCTTAGGCATTAAGCTACCAGAGTTCCTTGTTGGATAATAGAAGAGGGAAAAGTGAGTAAATGTTTATATAGAGCCTTGTGGCTTATTCCTTGCTTCACATACTTGTCCAGTGAAAATGGATAGAGGATGGAATTTAAATATTTTAGGTAGATATTACTATTTACCAAATATTTGAGCTTCTATTTTTATAGTTTCTAGGGTAAAATGAGTTCCTTTATGTGATCTTTTGCCTTGATTCTTTGGAAAAACAATTTGAGAAGTTTCCTTCTAAGCCTTCGGGAGTTACTTTTGTCCTAGTTTTCCATCCCAGAGGGTTTGTTACGTTTCCTGGGTAAGCTGTAAACAACTTTTGATTTTATTTGATACTTTTTGCCTGGTCGTGGGGTGCAGTCTGCCTAGTGATTAATATGCAACTTGTAGGGACTGGTCCAAAGATTATGCA
>NW_006921607.1:9654268-9683007 GCF_000298275.1 Orycteropus afer afer | reverse complement strand
TGGGAAGAGGTAACTATGGGGAGGAAGTGGGAGGGGAGCTGTTGCATTGTGGTAAACTGTGGTCAATGACATGAGACAAAGTATATGTGAACTGCTGTATAGAAAGTGAATTTGCTCTGTAAATCTTCACCCAAATCACAATAAATTAAAATAAATAAAAATTTAAAAAAAAAAGACTATGCAAATGAAGTATCTGTAACCTACTATGTAAATGAAATGTCTTTGATCTACTAAGAAAGGATTGGTCAGTTTGTGGACCTGGTGGGAGGGCCATTCCTTGAAATTGACAAAGAGTTTATATATATATATGTAGTATCTTTGGTTTAGGGAGCTCTGGTAGCATAGTGGCTAAGGCACTTGACTGCTAACCAGGAGGCTGGCGGTTCAAATCCACTAGCCACTCCTCGGAAGGAAGATGGGGCAATCTACTTCCGTAGTGATACTGCCTAGGAAACCCAGGGAGGGGTCGCTATGAGTCGGGTCTGATTCGACGGCACATAATAACAACAACAACAACAACATCTTTGGTTTAAAAAAAAGTAGTCATATTTATTAGCTATCTAATGTCTATAACAAATGATTCTAAAACTTAGAGGACAAAAACAACAAATAAAAAGTCAGGGTGGCTTTTCCCCCACATTCCATTTCACTTTTCCAAACCTTTATCACAGTTTCAGTAGGCCAGGAATTTGCAAGTAATTTAACTGGGTGATTCTAGCTCAGAGTCTCTCAAGAGGTTGTAGTCAAGATGTTGGCTGGGGCTGCAGTCATCTGACAGCTTGACTGAGGCAGGAGGATCCATTTCCAAGAGGGCTCATTCACATGACTATTGGCAGGAGCCATCAGCTCCTCACTGGTTGTTAGTGAAGAACCTAACTGTAAGGCTTCTTGAGCATCCTCTTGATGTGGCAACTGGGTTCCTCCTAAGTGAGTGATCTGAGAAGAAGAGCAAGAAAGAAGCTGCAATGCCTTTTTTGACCCTGTCTTGGAAGTCACACATTGTCACTTCTGCCATATTCTATTCATTAGAAGCAAGTGGCTAAGTCCAGCCCACATCAGGGAAAAGGAATTAGATTCTATTTTTTTAATTTGGTGGAGTGTCAAAGAACTTGTGGACATATTTTGAAAACCGTCATACCATGGGACTTCTTTTGACCAGTAAAATTGGTGACGCTTGACTTCTCAGCTGAAGCTTTCAGAGCCAGTGTGTGGTTTGTCTGACTCTGTTCCTTCTGCTTTAAGAAAGGCACAAATACTTGTGTTTCAGATAGAAGGACTAGATCCTGAAGTAAAGATGATATGGAGCCCAGCTGCAATCAATGCAAAATGGAAAGGTAGTGTGAGTGAGAAAAAAATCACTGTTGCTCAAGTCACTGAAATTTAGGTGTTGTCATCATATTGTAACCTAGCTCATCATGACTGATATAAACCAAAAGCCAAACCCACTGCCATCATGTTGAGTTCAACTCATAGTGACCATATAGAACAGAGTAGAACTACTCCACCAGGTTTCTAAGGCTGTAAATCTTTTATGGAAACAGACTGCCTTATCTTTCTCCCACAATGACTGGTGAGTTCAAACCACCAACCTTTGGGTTAGCAGCCCAATGCTTTAACCAATACACTACCAGAGCACCTTTCACAACTGATACAGCTACCTTTTTTTGACCATTACCAAGTATGCTAGGCACTGTACAAAGCACTTAACAAGTAGTATCGAATTCAATATTTACATGGTAGGTATTAATATCCTTACTTAATAGATGAAAAAGCAAAGGCACAAAAGTTTGTACACAGAAGTAATAGAGTTGTCAGGGTGGATTTTCCCCCAGATTCCATTTCATTTATCCAAAACCTTCAATCTTTAAAGTAATAGCTTCTTTGAAGTCAAAACAAAACTGTAGAATCAAAGAGTCCTGAGGATGGAAGAGATCTTAAATATAATTTAGTATAAGTATCCTTCAAGACGGAGCTATGGTAACATAGTGCTAAGGCATTTGACTGCTAACCAGAAGGCTGGTGGTTCGAACCCACCAGCCACTCCTTGGAAGGAAGGTTGGGCAATCTACTTCCGTAGTGATACTGCCTTGGAAACCCAAGGAGGGGTTGCTATGAGTCAGATCTGACTCAATGGCAGTGAGTTTGATTTGTTTTGTTTTATCCTTCAAGAATCTTGAGTTAAAAATGTTGCCCATGGATTAGTGAATAAAGTCAGACTGGATAAGGGCAATTTCTAGCAATGATGGCAGAAGAGACAAATAAGCTACCCAGACTTTCTACAACAAATAAATTAGAAACCAAGTGAAACAGATACAGAGGATAATCCTGGAACCCTGAGCTTTGAAGAACTGGATAGAGAAGTGGATTAAAAATCGACTAGTAGAAGAAATTGAATGAAAACAGCAAATAAGAAGGACAAACAGGGCTGTGGACTGTGGACTGATTGTGCAGCCATTTTGAATATTTGCAAGTGGCATTCCTTTGGGGGCAGCAACCTGATAATCATCCCCACTTGACAAGGCCTGCACAGGCAACCACACTGGTGGCCGGTGACCAGAAAGGTGTGATATTTTCCATGTTTCCCTTGTACCCCAGGCCCTCCCAGTGAACGGAGATGTGGCTATTCTTCAACCCCACCCACCTTCTGGATCAGCAGGAAGTCCATCCTGGACTGGTGCCTTGCTACCTCCTGACTTCTGAGCAGACAGAAACTGTTTCCAGGAGTAGGTGCTCTCCTCCTAGCTACCTTCTGGGTCAGCTGTTGTTGTTGTTGTTATGTGCCATCGAGTCAAACCCGACTCATAGCGACCCCTCCTTGGGTTTCCGAGGCAGCATCACTACGAAGTAGGATTGCCCAACCTTCCTTCCGAGGAGTGGCTGGTAGGTTTGAACCGCCAGCCGTCTGGTTAGCAGGGAAGTGTCTTAGCCACTATGCTACCAGAGCTCCCTCTGGGTCAGTAGGAACTTTATTTTGGGACAAGGCACCCTATAACCAGCTATGTTTTGGGATGGTAAGAACATTTTCTGGAAACAGGGCCCCTGCATAGTGCCTAAGGCATTTGACTGCTAACCAGAAGGCTGGTGGTTCAAACCCACCAGCCACTCCTCGGAAGGAAAACTGTGCAAACTTCTGTAGAGATACTGCCTCAGAAACCCAAGGAGGGGTTGCTATGAGTTGGAACTGACTTGACGATAGTGAGACTGGTTTTGCTTTTGGTACCAAGCTGCTTTTTGGGACAGCAGGAACTTTTTTGGGGACCAGCCCTGCCCACAGCTGCTTTTTGGGGCTGGCAGGAAGTTCTTCTAGAACCTTCACCCTGTGCCTTTTGGGCTGGCAGGAACTTTTTCTGGGTCCAGGCACCCTGCTTCCAGATGTCTTCTGGGCCAGCAGGAACTTATCTGGGATTAGGCTCTTTGCCTCCAGTTGCCCTCTGGATAGGCAGGAACTAGTTCTAGGACCAGGTGTCCTGCCTCCAGCCCCTT
Source organism: Orycteropus afer afer (assembly GCF_000298275.1). Taxonomy (NCBI): domain Eukaryota; kingdom Metazoa; phylum Chordata; class Mammalia; order Tubulidentata; family Orycteropodidae; genus Orycteropus; species Orycteropus afer. Next base: position 9,679,524 of record NW_006921607.1, on the reverse strand, counting down.
TTTGGGCCAACATGAACTTCTGGGGCCAGACACCTTTTGGGACAGCACAAACATCTTTGGGTCTAGGTGACCTAGCCACAGCTGGTTTGGGGGATGGCAGGAACCCCTTCTGAGACCAGATGCCCTAACCCCTGCTACCTAGTTGACTAGCAGGAACACTGCCCAAATGCCCTGCTCCCCTCATAATCACTTTCTAAAACCAAAGACAAAGAGAGAATTGTGAAAGCAGCTTGGGACAAACAAAAAGTTACCTACAAACGGCAACCAGTAAGACTAAGCTCTGATTTCTTGGCAGAAACCATACAGGTAACAAAGCAATAGGATGGCATATTTAAAACCCTGAATGAAAAAACTTGTCAACCTAGAATTATATACCCAGCAAAAACTGTCTCTTAAATATGCTGGTGAAATTAGGCCATTTCTAGATAAACAGAAATTAAGGAAATTTGTAAAAACCAGACTAGTCTTACAAGAGATGTTAAAGGGGGTCCTTTGGACAGAGAACTAACAACAGCAAACAACAACCTATGAGTAACATACATGACAATATAACCCAGAAACCAATCCAGATATAGATGTATCCAAAGTAAAATAAACTTATAAGACTGTAAACAGGGATCCAGAGACATCAATTTGTAAATGAGGACAAATACAAAGCAAAAGGAAGGAATAAATAGTGTAGTTACAGAACTTCCAAGTGGAGAGAAAGTCAAGAGGATTCCAAAATAGAACTGACTGTTTTAAACTCAGGAAGAAAATAATAAATCACAAGATAACCTCAAAGAAAATTAATAAACCTTTGCAATAAAATAAAAAAGAGGAAAGGCACAAATACTTAGAAAATACAAACAATACAAAATAGCAGCAAAGGAAGTGATTTAAAAAATCATTAAAAAAAATGAGCTCAGCACAGAAAATTATATGGAACAAAGAAATCATCAATATCACAAAAAAAAAAAAAAAAACCCACATAACAAAATGACAGCAACAAATCTGTACTTGTTGATAATTACACTGAATTGCAAATGGATTAAATGTACTAATCAAGAGACAGAGATTGCAGAATGGATAAGAAAACATGGCCAACTGCTTTCTACAAAAGACACACTTTAGACACAAAAGACAAAAACAGAATAAAAATCAAAGATTGCAAAAAATATATACCAAACAAATGGCAATCAAAAAAAAAAAAAAAAAAAAGCAGGAGTGTTAATATTGATTCCTGATAAAATAGACTTTAAGACAAAAACCACCACAAGAGACAAAGAAGGACATTATATAATGATTAAGGGCTCAATCAAGCAAGAGAACATAAACATAATATCTATGCACCCAACAGAAGTGCCTCAAAATACATAAATCAAACTTAAACAGAATTTAAAAGATAGATAACTCCACAATAATAGCTGTTGTTGTTAGGTACCCTCACAACAGTTGATATGCTTGAGCCCACAATTGCAGGCACTGTGTCAATCCATCTCCTTGAGGATTTTCCCCTTATTCACTAACCATATACTTTACCAAGCATGATATCCTTGTCCAGGGACTGGTCCCTGCTGACAACATGACCAAAACACATGAGATGATGTCTTGCCATCCTCACTTCTAAGGAGAATTCCAGCTGCACTTCCTCCAAGACAGATTTGTTCATTCCTCTGGTAATCTATGGTATTTTCAATATTCTTTTCCAACAGCACAATTCAAATGCATCGTTTTTTTTTTTTTTTTGCAGTCTTCCTTAACCATTGTCCAGCTTTCACATGCATATAAGGCTACTGAAAATACCCTGGCTCGGGGTCAGGCACACCTTAATCTTCAAAGTGACATCCTTTGCTCTTTAACACTTTAAAGAGGTCATTAGCAATTAGAGAGATGCAAATCAAAACAACAATGAGATATCATCTCCCCCCCAGAAATAATAGCAAAGTTCAACAAGGGCGAAAACAACAAATGTTGGTGAGGGAATGGGGAGATTAGAACTCTCATACACTGCTGGTGGAACTGTAAAATGATATAACCACTGTAGAAAATGGTATAGTCCACCCTTAAGTTGGAAATAGAAATACCATTTGATCCATCAATCCTACTATTAAGTATATATCCTAAATAAGTGAGAGCTGGGACATTACTAAATATATGTACAAACATGTTCATCACAGCACTATTTACAATAGCAAAGAGATGGAAAGAACCTTAGTGCCCATAATGGATGAATGGATAACCAAATTATGGTATATGCACATAATGGAATACTATGTAACATTAAAGAATAATGAAGAATCTGTGAAACACCTCATAACCTGGGTGAACTCGGAGGACAGTATGCTGAGTGAGAAAAGTCAATCACAGGACAGATATTGTTTGAGTCCACTATTATAAAAAGTCAAGGAAAGATTTATACACAAAAATAAACTTTCTTTGTTGGTTACCAGGGTGGGGAGGGAAAATTGGTAACTTGGAAGAAACGCATATTGATTTAGGTGAAGGGAAAGGCAATATACCAAAAGTGGGTAACCAGCACAATGTCACTAAGGAAAAGGAAGACATGGAGAGGTGTACAAGAAGTAAATACTTTTACATACACAATAGTGCAGTAACAGTAATAACAAACATTAACAATTAATAGCAAGCAAGATGGGTACATAGCTAGACAGCCAAGACGATCAGGTACGGGTAGGTGAACAGGAAGATACCATGACTCATAGGTTTGGCAGACAATATTTCTACATGCCTATTTTTATGTGCTATAGAAATGTCCATACATGTAACAGAGCGAACATGGGACAAAGACATGGTAACTTCTTAGCCACAACCAAGTACCTTGAAAGAGTGAATCACTGGGCCTGTGGGCTCAGGACGATGGTCACAGAGGACATCAAGCTCAACTGGCATAACATAATACACAAAAACATTGTTCTACATGCCCCTTTGGTGAGTAGCAGCTGAGTTCTTAAAAGCTTGCAAGGGGCCATTCTGAAAGATAAGATGCAACTATTGGTCTCTCCTCATCGAGAGCAGACAAGAGTGAAGACTATCTAAGACATGGGGAAACAATTAGTCCAAGGGACTAGTGGGCCGTGGGAACCTCAGCCTACATGACCCTGAGACTAGAAGAACTAGATAGTGCCCAGCTACCACTGCCAACCACTCAGAAACGAATTAAAAATTGGATATCGTGGATAGAGTAGGAGAAAAATGTAGAACAAAAAATCATTAAAAAAAAAAAAAAGAACATATTTACTAGTCTGATAGAGTCTGGTGAAACCCCTGAGACTATGGCCCCTAGTCACCCCTCAGGCCTGGAATTGAACTCACTCCTGTGGCTCAACTTTCAGCCAAACAACAGACAGGCCTACGAGGTGAACAATTACACCAGGAAGGTGCACTCTGTAGAACAATCAGCCATGGGAGATCAGAAGGGCAGCATTTTCGCAGGGAGAAAGTTCAGGGGGCAGTAATGTACCAGAAAGAAGGACACAGGGAAAAGATAACCACAGGGAGCAAGTGGGAAGAGTGCTGTTACATTGCGGGGATTGCAATCAATGAGTTGGAAAAAAATGTGTCAAAATGTGTATGAACTGTTGAATGGAAAGCAAATTTGCTGTAAACTTTTGCCCAAACCATAATAAAAACTTAAGAAAAAAAAAAAAAAAAGAATCCTGAGTTCAGTATCCTTGTCAATTGCACAATCTCTGATTGAAACCCTACCTGTGATGAAGAACTTATTACCTATTAGGGCAGCCCATTCCATCCTTCCTTATATTCATCTGAATCCTGACTCATTATAAAGATTACCCACTGGTCCTGTTCCTGGGGCCACACAGAGTAAGTCTAAACCCTTTTCTACCTGATTGACTTTTAGATAGTTGAAGACAATTATAAAGTCTGCTGCCTACCACTATCATTTGACCCTCTCTTCCCTAAGCTAATCAGCTTATATTCTTCAACTTCTCCTGGTATGGCATGGTTCCCTTCATCCAGCTCTATTTTTTGTTTTCACTGATAGCACTTTTTACCTTCTAAGAAACTACATAATGTATTTATTATGCTTACTGTCTCTCAAGTAGCATAAACAGTTAAGTGCTCAACTAGGAGCTAAAATGTTGGCAGTTCAAACCCACCCTGAGGCACTTTGTAAGATGGACCCAGTGATCTTCTGGAAGGTCACAGCCTTGCAAACCCTATGGAGCAGTTCTACGCCACACACAAGGGATCACCATGAGTTGGAATCAACTTGACAACAACCAACAGTAGCAATAACAATTGACTGTCTGGCCTTACAAAAATGCAGCTCCCATAAGTAGGGATCTTCATTTCATTCACTGATGCATCACAATGTTAAGAACAGTGCCTGGCACATAACAAACCAAAACCCACTGCCATCGAGTTGATTTTTACTCATACAATACCCATTGGGTTTCAAAGGCTGTAAATCTTTACAGAAGCAGATTGCCTTATCTTTCTCCCACAGAGAAGCTAGTGGTTTTGAACCACTAACCTTCTGGTTGGAGCTCTGGTAGCATAGTGGCTAAAGCACTTGACTGCTAACCAGAAGGCTGGCGATTCAAACCCACCAGCCACTCCTCAGAAGGAAGGTTGGGCAATCCTACTTCCATAGTGATACTGCCTCGGAAACCCAAGGAGGGGTCACTATGAGTCAGGGCCGACTCGACGGCACATAACAACAACAACTTTCTGGTTACCAGCCAAATATCTTACCCACTATGTCACTGCCACCAGAGTTCCTTGGCATATAACAAGTGCTCAATAAATATATTGACTGAATGTTGATTTTGAGTTCCTACCCGCTCCCTTGAAAGTATTCCAGTTTGTCTACAGTTTTTCTAAAGATGATACTCCAAGCAAGGTCTAATAAGCATTAGTTGGTTTTGACTAGTTTTGATCTCAGAAGTTTACTATATTTCTAAGATCTCACTGAAGTTTCCAATAAAACCTCTAATTATGACCAATATTATCACATCTTACTCTGGGCCATCAGTTCTAATTTGTGACAGATCAACAAAGACAGGCCAGTCCTACCTATCATACTAGAAATTTCCATGTCATCTTGGTTTTCTATCATCATCATTCCTTCAAAAATCACAAAATATTTGACCTGTTTTATTTCTTAAGGGTTCTAATAATGGTTTTGTGTACATTCCCTCCTAGGTACCATTTCTACATCTTATTAAACACCTTGATCCTTCATAGTTACAGTGAAAGTCTTAGAACACAGGGCAGGTCAGAGAGGAAAATATTACTGGGCAATAGAAGCAACAAAGTTGTCCCTGCCTGGCATTTGCAATCACTCCGTGGCAACATGCAATAAAAGTTTACAAAACTATTCCTAAACTTCATATAATTCATTTTTATGAAATGCATTCTCTATTTTAGTAAAACAATGTTTTTTTAAAAAAAAACAAAAAAACTAGTCAGTAAAAAAACATTAAAGGCAAAACTTTTTTTTTTTTTTTGCCTCAGTCTGTAACACTCATGCAGTGTAATGAGTCTCTCTCTCTCTATATATAAGGCCTTTTTGGCCTGAGTTTGTAGTGCTGTCAAAAGTATTTGCTAAGCCACAATCTTGTAAAGGGATTGGGCAGTTTATTATGCAAATCAAAAATAAAACAAATCCTGTTGCTGTCAAGAAGATTCCAGAAGCAGACTCCCTCATCTTTCTCCCATGCAGCGGCTGGTGGTTTTGAACTGCTGACTTTATTGTTAGTAGCCAAATGCTTTAACCAACAGCTTAACCATTGCACCACTAGGGCTCTTTATAAACATGACAAATGATATAAAGAAGGCAAAAATAAAGTACTAGAAAGGTTCAGAGGAGAAAAAGACTTTATTACTGAGGTTATATGGGTGGAAGGAATTTTGGGGATGGAAGAGGGAAGACTTCTCAGTAAAAATCACTCACACTCATTTGCTGTTGAATTGATTCCAACTCATAGCAACCCACATTGGTTTCCAAGGCTGTAAATCTTTAAGGAAGCTGACTGCCTCATCTTTCTTCAGCAGAGCTGTTGGTGGGTCCAAACCATTGGCCTTTTCTGATTAGTAGCCAAATGCCTTAACCATACCACTTAGTCACTACACCACCAAAGCTCTGTTCTCAATAAGACTATTTAAAGTATTGTTTAGAGCGTCACCTAATAAAAAGAGAGTTAACACCATAGTCTGGGAAATATTTAGAGGAAAGTAGAAATAAAGAAAATTCACTGCCTTAGAGTCCACTGTGACTCATAGTGACCTCTCCTTGGGTTTCCGAGGCAGTATCTCTACAGTAGATTGCCCAGTCTTCCTTCCAAGGAGTGGATGGTGGGTTTGAACCGCCAGCCTTCTGGTTAGCAGTCAAATGCCTTAGGCACTTCACCACCAGAGCTCCTCAGAAGGAAGACTGGGCAATCTACTTCCATAGAGATACTGCCTAGGAAACCCAAGGAGGGGTCGCTATGAGTCAGATCTGACTCCATGGCAGTGAGTTTGGTTTAGTTTGAGAAATACAGAAAGGCGCTCTGGTGGTGTAGTGACTAAGGCATTTGGCTGCTAATCAAAAGGTCAGTGGTTTGAACCCACCAGCTGCTCTGTGGAAGATGAAGCAGTCTGCTTCCTTAAAGAGTCTTGGAAACCCAACGGGGGTTGCTATGAGTTGGAACTGACTGCAAAGCAGTGAGTTTTGTTTTTGGAGATAGAGAGGAGCCAAGAGATATGATACATGATTACATAAGTCACTGGGTCAGAAGCCTCCACCAAGAACAATTTTAAACTGGAATTAGTTGAATAGCATTAAGAGGGAATTGAAGTGTACTTTAGGAAAGAAGATAGTAAGAGAGCTCTTGGTCATTTCAAAGGATTTTATAAATGCTAAACTATGAAGTATGAAATAGCTTAGAATTTCACTGATTATCCCAATGAGACTGTGGACTTACTATGTACCAGTCATCTCCAGGGAATCAAGGATACTTAAGATTTTAGAGACAGGGAAAGATGGCTCAAATTTTTACATTTGGTGGGAAAGTGATTTCCAGAAACAACAGCCCAGTTGGGGACTTTACTTCTTTGCAATATTCTGAAATTAAACAGATGATTTGTAAACACCTGGAGAAAGGTGAAATAGAGGAATGAGCAGGAGTTAACAAAAACATCATAACAAATGAATTACATTTCTTTGTTGGATGTGGCTAGTAAACAGATGAAGTACACCCTTTCTTAGGTCTGATGTATCCTGACTTCAGCTTCTTATTTGACAGATTATCTCATGGTGACAGTGGAGATACCAAGGAAAAATAGATGCTACTTGACAGAAATATGAATTGAATTGGTAGTTGCTTTATGGAAGCTGTTGATGGAAGGACCAATGTGAACTGGGATGAAGGCCTATATTAATGGACTACACTTGGCCTTTTACACTTGGCCTTTTGGCTATCAGGGAGTTCTGGTAGCATAGTGCCTAAGGCATTTGACAGCTAACCAGAAGGCTGGCGGTTCAACCACTCCTCGGAAGGAAGGTTGGGCAATCTACTTCCGTAGTGATACGGCCTTGGAAACCCAAGGAGCGGTCACTATGAGTCGGGTCTGACTCGATGGCACATAACAACAACAAACAACACTTGGCCTTACCCCTTCAACAATTTTATCAACAAATTAGAGAAAGCCATATAATCTATGCCTATCAAATTAATGTAAGACACAACAAAAGGGAGAGATAACCAAAATGGTGGGTAATGGCTGACTTGGGGGAGAAAATCTTCAAAGGCTGAACCAGCAGTGTGATACAGCTACTCTATGAAGGAAAAAAAAAAAAAAAAAAACTATTTTTTTTTAATAAACTGTCATATTAAAAAAAATATCTAGTAACTAATCAGATCACATCTGGAATATATTTAATTTACACACCTTGAGTCTCTATTTGTAAAGTGGACATAATTATAGTACCTATTTGACAGGGTTGTTGTGATAGTAGGAGCTCTGGTAGTGCAGTGATTGAAGCATTTGGTTGCTAACCAAAAAGTTGGTAGTTTCAACTCAACAGCAGCTCCATGGGAGAAAGACAAGACAGTCTGCTTCCATAAAGATTTACACCCTTGGAAACCCTACAGGGCAGTCCTACTCTGTCTATAGGGTCGCTATGAGTTGGAATCGACTTGACAGCAGTGTATTTGGTTTGGTTTTTTGGTTGTGATAGTAAAATAATATATTAAAGAGCTTAGCAGATTGTTCTAAAAGAAGTACTCAATAAATGTAGCTATAATAACATAGCCTTAATTGAAAAATTAAAGTGTTCTAAAATATATAAAATACTTAAATGTTTTATAAATTTAAGATCCATTTTCTAGAGGATTTTTTTCCTTTTCTATATTTTAAATGCCCATGAGTGATCTCCAGTCCTGATATTCTAAATATTTTTAAGCAAATTAAGTCTCACTCTACTTATACTTTCCAAGAGCACAAAAACTTTGTATCTCTTTATCAGGTTTTATCTTTTTATGCTGTAGTCTCATTTTCTTAGATGGGTCACAAATTCTATTCTTAATACTCATAAGAACACAGATAGAAATAAGAAAATGAATTAAATTTATAAAATCTGTGAGGTTCTCTAGTGTTTTAGATAAAATATAACTCATTAAGAAACTCTTTAGGGGAAAAAAACTGTTTTCTTATTACTTTATTGTTTAGTGTCCACTTAAGCCTAATTTAATAATGAAAATATACTATTTCAAGAGCATATGGAGTTTTCTGACTTTGCTAAAAAGTGAATTACAGGAACTTTTTTTTCCATAAATTTTATTTTGCTCCTGTTGTTGAGAATATACACAGTAAAATATATGCCAATTTGACAGTTTCTACACGTACAATTCACGGACAATAATTGCATTCTTCCAGTTGTGCAACTGTTCTCACCCTCCTTTGCTGAGTTGTTCCTCCCTCATTAACATAAACTCACTGCCCTCTAAGGTTCCCATCTAATCTTTGAGTGACTGTTGTCAGTGTGGTCCCATATAGATAGGTCCTAAAAAGAGCACAACGCTCAAAGCAGACCTTTTTTACTAGTTAAGGTAAAATGTTGGATTTTCCTTTGACTTCAGGCTATATTTTTGGTTTAAACATTATCTCAGGGAAATTGTTTCAGGGGTTCATCTACCCTCCATGGCTCCAGAAAGTCTGGTCTATGAGAATTTGGAATTCTGTTCTGCATTTTCTACCTTTTGATCAAGATTCTTCTATGGAATCTTTGATCAAAATGTTCAGTAATGGTAGCGAAGCACCATCTAGTTCTTTTGGTCTAACAGCAAAGGAGGCAACTGTTCATGGAAGCAATTAGTCACACATTCCATTTCTTCCTCCTGTTCCGGACTCTTCTTCCTTTGTCGCTCTGGGAAAATGGAGACCAATTGTATCTTGGATGGCTGCTTGTAAGCTGTTAAGACCCAAGGCACTATACAAAGAAGTAGGAGGCAGAACAGACACACTAAACACATTAACCCACTGCCATCGAGTTGGATCAACTCCTTGGGTTTCTGAGGCAGTATCACTACGGAAGTAGATTGCCCAACCCTCCTCCCAAGGAGTGGTTGGTGGGTTTGAACTGCCAGCCTTCTGGTTAGCAGTCAAATGCCTTAGGCACTACACCACCAGAGCTCCTAATTAACTGTGATGTTCCATGAAACCATGACCCTGAACAAAGAAACCAAATCCCACGCGGTGTTTGGTTGTACATAAGTAGCCTTAGCAGGTGCTTTTTGTTGTTGTTCTAAACACATTTATCACATATTTTTTGCCAATTCAGCTTTTTAGAGATGTACAACTTACTGACAGCAATTACAATAATCAGCTGTGCAACTACCCTTAATCAATATGATTTTTCTATCACTGTTAACCCACTTTTCCCCTTCCCTCCTGTCCCTGGTAACCACTAATAAACTTTGGAATCTATACATTTGCCCTTCTCGTCTTCTTATATGTCATATATTTGACCTTTTGTATTGACTTATTTCACTCAGCATAGTATCTTCAAGCTCCATCTGTGTTGTAGCATCTATCATGTATCAAGACTTCATTTCTCTTACTGGCTGAGTAGTATTCCATTATATGTATGTACCACATTTTACTTATCTGTTGATGGACATTTGGGTTGTTTCTACCTTTTGGCTACTATGCATAGGGCTGCAATGAATACTGGTGTACAAGTATCTGTCTGAGTCTCTGCTTTCAAGTCCTTTGGGTATATACCTTGCAGTGGAATTGCTCCTATTCTTAGCTGTTTCGAGGAACTACCACATCATTTTCCACAATGGTTGTCCCATTTTGCATTCCCACCAATAATGGATAAGAGTTCTAATTTCCCCACATCTCACCAACATTTATTATTTTCTGTTTTGTTTTTTAATCTTAGTGGGAATGAAATGGTACCTTGTGGTTTTGATTTGCACCTCTCTGATGGCTCATGACACTGAGCATCTTTTCATATGTTTGGTGGCCATGTGAATGTCCTCTTTGTTGAAATGTCTATTCAAGAACTTTGCCCATTTTATGATTGGTTTATTTGTCTTTGTTGTTGTCAAAATTTGATATGTATGTTGGCTATTAGATTTTTGTCAGGTATATGGTTTCTGAAGATATTCTCCCAGTTAGCAGCTTGTCTTTTCACTTTTTTTGGTAAATTCTTTTGATAAACAACATTTTTATGAAGTTCCATTTTTTTAAAAAATTTGTCTTTTGCAGTTTGTGCTTTTGTTACTCTATTAGATAATCCATTGTTGACAGCCAGGCCTAACAGCATTGGCCCTGCTTGTTCTTCTGAGTATTTTATGGTTTTAATTTACACATTAGGTGAATTACAAGAACATTTAATGACAAACATTCTTTTCTCAATACCAGTCAATAAATATCTGGAAAGAGTTATTTGATGCCCACTAGAAGGAGAGTCATGGGAAAAATATGTGGCAGTCTGTTCCCATAAAATTTACAGTGTTGGGAAACCCTATAGGCCAGTTTTACTCGGTCCTACAAGGTTGTTATAAGTGGAATGCACTTGACGGCAGTGGGTTTGATTTCACAATAGCATCTGTGAGAAATTTCAGAGGCAAAGATATAGTTGTGACTTTTAAAGTTCTTACAGATTAACAGAGGTGACTGTATTTAATAAGTACAGTTGGGCATATTTACTATTGAAAGCTATTTAGCATGAAGCAGTTCTTTTTGGACATTATCCACTACAATTCAGTTTCTGGAGTAAGCAATAGAAATGAGAGGGCCACAGACTATATAATACAGCTAAGGTCAGAGAGCAAATAAGTAGAAGAAATGAGGTGAAAACTCAGGTCTCCTAATTCTATATATAAGACAGTCTCATGACACTAACCTTGAAGATAACATCATATCAATGTTCCAGAATATCTATGACATTCATTTGCAATACTGAAAAAAAAAAAAAAAAAAAGGCCAGTAAGACTCATTAGAACCCAGAAGAAGGCAATGCTCTAGCATTCCACCTTATTTCTCTCATTTCAGGGAGGGCAGCACCTTTAACACCCCATATTAAGCATGACAAAGAAAACAGCTTAGATACTTAAAGAGTTTTATTCTGAAATATATGGGGTTGTTATTTTCTAATATTCCTCCAGAACTACTCTATAAAGAAAATTCCTATTTTATATCAAAGATACTCATTCTCCTTTATTTTTATTTTTGATGTTTTAAATGTTTATCGAAGTAATATGTATACACACTTAACAGTCAAGTGGTGCCACAAGGTTCCTAACAGAAAACAGAAGTGGCTTCCCCAACCTCTGAGACATCTCCCAGACTCTTTTACCTCCTTTTCATACTTATTGGCATTTTCCCAAATACAGTATTTATATCACTATTTCTTGATTTAAAAAAATTTAAACAGCATCTATTAAGTAAGATGAAGACTCAATACTTTATACTTTTCCCCTCTGACGTCCCAATATTGTGACATCCCAATATTTCTGTTGTTATTATTGTGGAGAATATACACAGTAAGATATCTACCAATTCAACAGTTTTGACATGTACAGTTCAGTGACTCTGATGACATTCCTTAAGCTGTGCAACCATTCTCATCTTCCTTTTCTGAGTTGTCCCTCCCCAATTAACATGAACTCACTGCCCCCTAAAATTTCTATCTTTCGAGTTGCTGTTGTCAGTGTGATCCCATATAGATAGATCTTAAAAGAGTATAATGTTCAAAGTTTTATTAGTTAAGCTAAGCTATGTTTGGTTTTAAGAATGACTTCAGTGGATAATTTTGGTTTAAGGTTTAAAGACTATTTTAGGCAATATTAGCAAAGATTATCTTGGGGCATCAGCCAGCTTCCATGCCTCCATAAAATCTGAATCCCGTGAGAATTTGAAGTTCTGAACTGCATTTTCTCTCTTCTGATTTCCATAGAATCTTTGAACAAAATGTTCAGTAATGGTTGCTGGGCTCCATCCAACTCTTCTGGTCTCATGGCAAAGGAGGCAGTTGTTCATAGAAGCAATTAGCCTCACATTCCATTTCTTCCTCCGATGTCCAAATCTCCTTCCAGGAAAATGAAGACCAACAAAATATATTTCATTAGATCAATGCTTTATGTTGACTTTATTATGAGTCTACAAATGTGCTTTACTTTTGAATCAACTAGTTGTATTATGATTATATTTCCTCTTTGTACATTTTTGGTTCTTCTCAGAATTGATAATTGCCTTAGTTTACTGTTTGCCAAAATTCCTTTACCATTATCACTAATTCTTTTAGACTCTTCAATGGAAATGTAAAAATGCCTAAACTATTTTCAACACAGTTGATATGTCAGATAATCTATTACTTGCACTGGAAACATGGCCATGCCGCACCCCTTCCACCAGTCTCACCTGGCGGTCCCAAAGTCTGCTGTTTCAGGCTGTCATTCATCTTGGTACTTCCTTTTGCCTCCCCGATCATTTGTTTTTCAAGACTTACATCTATGTCTTTGTTTTAGAACACATCCTCCAATAATTTCCTGAGAAATATTTTATTATCTGCTTTAATAAGTAAGCCATTCCCCTTTCCCAACTCTCGATCACCTCCCACCACTAAGAGTTCTTAATCTACTTTATCTCTTGTGTTTAGAAATTTCATGATGATATGCTATAGTTTTTTGCTTTGTTTTGCTTTTCCTTCATTATGCTGGGTATTCAGGAGACTCTGTGAATACTCAGGTATTTTCTTGTATAGTTTCTTTGATAATCTCTTTTGTCTCCATTTTGACAACTCCTCAAAAAAAGAGAAAAAAAACCTTACTGCCCTCGAGTTGATTTGACTAAGTGATCCCTCCTTGGATTTCCGAGCCAGTATCTCTATTAGTCTAATATTGGAGCTTATGAATTGATCCTTTAATAATTTCTCTTTTACTTTCCATTTCCACCTTTTTTGATCTTTTGGGGGGATATTTCCTCAACTTTATATTTTAATAGTTCGGGTTGGGCAATCTACTTCCATAGTGATACTGCCTCAGAAACCCAAGGAGGGGTTGCTATGAGTTGGGTCCGACTCAATGGCACATAACAGCAACAGCAACTGAATTATTGAAAGTCCCTGGGTGGCACGAACAGTTTGCACTCCACTATTAGAGGTTGGTGGCTTGAACCAACCCAGCAGCACTGTGGAAGAAAGGACTGGAGATCTGCTTTCCTAAGAATAGAGCCAAGAAAATCCTATGTAGTAGCTCTACTTCGTAACACACAGGGTCATCATGGATCAGAATCGACTCAATGGCAACAGGTTTAGTTTTTGGTTTATGAATTATTTTTTTGCTATTGTATTTTTAATTTCCTAGAGGTGTTGCTCATTTTCTGACTTCCCTTTTTTGTAGCATCTTGTCTTTGTTTTATGAATGCACTGCCTTCTACTATCCCTCAGACGATATTTACTTTTTAAAAATATTCTTCTTCTTTCTACTTTGTCTCTGTACCTCTGAGTTTCTTTTTTCTTTTCCAGTTTCTATTTGATGCTGTATTTCTTGTGGAAAGTTTCATGGAAACACCTGATGATCCTCTGCTGTCCTTTCTCATTTAAGAGTAAGTTACTTAAAAGTTACTGGGAGCTCTGGGTTAACAGGAGGCCTTGGTCAGTTGATGGATTTCACTATAGAATGATGACATGGAGATCTAAGTGTTTTGTTGAGGGGGAACAAGTATCAGAATCTGTAAATCTTTCCTTTGGAGTCACTCAGTTACACATTTCTCCAAATAATAGTTCTCTTATATCCTGCCTGGAGAATATAAATATTTCTGTTGGCATTCTTGGGGTCAAATAGAGCAAGAGAGCTGGGTGAATTTCATCATTCAGCATGTATACAATCATCCAATCTCTGTTTCAGTGTGGTACCCTTCTACCTCAGTCTTTTCAGCTATTATATTTCGCTGTGTTTGGTATGCCAAAGTATACAGTTTTTCTAGTTCTCTTTTTTCCCCACACAATAACCCTCCAGAATTCTGTAAGGGATACACAGGGGTAGTTGTCTGGATGAAGGGAGAGCTAATAGTTTAACTTCTTATGCAGACTTTTGTCCAATCCTTTTCCTTTTTTTGTATATTTATTTTTTGTTGTTGAGACTATATGGGAGGTATGGTGGCATAGTGCCTAAGGCATTTGATTGTTAATCAGAAGGCTGCAGGTTCAAATCCACCAGCCACTCCTCAGAAGGAAGACTGGGCAATCTACTTCTGTAGGGATACTGCCTTGGAAACCCACGGAGGGGTTGCTACGAGTCTAATTGACTCAATGGCAGTGAGTTTGATTTGCTTTGGTTTGGAGACTATACACAGAACATATACCAATTCAACAATTTCTCATATATAACTCAGTGACATTGATCACATTCTTCAAGTTGTGCAATCATTCTCACCCTTCTTTTCTGAATTGTTCCTCCCCCACTAACATAAACCTGGTGCCCTCTAAGTGTCCTATCTAATCTTTTGAGTTACTGCTGTCAAGCTGATCCCATACAGTTCTTAAAAGAACACAGTATTTAAGGCAGTTAAGCTCAACTACTGTTTGGTTTTAAGAAGACTTCAAGGGATATTTTTTTGTTTAAGGTTTAAAGATTATCTCAGTGAAATAGTTTTGGGAGTTCATCCAGTCTCCATGGCTCCAGAAAGTCTAAAGTCCATGAGAATTTGATATTCTGTTCTGTCTTTTCCCCCCTTTTTTTTTTAAATTGTAATTTGGGTGAAGATTTACAGAGCAAATTCACTTTCCATACTGCAGTTCACATATACTTTGTCTCATGTCATTGACCACAGTTTACCACAATGCAACAGCTCCCCTTCCACTTCCTCCCCATAGTTACCTTTTCCCAGTGTCCATCCCTCCATACTCTCCTGCCCCCTGAGCTGTCTCCCTGTGCATAAGCAGCCCTTCTTTCTCCCATGATTGTTCTCTCCAAGGTGTCTATCTACTTGAGGTAAATGTTTAACTCACATGCCTGTATTTTGTTTGGCTGGAAACCACAGGTGTGGGTTCAATTTCAGACCTGAAGGGCAGCTAGGGGCCATAGTCTCAGTAGTTCCACCAGGCTCTATCGGACCAGCAAACCTGGTCCCCACTTTTTTTTTTTTCCCCTCCAAATGATTTTGAGTTTTGTTCCACATTGTTTTCCCTCTCTATCAAGGATCTCCTACATAGATCCCCTTCCAAGTGGATGACAGTGGTAGCCGGGCACCATCTAGTTCTTCTGGTCTCATAGTTGTATAGGCTGCAGATCGGATGGTGCACCAGTCGCTAGGACTAATTGTTTCCATGAATCTTGGTCTTCTTCATTCTTCTTTGCTCTTGATGAGGAGAGACCCATCTCTTTTCTCCTTTTTGATAAATAATCTTCCACAAACTCTTTGACCAAAACATTCAGGAAGGGTAGCTGGGCACCATCCATTTCTTCTGCTCTCACAGCAAAGAAGGCATTTGTTCACAGAGGCAATTAGCCACACATTCCGTTTATTCTTCCTATTCCTGACTCCCCTTCTTCCACTGCTGCTCTAGGCAAATGGAGACCAATTTTATCTAGGATGGCCACTTGCACGTTTTTAAGACCCTAGTTACTAAACAAGATGTAAGGCCAATTAACATGCAACTATGCATGTTATGCAACTATGCAACTATGCATCCCATGCAACTATGACCCTAAACCTCCAAACCAAGAAACTAAATTCCATGAGGTGTTTGGTTGTACATAAGGAGCCTCAGCACCTGCTTTTTGTTGTAAATACATCTATCACACTTTTTGCCAGTTCAGTTTTTTTACAGGTGTACAATTTATTGACACCAATTACAATAATCAGTTGTGTAACCCTACCCTTAATGTGATTTTTCCATCACTGTTTACCCTCCTTTCCCCTTCCCTGCTGTCCCTAGTAATCATACATAAACATTGGTCTCTATACATTTGCCTTTTCTTTTTTATATGTGAGGTCATATAATATTTGTTCTTCTGTACTAACATTTCACTCAGTATAATGTCTTTAAGTTCCATGTTGCAGCATGTATCATGTATCAAGATTTCATTTCTCTTACTCTCAAACTCACTGCTGTCGAATCGGATCTGACTCATAACAATTCCTCCTTGGGTTTCTGAGGCGGTATCACTAAGGAAGTAGATTGCCCAGTCTTCCTTCCAAGGAGTGGCTGGTGGGCTTGAACCACCAGCCTTCTGGTTAGCAGTCAAATGCCTTAGGTACATTCAGTTGAATGTATGCACCACATTTTATTTATCATCCATTGATGGGCATTTAGGTTTTTCTATCTTTTGGCTTGGCTGAGTAGTATTCCATTTTATTTATGTACCACATTTTATTTATCCATTCATCTGTTGATGAGCATTTAGATTGTTTCTACCTTTTGGTTACTGTGAATAGTGCTGCAATTAGCACAGGTGTACAAATATCTGTTTGTGTCTCTGCTTTCAAGTCTTTTGGGTGCATACCTTTTGGGTACAGCAGAATTGCTGGGTCATATCGTAGTTCATTTTTAGTTTTTCTGACAAGCTCTGGTGGTACAGTCCCTAAGGCATTTGATTGCTAACCAGAAGGTTGATGGTTCAAACCCACCAGCCACTCCTTGGTAGGAAGCTGGGCAATCTATTTCTGTAGAGATATTGCTATGAGTTGGAACCAACTCAACGACAGTGAGTTTGGTTTTTTTGGAGGCCTTCTAATATAATATTGAATAGAAGTGTTGAGAGTGAGCACCTTTGTCTTGCTCCCTATCTCAAGGTGAAAGCTCTTAGTTTTTCTTAAGAATAATATTAACTCTTGGTTTTTCATATATGCCCTTAATCATATTGACTAACTTCCCTTTTCCAGTCTTCTTGAGGGTTTTCAGTTTATCAAATGCTTTTTTTGGCATCCATAGAGATGATCATGTGGTTCTATTTCTTTGTTCTGTTGGTGAGGTGTATTTGATGTGTTGTATTATATTGATTAACGAGCCCTGGTGGTGCTGTGGTTAAAATGTTCAGCTGCTAACTAAAAGGTCAACAGTTAGAACTCATTGGTTGCTTCACAGAAGGATATAGCAGTCTACTTCCATACAGATGACAGCCTTGGAAATGCTATGGGACATTTCTATTCTGTCCTATACAGTTGCTATGAGTTGGAATCAACTGGACAGCAATGGGTTTGGTTTTTTGGTTGTTATATTGATAGATTTTCTTACAATACCCTTCTTTTCAGCCCCTTACATCACTTCTACTTCTGTACTATCTGTTCCTTCCAAATCCTGAGACATTCTAGTATTCTGCAGTAAAAACCTGCTTTCATCTTGTTAGTATCCTCTTCTGCAAGCATTTGAAATTCAGTTTTCTCAGCTCAACTATGGCTTTCCATCTTCCAAAACTCTGTTGGTATCCCTCTCCTTTGCTATTGTCTTCTTTCTTATTCTTTGTCCTTGTAGACTAATAACGTTTTCTTATCCAGTCTGCAACTCTCCATCGCTTGAGTGGTGCATTTAATCCATTAACATTCAGTGTCATTATTAACAAAGTATGAATTGGTTGCTGTGATTCTGTTATGTGGATTTTAATGCTGTTCTGTCTTTGTTCCATATAGTTTTCCGTGCTGAGCTCATTATGTTTATGAATAATGTTATAATTTCCTTTGTTACTGTTGTTTTAGTATTTGCTAAATATTTGTGCTTGTCCTCTTTTATATTGTAATGCGAAGTTTTGTTATTTTTCTTTGTGGTTACCCTGTGATTTATAATGTTCTCCCGGAGTTTAGAACAGTCCATTCTTTTTGCAACTCTCTTGACTTCCTCACATTTTAGAAGTTCTATAACTACACAGTATTTTCCCTCTTTTTGATTTGTAGTTGTCTTCATTTGCCAATTGATGTCCCTGGTTTCCTGTGTACAATCTTGTAAGCTTATTTTATTTTGGATATGTCCATAGCTGTGTTGGTTTCTGTGTTATGTCATCATGTGTATTAATGATCGGTGGTTGTTTACTATTATTGGCTCTCTGTTCAAAGGACTCCCTTTAGTATCTCTTGTAAGGCTGGTGTGGTTTTAACAACTTCCCTTAATTTTTGCTTATCTGGAAATCTCCTAATTTCACCATCATATTTGAGGGACAATTTTGCTGAGTATATAATTCTTGGTTGGAGATTTTCCTCTTTCAGGGATTTATATATACCATTCCATTGTCTTCTCACTTGCATGGTTTCTGCTGAGAAATCAGAGCTTATTCTTATTGGTTGTCCTTTGTAGGTAACTTTTTGTTTTTCCTGTGCTGCTTTCAGTATTCTTTGTCTTTGATTTTGATGAGTTTGATGATGATATGTCTTGGTGATTTTCTTTTGGGGTCTATCCTGTTTGGAGCTTGTTGGACTTCCTGAATGGATATATTCTCATTTTTCCTCATATCAGGGAAGTTCTCTTCAACAAATCTTCAATAATTTTCTTGGTGGGTTTTATTTTTCTCTTCCTGTTCTGGAATTCCAGTGACACGTAGGTTGTTCCTTTTGATGCTATCCCACATGAACCTTAGGTTTTCTTCATTTTGTTTTGATCTCTTTTCTGACTGATCCCTTTCCAAAGAGGTATTCGCGTATTTGTCTTCCATCTCATTAATTCTGTCTTCCATTGATTCAATTCAACTCCTTTGCCCTTTCAATGTGTTATCTATTTCTGAAAACTTAGTATTAATCTTCTGGATTTCTATGTGTAGATTTTGAATCATTTCTAATTTTTCATTTATTTTGTCATTTTGTTCATGTATTTTCTTCTGAAATTGTTCTAGGATTTTGTCTGTGTTTTCCTTAATTTTCTCAGTGTTTTCCTTGATCTGTCTCTCAATCCTTTGAAGATACCTAAATATAATTCTTTTGAATTCCTTATCAAGGAGTTCCAATGCTGCTTCTTCCTCAGGGATGTGTTCTGGGTCTGTATCCTGCTCCGTTGTTTCTACCACTTTATCTAGCTTCTTTATTTGGACCGTGATGGTCTGTTGTCTCTGAGACATTGTGACACTGTTTTACTTAGATCTCTGTTAACTGTTTGTGAAGAGCAGCTAAGGGTGAGTCAGGCTTTTCTTGGTGGTTGTTTTTTGTTGGCCAGTTGGTGGAGAATGAAGTGGTGGCTCTCACTCAGTAAGTGAAGCTGCAGGAGGTGTGGGTGTGGTTTTGTCGTATGGGGACTGTTGCTGTCTCCCACTCAGTTATACAAAAATAACAATTGAATAACCATCAAAAAAGTAAAAGCAAGTGGACAAAAATTACATCATGTAATCACACAGGAATAATAACCAAAAAAAGAAAAAAGGAAAAAAATAAAAACCCTGAAATATCTGGGGAAAGGGCAATAAGAGAAAAAAGGCAGAGTAGGGAATAATGAAGAAAAAAATGGGAAGAACGTGAAAAGAAAAACAAGGAACAGGGTTAACCACCAGAGAAAAAAATTGGAACCAGGACCATGAAGAGAGAAAAAGCTGAAAACTAGAACTTGAGAAGGGAAGAATAAAGAATAATAATAAAAAGGACAAAAAAAAAATTTTAAAAACAGACAAAAACAAACTGAAAAAAAACAAGAATCTGGGCAGGATGGGGCAGGGAACCCAGGCTCCATCCAAGCACACAGACTGGGATGGAATTCTTGCCTGCCCAGAAGGTGGGTAGGAGTAGGGATGGCCGTACCACCATTCACCAAGAGGGTGTGGGGTATGAGAGTAATAAGAGGAATATCACACCTTTCTAGTCGTTGGCATCTGGAATGTCCTTGTGGTTGCCAGCAAGTGGAGCCTATTCTTAAGTCCTGGAATTCTTAAGTCCCGGAGCCTATTCTTAAGTCCCTGGAATCTGGGAGAACACTGTTGCTTTAAATATCCAAATGGCTGAACAGCTTGTAACCATTCAAAATGGATATGCCTTCCTGACAGGCAAAAGTCCACAGCTCAGCCCACCTTCCTGTTTGCTGCTTCCCCTTTTATCCACCAGCCACCAGAGCAGTCCTCCATGCAGCCCCTGGCTAGCAAGGCTGATTTTTAGGTTAATTCTTAGGTCCTAACACCACTCGGCAATATCCAAGCTATCTGTGCCATCAGGATTGCTGCCAGAATCCAGCTCCGTATGTCTCCTTTTTTGGTGTTTTCATGCAAATTCTTCTATTAGTTGGAGTTTAGTCCACTTCTATATCCTTCCCTTCAAAGCTCAGGGCTCCAGGATTATCTTCTCTATCTGCGTTAACCGGTTCCCCTTTTCTTTGTTGAAGATGGTTTGTATAGTCTTTCTGCCTATTCCACCATCTTACTGGAACTCCTAGACTAATAACTTTTAAAATAATAATTAATCGTCACTTTAGTGATTTGTGAGAGTGAACATATGTCTAATCTGTCATATAAAACTCTTTTGCTCACTCTTTTGCTCTTATAAAGGTATTTTCCAGCTACAAAGAGAAATGAACATGCCACCATGGATAAACCTTGAAAACATTACGTTATGTGAAATGACCCAGACACAAAAGGACAACTATTGTATGATCCCACTCATGTGAAATATCTAGAATAGGTAAATCCATCAAGAGAAATGAAGATTAGCAGTTACAAGAAGCTGGGAAAAGGAGGAAATAAAAACTCTTGGTTTCTAGTTTCATAGTCAGGGAATATACTGGTTAAAAAAATATGGCTGTACCTCCATTTTCCAAATTTGTGTGTAGGTGTAAGGCCTTTTCTTATATGTGGGTCTGTTGTGGAGTCCTACATCATCTTTCATATATAAACCACACCTATAGGGAACTGTCTGCAATTTGCAGTTTCAATTTTCTTAGAGTGATCCTTAAAGATATTTACAAAGCATTCTGTCTGTAAAATTACTTTAGATTTATACAAGGGCCTCCAATCCAACATTATACAACTCTCTTGACCATATATGATTTAACAGCCATTGCCTTCAGTGACTTGTATTTATTGAGTCTTCCCAAGGAACTTAAAACTAATTTTCGTAGAAATAAATCTTTCTTTTACTCTCTTATTTCAGTGATTTATACATTATTTTGTTAAATTATATTCTTACTACATACAACTTGCACAAACAGGTTTGGAAACATGAAACTGACTGGCCAACATACAACTCAGCTGGTGAGAGAAGTACATAACATTCTAGAGAAAACCAGGACACTTTGTCTGTGAGGGTCACATACTAAGTACTTTTGGCTTCTGTAGGACATATGGTCGGTGTAACAACTACTCACCCCTGCTACTGTAGAAAAAAGAAGCCATAGACAATATGTAAAAGGATGGGTATAGCTGTGTTACAAGAAAACTTTATTTTAAAAACAAGTCAGCCCAGAAAAATCAGATATAAAATTCTGCTCTCATGAGCCTAATGTAGAAAAAGCATGGGTCTGAGAATTGCAGTACTCATCTTCAAATTATAATATCATCACTAATTGTTTGACCTTAGGTAAGCTAAATTGTCTGACCATTTGTTTCCTCACCAGTAAAGTGATAATCATCATCCTTTGTGCAGCCTACCTTACTTGTAGTAGCCAAGTAACATAATTGATATAAGTATACATCAAATAGATGTCACTTATCATTAACTCTATGACCAATAGGCACAATCAAAGGCAGAGTAACACAGTAGAAAGAGTTTGGATTTCAGAGTCACACAGACCTGAACTGGAATCTCTATCATTCACTGATATTGGGGAAGTGATTTAACTTCTTTAAGCTTCACTGTACCCATTTATAAAAATGGGCTTAGTATTATTAACCTGACAAGGTTGTTGTAAGGATTAAATAAAGTATCACATGTAATAACATCTGCTATAGGGCCTGACACTTAGTAGCTACTCAACAGATGCTAATTCTTCCTCTTATCCCCCTAATTTGGAAGCAGCTTTCCCATACTCATATGAAAATCCTCAGTTAATATATAATTTCCTCAGTTAATGTAAAGCCACACTGATAATTAGCATCATAGAGCATCATAAGTTCTCATAAAGATTATTTATATGCTGTTTTCCTGGGACCAAATTATAAGGTGAGCAGCTCAAATGGGAAGGTTTTAGTATATACATATCTTTTGATGTGGTTACATGCTATTGCTGAGGCATCCTTAGAAATATTTCCTTATGAAATAAGACGCAAAACTTGTAATGAATGTTAAGAAGGATCAGGGATGTTGGAATCCTGCAAAAACTACTCTTCAAAAAACTATCTTAAAGGAGCTTAAGTTTGCTGTGGAGATGCCAAGATGCTAAATATGGCAAGATGTAACACATTAATTTACAGCATTAACATCCTACTATATGTAACACACCATGGAAAGCACAGTAACAATACACGGTTCCTACTCTAAAGGGTTTTATAATCTAGCTGGAAAGAAGACATATGCATTCAAAAATAAATAACAATGCAAGATAGCATAGGCTAAATGTTCAATCAATGATATTGACAAATATTACCTGAAGACAGAGAAGGGTAAAATTATAGTCAGCTGGGTTGGCCAAAAAAGACTTTAAAGAAGTGGCACCTGAAAACTCTTTTCAAAAAGGGCTAAAAATTATCCAAGAGGAAAGAGGAGGAATGTCATTTATCAATTCAAGCATTCTTCCAACAAACATTTACTGAGCTCTTCATCAGTGCTAGGCCTGTGGTGGGTGTCAAGGTTACAGTCTCTCAAGGGCAAGGGACAAAGGTGGGCAAATGAACAGTGACAATCCAAGGTGCTGAGTCTCTATAAGGTACACAGACAGAATCATTCCTTTCTGAGAACCTGTTGATCTGTCAAGAAGACTGTTATCACTTCCTTTTATAGTGAATCCTGCATGAAAAGAGTATGTAAAGCACATTTTTTTCCAAGTTACATTCACACTCAATTATTCCAAACAAATACAGCTGGGAAGTTCCCCATTCTCCCTTGGGAAGGATGCTATGCTCAAGAAGCCAAGGTCACTACAAGTTAGTTATTGGTGCTCATACCTATCACTTCATACAGGTTCTTGCATCCATAAGCATGTGATGCACTGGGGAAGCAAAACAAGATGAGTAAGATCCAGACCCTTCCTTCAGAATCTCAAAGAAATCTATAATGTGACATGATAAGGACTGTAAATGAGTAATGAGAGAAGACAAGAGAGAGAAAGGAACAGTTTTTTCCCCTAGGGAAATCATAGGCTTCTTTTTTGAAAAGTAACATCTAGGCTGGATCTCAAAGGATGACAGGAGCTCATTAGATAGGAAAAGGAGGGAAAGGCACTCCAGTCAGGGGACAGCATGGAAAATAATGAAAGAGTATAGCATGTTCATGAATAGTAAGTGATTTAGTGTGACTGGAACTTAGCATACAATATGGTGGTTGCAAGAGGGAGTTCCGGTAAGATGATGAAATAGGCAGAAAGGCTGCACAGACCATCTTCAACAAAGAAAAGGGGTACCAATTAATACAGATACAAAGATAATCCTGGACCCCTGAGTCTTGAAGGGAAGGATATAGAAGTGGACTAAACTCCAACTAACAGAAGAATTTGCATGAAAACACCAAAAAAGGAGACATAGGGAGCTGCAGTCTGGCAGCGAGCCTGATGGCACAGACAGCTTGGATATTGCCGAGTGGTGTTAGGACCTAAGAATTAACCTAAAAATCGGCCCTGCTAGCCAGGGACTGCATGGAGGACTGCGTTGGTGGCTGGTGAATAAAAGGGGAAGCAGCGAACAGGAAGGTGGGCTGAGCTGTGGATTTTTACCTGTCCAGAGGGCGTAGCCATTTTGAATGTTTATGAGCAGTTTTACCATTTTGAATATTTAAAGCGACAGTGTTGTCCCAGATTCCAGGGACTTAAGAACAGAATCCACTTACTGGGAACCCCAAGGACATTATAGATGCAGATTAGAAAGGTGTGACATTCCCCTTGTTACTCTTAGACCCTACACCTTTTTGGTGAATGGAGGTACAGCCATCCCTCACTCCCACCTACCCCTCTGGGCCAGCAGGAATTCCATCCCAGTCTGTGTGCTCAGACAGAGCCTGGGTGCCCTGCTCCACCCTGCCCCGATTTTTTTTTCTTTTTTGTGTTCAGTTTGTTTTTGTCTGTTTTAAAACTACTATTATTATTACTACTTTTGTATTCTTTACTATCATTCTTTATTCTTCCCCTCCCACATTGTAGTTTACAGCTTTTTTTCTTTTCTTGTTCCCGGTTGTAATTTATTTTTCTGTCTCATGGTTAATCCCATTCCTTGTTTTTCTTTTGCGTTTTTCCCGTTATTTTCTTCATTATTCTCTTTCTCTACCTTTTTTCTCTTATTGCCCTCTCCCCAGATGTTGTGTCTCCCCCCCTTTTTTCTTTTTTTGGTTACTGTTCCTGTGTGATTACACAGTGTCTTTTGTCCACGTGCTTTTACTTTTTTATTGGTTATTCAATTGTTATTTTTCTCTAACTGAGTGGAAGACATCAACAGTCCCCATATGACACAACTACACCCACACCTCCTGCAGCTTCACTTACTGAGTGAGAGCCATCACTTCCTTTTCCACCAATGGGCCAACGATAAACACCACCAGGAAGAGCCTGAACACCCTTGGCTGCTCACAAACAGTTAACAGATATCTAAATACAACAGTGTCACAATGTCTCAGAGACAACAGACCATCACGGTCCAAACAAAGAAGCAAGATAAAGTGGTAGAAACAACGGAGCAGGAAACAGCCCCAGAACACATCCCTGAGGAAGAAGCAGCATTGGAACTCCTTGATAAGGAATTCAAAAGAATTAT
>NW_006921607.1:9646519-9652438 GCF_000298275.1 Orycteropus afer afer | reverse complement strand
TGTTAGGCTATAAAACAAGCCTTAATAAATTTAAAAACATTGAAATACTGCAAAGCATCTTCTCAGATCATAATGCTATCAAATTAGAAATCAACAATAGAAAGATCAACAGAAAAAGAGTAAACACATGGAAACTGAACAGTACCTTCCTTGAGAAAGACTGGGTAAGAGATGAAATAAAAATTGAAATTCAAAAATTCCTTGAATCAAACGAAAATGAAAACACAACATACCAAAATCTTTGGGACACAGCAAATGCAATGATCAGAGGCCTATTTATAGCAATAAATGCACACATCAAAAAAAGAAGAAAGAGCCAAAATAAAACACTTTAAACCAACATCTCCAACAATTAGAAAAAGAACAGCAAGCCCACAGTCACCAGAAGAAAGGAAATAATCAAGATTTGAGCAGAAATCAATGAAACAGAAAATAGAAGGGCAATAGAAAAAACCCTTCCATTTACTTTAGCTACTCTTCACTCAAGGGGAAGTTTCAGAGTCTCTTCTGACATCCATTTTGGTCTTCTCTTTCTTTCTCATCTTTTTAATGATCTCTTGCTTTCTCCATGGATGATGTTCTTGATGGCAGCATCCCCTCCGCAGCAACCAGGGACTTGTGCCTACTCCAACAATCGCTGAGCAGCTTTGCCTGCCCAGGAGTGAGAGTTTCTGTACCATCCACCCAGTGACAACTGACCCAAGCACCCTTGCCCTGATCACCTAGCAACCAGCAGTGTGCATATACAACACTCAACCCAGCAACCAGTGAGAATGCTCTCTGCACTCATGCCCAGGTGACTAGCTGGAAAGACCTATCATTTCATCATCAACACCAACTACTACATCCTTATGCACCATGCAAAACCAGAGAACAGAGGCCCACACTCATACTGAGCCCTGCCTCATCCACCCAGAGACAGGTAGCAAGAGCTCCAGGGCAGCCAGACCAGTGACCAGCAAGCACACATGCTCTGCCTACTCAGACGTATCAAAATAAAACAAAACAAGCAAAAAATCAGGACACAACAAATATACAATAAATTAATACAATAATACCTTAATGCCTCGGAAACCACAGAAAATATCAAATCACATAAATAAGCATGACAAGATGGTTTCATGTGAAGAACAAGGAAACCTTCTAGAGGAAGAAGTGGTAATGGAAGTACCTGATAAGGAATTCAAAAGACTAATACATAGTTCGCCAAGACATCAGGAAAGAGATCAAGGAAAACACAGATAATGCCAAGTAAAACACAGACAAAGCAATAGAAGAATTCAGGAAAATACACAACAAAATGACAAAATATATAATTAAAAACCATACAAAAACAGGAAATAGAAATCTAAAAGAAATAAAATTTCAGAAATAGACAACTCAACATAAGGACACAGGAGCAGAATTGAATTAATGGGGCACAGATTAGTGAAACAAAAAACAAATCCCTTGACACCAATTTGAGAAAAAAGAATGGGAAAAAAAAATTTAAGAAAGCCTGAGAATTCTGTAGGACACTATCAAGAGGAAAAATTTATGCATGATCGGAATTCTAGAAGAGAAGGAAGCAACAAACAAACAACAACAAAACAGAGAGAACTGTTGAAGATTTTCTGGCAGACACTTCCCTAATATGATGAAAGACAAGAAGATATTTATATAAGAAACTCAATGAATGTATACAGGATAGATTCCCAAAAGAAATTCACCAAGACATATCATCATCAAAGTTGCCAAAACCAAAGACAAAAACAGAATCCTGAGAGCAGCTTGGGAAAAACAGTAAGTCACCTACAAAGGGGAACCAATAAGACTAGGTTCTGATTATCTAGCAAAAGCTATGCAAGCAAGAAGGCAATGGGATGACATATAAAACATTGAAAGGAAAAAACTGCCCAGAATTACATATCCAGCAAAACTGACTCTCAAATACAATGGTGAAATTAGGGCATTTCTAGGTAAACAGAAATTAAGGAAATTGGTAAAAACTAAACCAAGCCTACAAGAAATACTAAAGAGAGTTCCTCAGAAAGAAAACCAACAGTATCAGACAACAACCTGACATTAGGACACAGGACAATATCAGGCAGATACCAACCCAGATAAAGAATTCTTAAAAATAAAACTAAAAGACTGCCAACAGGGAAGCAGAGATGTCAATCTATAAATGACAACAATGTCAAAACAAAAAGGGGTACAAAATGGTACAGCTTTAGAACTTTCATGGGAGCTCTGGTGGCATAGTGCCTAAGGCATTTGACTGTTAACCAGAAGGCTGGCAGTTCAAACCTACCAGCCACTCCTCAGAAGGAAGATTGGGCAATCTACTTCCAGAGTGATACTGCCTTGGAAACCCAAGAAGGGGTCACGATGGGTTGGATCCGACTTGATGGCAATGAGTTATAGAACCTTCATATGGTGAGGAAGTCAAGGTGACACCAAGAAATAAAAGACTGCTTTAAACTTAGTAAACTAAAGGTAACCACAAAATATCAAGGTAACCACAAAGAAAGTTAACAAACCTACTCATCAAATGAAAAAGAAGAAAAACATAAACACTTAGTGAACACAGAATCAATAACAATGAAAGCAATGAAAAGAAAAGCCACAAACAAAAAGAACTCAACACAGATAATTAAGTGCATCCACAACACAAAAATATGCACAACAAAGTGATAATAGTAAACTCATAACTCTTGATAATCACACTGAATGTAAATGGCTTAACTCCATAAGTAATGAGACAGGGGAAGAATGGATTAAAAAAACACATGACCCATCAATATGCTGTGTACAAGAGACCCTTAGACATAAAGACATAAATAAATTAAAACTCAAAGGATGGAAAAAAATATACCAAGCAAACAATAACCATAAAAGAGCAGAAGTGGCAATATTAATCTCTGATGAAATAGACTTTAAGGGAAAATCCACCATAAAAGATGTTGTTGTTGTTGTTATGTACCGTCAAGTCGCACCCAACTCATAGTGACCCCTCCTTGGGTTTCCGAGGCAGTATCAAAAGATAGGAAGGAATTATATAATGATTAAAAGGTCAATCCACCCACAGGACATAACCATAATAAATACACATGCACCCAATGACAGGGCTCAAAAACACATGAAACAAACTAACAGCACTGAATAGAGAAATGGGGAGTTTCACAATAATAGTAGGAGACTGCTACACACCACTTTTGGTGAAGGACAGAACAACTAGAAAGAAACTCAATAAAGATAAAGAAGATCTAAATGCCACAATTAACCAATTTGACCTCACAGACATATATAGAACACTCTACCCAACAGCAGCAAAGTATACATTCTTTTCCAATGTACCTAGATCATTATCTATCTAGAATAGACCACATTTTAGGCCACAAAGCAAGCCTCAATAAAATTCAAAACAGTGAAATAATGCAAAGCCTATTCTCTGATAACAACATTTTGAAAGTAGAAATCAGTAACAGGAAGAGCAAGGAAAAAAAAAAAATACATGGAATCTGAATAACACTTTGCTTAAAAACCACAGGTAATAAAAGAAA
Organism: Orycteropus afer afer; assembly: GCF_000298275.1. Classification (NCBI taxonomy): domain Eukaryota; kingdom Metazoa; phylum Chordata; class Mammalia; order Tubulidentata; family Orycteropodidae; genus Orycteropus; species Orycteropus afer. The sequence continues at coordinate 9,648,893 of NW_006921607.1, read as the reverse complement.
TCAAAGACGAAATTTAAAAATTCATAGTATCAAATGAGAATGAACATATAACATAGTAAAACCTTTGGAACATAGCAAAAGCAGTGCTCAGAGGTCAATTTATAGCAATAAATGGAAACACCAAAAAAAAAAAAAAAAAAAACCACTAACCCTACAACCTGAACAAATGGAAAAAGAGCATCAAAAGAAAGCCCACAGTCATCAGAAGAAAGGAAGTAAGAGATTAGAGCAGGAACAAATGAAATAGAGAACACGGAAATAGAAAGAATACAAAAGACCAGAAGTTGGTTCTTTGAAAGAAACAATAAAATTGACAAACCACTGGCCAAACTGACCAAAAAAAGCAGCAGAATAACCCAAATAAGAAATGAGATGGCTGACATTACAATAGAATCAACTGAAATAAAAAAGGTTCATAACAAAATACAATGAAAAATTATACTCCAACAAATTTGAAAATTTAGAGGAAATGAACAAATTTCTAAAAATACAGTACCTACCTAAACTAATAGGAACTCTGGTAGCATAGTGCCTAAGGCACTTGACTGCTGACCAGAAGGCTGGAGGTTCAAACACACCAGCCACCCCTCGGAAGGAAGATGGGGACAAGCTACTTCTGTAGTGATACTGCCTTGGAAACCCAATGAGGGGTCACTATGAGTTGGGTCTGACTTGACGGCACATAACAACAACAACAACAACCTAAACTAACACAAATTGAGGTAGAACAACTGAACAGACCCATAACAAAAGAAGAGACTGAAGAGCTAATAATAACAAAAACTCCCAACAACAACAACAAAGCCTTAGCTTGACAGCTTCACTGGAAAATTCTACCAAACATTCAGACAAAAGCTCACACCAATACTACTCATACTGTTTCAGAACACAGAAATGAAGGAATACTCCTGAATTCACTCTATGAAGCCAGCATAAAATTATAGATCAACATCCCTTATGAATATAGACACAAGAATTCTCAACAAAATTCTAGCCAATAGAATTCAAAAACTGCCATTGAGTCAATTTGACTCATAGCAACCCCTCCTTGGGTTTCCGAGGTGGTATCTCTATGGAAGTAGATTGCCCAATCTTCCTTCCAAGGAGTGGCTGGTGGGTTTGAACCGCCAGCCTTCTGGTTAGCAGTCAAACGCCTTAGGTACTATGCCACCAGAGCTCCTAGCATATAAATAATAATAATAATAATACATCGTAACAAAGTAGGATATACACTAGGTATGCAAAGATGGTTCAACATTATAAAAATCAATCAACATAATCCACCACATAAATAAAAGAATCACACAATTATCCCAATTGACACGGAAAAGCTGTTTGATAAAGTCTAATATCCATTCCTGACAAAAACTGTCAGCAAAATAGGAATAGAAGGGAAATTCCTCAACACAGTAAAGGGCATTTATACAAAACCAACAGCCAACATTATTTTCAATGGAGAGAGATTGAAAGCATTCCCCTTGAGAATAGGAACCAGAGAAGGATGCCTTTTATCACCACTCTTATTCAACATTGTACTGGCTAGAGCAATTTGATAAGAAAGGAAATAAAAGGTATTCAAATTGGTAAGGAAGCAGTAAAACTAGCCCTATTCACAGATGATACGATCCCATACATAGAAAATCCCAGAGTCTACAAGAAAACTACCAGAGCAACAGAAGTATTCAGCAAAGCAGCAGGATACAATATCAACATATAACAATCAGTTGGATTTCATTAAAAAAAAAAAAAAAAATCAGTTTAATTCCTCTACACCAACAAAGAGAATTTTGAGAAGATAATCAAGAAAACAATACCATTTACAATAGCCCCTCTCCCCCCAAAAAAGATAAAATACTTAGGAGTAAATCTAACCCGGAACATAAATGACCTATACAAAGAAAACTATAAAACACTACTGCCAGAAAACAAAAGAGATTTACATAGATGAAAAAAACAAACCATGCTCATGGATGGGAAGATTTAACATTGTGAAAATGCCAATACTACCCAAAGCGATATCTCAAAGAGAGGTTTCCAACAGGGAGGCAAACTTGTCTGTCGGTTTGTCCTACTGTGGTGACGTGTTGATGTGAGTTTGGAAGCTGAGCCACTGGTGTTTCAAACCCAGCGGGATGCACATGGTGCACAGGTATCAGCCCAGCTTACAGACTGAGACAGACTGGCAAGAAGGAAGAGGCCGTCCACTTCTCAAAGAATTGGCCAGGGAAAACCTTATGAATAGCAAAGAAACACTGATACATTACTGCACAACTTTATGAATAGTCTAGTTAGGTTAGAAAGCTCTCAAAATAGGACTGGGAAAGAGCTGCATCATCTGAGTAAAGCCAGCCTTACTCCTATGGATAAGGTAAAG
>NW_006921607.1:9588239-9644034 GCF_000298275.1 Orycteropus afer afer | reverse complement strand
GCCTTCAACAAGATGGATTGACATGGTGGCTGCAATGATGGGCTCAAGTATAGCAGGGATCATGGAGTTGGTGCAGGATCGGGCAGCGTTTGGTTCTGCTGTGCATGGGGTCACTATGAGTCGGAAACAACTCGACGGCAGCTAACAACAACAACCCAGAGCGATCTATAGCTATAATGTAATCCCAATCTATATTCCAGCAGCATTCTTAAATGAAATGGAAAACGAATCACCAACTTTGCACAGAAACGAAAGAGACCCCAAATAAGTAAAGCATTATTGAAGAAGAAAGTAGGAGGCCTCATACTATCTGATCTCAGAACCTACTAATAGCTATGGTAGTCAAAAAAGCCTAGCACTGGTACAATGACAGACACAAAGACCAATGGAAGAGAACTGAGAATCCAGATGTAAAGCCATCCACCTACAGATAGGTAATCTTTGATAAAGGGCCAAAGTCCATTAAATGAAGAAGAGATAGTCTCTTTAACAAATGATGCTGGCAAAAATGGATGTTTGTTTGTAAGAAGATTAAACAGGACCTGTACCTCACGCTATACACAAAAAACTAACTAAAAATGGATCAAAGATCTAAATATAAAACATAAAACTATAAAGATCATGGAAAAATAGGGACAATACTAGAGGCCCTAATATATGGCATAAAAAGAATACCAAACATAACTAAAAACACACAAACAGTAGAAGATGAACTAGATAAATGGGGCCTCCTAAAAATTAAATACTATGCTCATCAAAAGACTTCTCTGAAAGAGAAGAGAAACTACAGATTGGGAAAAAGTTTTGGCTATGACATATCTGACAAGGGTCTAATCTCTGAAATTTATAAAAACTCTAATACCTCAACAACAAAAAGACAAACAATCCAATTAAAAAATGGGCAAAGGATATGAAGACACTTCACCAAAGACATTCAAGCAGCTAACACACACACGAAACGATAACAATCACTAACCATTACAGACACTCAAATCAAAACTATGATGAAATACCATTTTACCTCCATAATCTCTGACAATTATGGCACTAACTGAAAAAACAAAAAATAACAAATGTTGGTGAGGTTGTAGGGAGAGTGGAACTCATATATTGCTGGTGACAATTTAAAATAGTACATCCACTAGGAATAATAGTATGGTGCTTCCTTAAAAAGCTAGAAATAGAAATACATTCAGAAATCCCACTTGCAGGTATACAATGTAAAGAAGTAAGAGCCATGACATAAATAGACATATGCACATCCATGTTCATTGCAGCATTATCCACAATAGCAAAAGATGGAAACAACCTAAGTACCCATCAAAGGATGAATCGATAAACTGGTATATACACACAATGGAAAAACTATGCGACAATAAAGAATTATGAATCTGCAAAACATCTCACAACATGGATGAGTTTGGACGATCTTATGTTGAGTGAAATAAGTCAATTAAAAAGGACAAATAATTTAATTTAATTTTTATTATTTAAAAAAAAGAAAGAAAATCTTTACACACAGGAAAAAAAAAAAAAACCCACATTCTTTGAAGGTTCTAGGGATGGGAGAGAAAACTACTGACTAATAGAAGACATGTGTTAATAATGGTGAAGGGAAAGGCAATATACAATATAGAAGAAGTCAGCACAACATGACCAAGGCAAAGAAGACACTGGGAGGAATGAAAGAATATAGGGCACAAACAGGAGGAATACAGAGAATCATTGTGCCAAAAAGAATCGGTCAATGTTCATCCATTTCAGGAGGTGGCATACGATCAAGAACCAATGGTATTGAAGGAAGAAGTCCAAGCAGCACTGATGGAACTGGCCAAAAACAAAGCACTAGGAAGTGACGGAAGACCCATTGAGATGTTTCAACAAACAGATGAAGCACTGAAAACACTTACTTATTTATGCCAAGAAATTTGGAAGACAGCTACCTGGGCAAACAAGTGCAAGAGATCCATACTTGTGCCCAATTCTAAAGAAAGGTGATCCAACAGAATGTGGGAATTACCAAACATTATTATTTATATCCCATGGAAGTAAAATTTTGCTGAAGATAATTCAAAAACGGTTGCAGCAGTATATTAACAGGGAACTTCCAGAAATTCAATCTGGATTCAGAAGAGGATGTGGTACAAGGGATATCATTGCTGATGTCAGATAGATCTTGCCTGTAAGCAAATACCAGAAAGATATTCACCTGTGTTTCACTGACTATGCAAAGGCATTGATATTTGTGGATTGTCTCACAAAGTTGTTTGGAGGACAATAGTAGAGAACACATATTAAATGACATGAAGCTAGCCTGACACTATCAGCTAGGACGTACTGCCCTATATAAACATAAATAATTTCACAGAACAGCAACATCAGACAATGCCACTCTGGGATCAGGATGTACCAAGAGAAAAACAAGATCATTCCATAATCATATGTGAATACACACAAAAACAGAACAGTGTGCCAACAACAAAAATAAGCCCCCTATCCTGACTAAAAGGAGCCTTGGTGGCACAGTGGTTAAAGTACTTGTCTGCTAACTGAAGGGTCAGCAGTTTGAATTCAGGCACTCCTCAGGAGAAAGATGTGGCAGACTGCTTCAGTAAAGACTCACATCCTAGGAAACCCTATGAGACAGTTCTACTCTGTCCTACAGGATCACTACGAGTTGCAATGGACTGGATGGCAGTGGGTTTTTATTCTAACATGAGTGACTCTAAAACCAAAAACCAAACTACTTCCTTATAGTAGCTTTAGCCTAATTTGGTTCTTCCCTAGTTTAGATAAAACTCTTATGCAATCATAGAATTACCCCCACTTCCTAACCACATTCAATCCAGAGAAACCCTGCTTCCTTGACCTCTCCCCCAAATCAGCTCTGGTAGCATAATGGCTAAGACACTTGCCTGCTAACCAGAAGGCTGGCGGTTCAAACCCACCAGCCACTCCTCGGAAGGAAGGTTGGGCAATCCTACTTCCGTAGTGATACTGCCTTGGAAACCCAAGGAGGGGTCACTACGAGTCGGCCCCGAGTCAGTCGGGGCCAACTCGACGGCACATAACAACAACAACAACAACAACAACAAAACTCTCTAAGGCCTTTCCACACCCTCTTCTGTGATGTCCCACTGTTCCCTATGTTGTGTGTTCTCTCACACTGCAAGACTACCTTGCAGTCTTTCGCTGGAGAGCAGTGACAACAGTGAGATCTCCCTAAAGGACAGCTGCTATAATTATACAAGGGGAATTGGCACGATGCACCCATAGCTTGGAACATAAACATATCCTTTGTGGCTTCCAGAAGCTGTCTCTTATCAGGCCATTTCTCCTCAGGGGACACCTCCTCTTCTAAGTCTACGCCTAGGGATACATGGAGGAGGCACCTTTTGGTTTCCGACCTCCCAAGTGGAGATACATCACTTTAAAAAGTCTCTTGAAGTAAAATCCTTCGTGAGGTACGGACCTCCAACTCCAACTTAGAATTCTTCAAGAACTTTTTCTCACTAGTATACCCCAGGGGCAAAGTGGAGGTAGTAGCATACAAAGGTAAGTAACTTACCCACCCTAACCCAGGAGGAAAGGCCCCGAATCCTCCCTACAAACAATGCAGAACAGCGCGGTTCACAGTTCTACGAAATAATGAGGAAACCACCTAGTAAAACCGAACTTTCCCGTTGCCGCGCACTCTGACCAGCACGCACCGAACGCTGTGCTGCTGCTGCGCAAGGACCCGCCTCACGCACGCGGACTACAACTCCCGGCATGCCGAGCGCTGCGGCATCGCCTAGTAACTTGTGCCTGCCCGAGCGCTGTAGGTTGTCTCTTCCGTGCGCCTGCGCTTTGGTGGTCTCTGCGCAGGCGCATTTCCAACGCAGGAAGGAGGGGGCGGGGTGTTGTTCCCTTTCGCTGATGCAAGAACCTAGTGCGGTTGTGGGAGAGGTATCCGTAGGACCGGCGCTGCTGCCGAGGCCTGGGGCTGACCCGTCTGACTTCCCGTCCGTGCTGAGCCCACTCGATCCGCAGCCATGTCGGGGGACGAGGTGAGGGCCTGAGCCCGGGGCTAAGGACTGAGGCGGGTAGCCGAACCCACCTCAGTGTGGGAGACCGGGCCTGCGGCCTAGCAGCCGGCCGCCGCCATGTGGGGCAGCCGGGCCTAGGTGGCCCACAGAGGCAAAGCTGGCGAGGACTTCGGAGCCGCGGGCTTGGCCGCACCCTGCTCTCCTCAGGGCGGCGGCGCTGAGGCCGGTGTCTCCCGTGGCTAGCGTTTCCGGAGTGTAAAGCACACGCTGAGCCACCCGCCCTGAAGGAGGCTTGAATTCTCGGTTAATACGTCGGCTCAACGAGCTTGGGACTGGCGACCTCTGCCTTCCTTTAACTCTAACCCACCTCGCTGGATCCCGGGGGTCCAGCGAGGAGCCTCCTTCGGCTCCTGAGAGAGCGCCCTTGTTAAGAAACTTTGTAGACTGTTTTGTCCGACCCGGTTTCCTGCCCTAATTCTCATCTCAAACATTATTTCTTAAAAATAAGGGGGAGAGGGAGATAAGATTAGAGAGAAAGATCCCTCAGCCTCAAAGAGTGACTAACCCTCTGGAAAGTTTCAGGGCGGGGAGTCTCTGAGTTTCCCTTATCAGAAGAGAGCTCACAGCAACGTGAGCGGGAAGTCCGGGCTTGGAAACTGGCTGGATCTTTTCCTACCATCGTATTTGTACCTTGGCCTATTTCCCCAAAGCCCTTCTTGCCAGATTACCCCAGTTCATGTCAAATCAGACAGTTTTAAAATAAAGTTGACTTTAAGTGCTGTCAGTAGGTATTGATTAACATTTAGGGGAGACCTACCGCTTCCTAGCCAGCGCTCCCTTTCCCACCCCCGAAAAAAGAACAACTTACAAAGCATTTGTAATTCTATAAAACATTGGAGTGCTTGACCTGGCTTGTAGAGCGTTGAGGAGGGGGGAAGAGAAGAATTCTAAACTTTCTAGAGAGTTGGGTTTTGAGATGTTGTTGTTGTTGTTATGTGCCGTCGAGTCGGCCCCGACTCATAGCGACCCCTCCTTGGGTTTCCTAGGCAGTATCACTACGGAAGTAGATTGCCCCATCTTCCCCCATCTTCCTTCCAAGGAATGGCATGGGGAGTTTTTGGTTTATTGGAATAGTAATCAGGCAGTGGAAAGGCATTGGAAGGCAGAGGAGTAGTTTAGAAAGTCAAGGAAGTGTGTTTGCAGTGGGTTTGAACAGCCAGCCTTCCAGTTAGCAGTCAAGTGCCTTAGGCACTATGCCACCAGAGCTCCTCATGATTATAGGAGGCACTAGTTTAAGAGAGAAGCTGAGAGTCTGGAGGTACTTCTCCACTGGAGTTCATGATAGACATTGCCTTGGGGTACTCTTTCAGAAATTCTGAGTGGGAGTTTCTCTTTTGTGTCTGCCCATTTTTCAAGCTTCTCATAACATTTAGCAAATTCAGTACTTAGTGGAATCCATGAACCTTGGAGTGTTATTCTGTGTATGGTTTATGATAAAGTGCTCACGATGCAGTGAGGAAGGAAAAGATAACAGCTGTAATCCAAGGCAGAAACCACTGCTTGCCACAAGAGATAGAAATGGGCCATCAACACAGCAGTTTGGGGGGCTGGAGAGATCATTTCTAACAGCGGAGGGTCAGGTTTCTAAAGAAGTGCATTATGGAAGAGTGAACAGAATTTTGACAAGCAGAGATGGCAAAGCTAGCATGCCAGCAGAGGACTGTGAAGCTAATAAAGTATGAGAGCAGTTGGGCACCTTTCAGGTCTACCAGTCCAGTTTTACACATAGGAAAACTGGGCTTGAAGAAGGTTAATTTGTCAGATATCATATAGCAAGTTAGTGACAGGATTGGGATTAGAATATTGGGTTTTCACATCATGTGGGTTTGTGGGACGGGTAAGGGGGTTTTGAAAAGAAAGTTTTAAAGGGGGGGGGGGGGGAGTAATGGGTGCCATACAAAGTTTATAAAACGACTACAAAGGAAAACAATCTCTCGGAATCTTATCACTCAGAAATGACAATATTGTTGTCACAACATTTTAAGACAGATGTCTCAGTCTTCTTAAAAGGAGCTTCAAAGTTTAATGCCTTGCTTCTCTGTGGGTTTTTTTATAACTCATAACCACCTTCTTTGCTGTGGTATAGCCATAAAGTGGATTTCCTAGGTGAAGTATGATGGGAATAGGCTTCTAATTTGGTGATGTGTTTTGATCTATTGTGGGGATAATTTTTGTTGGTACCCCTTTTCCTCACCTCCAACCCAACAGAAGTTGCAAATGGAAACTTTATGCTTTTGAAGGCTTTGTTGTGAACTTAAAAAAATACTGAATTGACTCTTAATTTTCCTAAGTGCACCATCAACAATTGTTTGCTTCTCAAATCCAAACTAGTCTCATACACAAAACATTTGGAAAATAGTCATTTGATAATTTGGAAACCAGAAATCAATTTTTTTTTTTTTTTTTAAGTCAAGCCTGGCATGGCCTTGTGATGACTTTGGAGAGGTCTGCTTTGGGATCCTTATTTTGATAGTTTTCCTTATTTTTAAACTCTGCCTTGCAAGGTGGTTGTTGTTGTGCCGTCAAGTTGCCGTCGAGTCGGACCCGACTCACAGCGACCCCTCCTTGGGTTTCCGAGGCGGTATCACTAGGAAGTAGATTGCCCAACCTTCTGAGGAGTGGCTGGTGGGTCTGAATAAAAATAAGACAAGTGAGTATATGTTAAATATCCAGTACATCAACGTAATTGACAGAAATGTTAGTTATTTCAGTGTATGACTCCTGCATGTTTACTACCCTTTATTAGGCTACATCCCAACTGTTTTCCTGTAAACCTAAATGAGAACGTTTTCAGAGGATAAGGGGCAATTGTGAAGCTGTCCTCTGATGATTTCAGGATCCCTCTCATCTTTGGTCTGTCTTGCTGAATTACAGTTAAAAGACAGTATTCCAGGGAACTTGATGCTTGCAAAAATGGAATAAATTAATTGTAAGCCCTGCCAGACAACCACATTTATAGTGCTGTCTGTCCTTTTGCCAAGTCTTCCTACTTCAGGAATGAGGATGAACTGTAGCTGTATCCCTGGAACAGATTGCAGCATTCTGTGAAGGATGATCCAAGGCTCAGTAGGTCAACAATGGGGAACTCTTTTCCTCCTGGCTCTTCTATCTTAGAAGGGACTCTTCTTTAAGTTTGCCAGATAATGTTCTTCAGACTGACTGCATCTCACAATTACTTACTCATACAGTTGGATCCTTGTTAAGGTAGGAGAGAATAACTATAAAAATTTCCAGAATTCCTTGCAGATACTTCAGAATTTGATAAGGACAATAACTTCCATTCCTTATTACAGATAATAGTTTGGTTTCAGTATAGCTCAGTTTCTTTAATATACTTGGGAAAAGAAATGTACATTAATTAGAATCAATTTGGGGAATTTTTTTAAGAGTTTAATGATAAGTCTTTGAAATCAGATCATCTGAGTTAATGAAATGTCAGTGATGGGTATCAAGAGACCATGTTTTGTGAACTGTAAAATATTATATAAATTATGATGATAATTCCTGACACTTACTGAGTACTTTACGTACCAGATACTGTGTCAAGTGTTTTGCATTTATTCACTCATTAATCCTCCTAATAACCTTGTGAGGTCAATTTTGGGTCTGGTATTGATCTCCATATGAACTTGTAAGATTACGTCAAGAGTCAAGATTTGAATATAGTCGGTTGGGCTCCAGAATCTGTGCTCTTAAACACTTTACTACACTGCAGCAGCAGATCATTGGGAAAACGCTAAATTTAAGAATAGTAGGATGTGAATTAAGATTAGTCAGGGGTTCAGGAAAGAAGTGCTTGGGCTTTGATCTAATTCTGTTTGACTACAAAGTCTTCACTCTTTTTACTCTACGAGACTTCTGCCCTATGTTGTTTAAACTGTTAGGTGTAAAGGAACTGTTTTCCAAGTGATCAGTGGAAACAGATCCACCTACAAGTTACGGTTTTTCCCTTTTTCTATAGTAGATATTACATAAGATAACTTTTACTGTTGTTTCTGAAACAAAAAGCAGAGTAAAATGGTCCTGTTACTCAGAGATTTGCTATATGAAGGGTTGCTGATGGATTTCTTTAAAAGCTGGTCAGAGCTTTATGATTTAAAAGATTTTTTAAATCAGATCGATACAGTTCATTCATAAAATCTCCACATTTGCTCATGAAGCTAAATGCTACGTTCCTATATTTATGATACATTAATTATAAATTAAAAGGCCTGTGTGCACATTTCAGACACTCAAACCCAGGTAGTAACAGTATGAGTAAAGTTGGATGGACAGTTTATTTTGGGGGTTAAAATCTGTTTTTGGTGCCTTAAATGTACCTACTTTTGAGAGAGTGCCTCTTGAGCAGACAGCATATTTTGTATGTGAGCATCATTAAAAACAATCACTTGCTCCCTTTTTTTTAAATTTATTTTTGTCTTTTAAACAGATGATCTTTGACCCTACTATGAGCAAGAAGAAAAAGAAGAAGAAGAAGCCCTTTATGTTAGACGAGGAAGGGGATGCGCAGACAGAAGAAACCCAGCCTTCAGAAATGAAAGAAGTGGAGCCAGAGCCAACTGAGGACAAAGACGTGGAAGCTGATGAAGAGGATAGTAGGAAAAAAGGTGAGCGGTTGGTGTGAGAGGGTCACTACTGTTGTCAGAAATCTGGTTCTCTTCCATCAGTGTTGGATTTTGTGCTTGCAGTAACTTCTCATCCTGGTAGGGCTGTTCCGATGAAGTCAAAGCCATTAACTGTGTATGCACTAGGCCTTGCCAGATTTCTGATAGGCTTGTTCCTGGTAAATTCCCACTGAATTCCCAAGTTGCAGAGATGATGAAACCTCCATCATTCCAGGGCTGATTTTCCAGTCTAACCTGTCAGGGCTCTTCTCCAGCTATAATGATTGCTTTGGAATGTAGGCAGGAAAATTTGGCCCAAGATAGGCAGTTTTGTGTCTTAGCAGGTCTGAAAAATATATAGAAGAGATTAAAATTACAGCCTAAAATGTCTGGAGCTTTGTTATTTATGCTTCTCCTCTAACCGGGACACAATTTGACTATTTGAGAGAAATAAATATTTCTGTGAACATATTGTCTGTTAAATATTAGACACTGTTGGGGAGAGAGAGAACTAACATTTATTGAGCATCTACCTTGTGTTAAGTATCTTGTACGTGTTCACAAACTTGAAAGGGAAATCATTCCTGTTGTAGCAAAACAAAATTAATTCATAAATAGCTCCTTTGAAAGTTTTGTAGCCGAGACATCCTAAAATATTCCTAGTGTACAATAGGACAGAACAAATGGAGAATTTATTGAACTTACTAAATAATTCTTTAATAGTAGTTAAGTTTCATTGTTATTCATATTTACTATTCAGCCTCATTAATGAATGGAACAGGGTTTTTGTCAATTGATTAATCAATTAGGATTTAGATGAAATATCTAATAGGGAGATAGACAAGCAAGCTAGTAATACATATGTAATGTGGGGTGAGCACAAGGTATCTTGGAGGGTTATCTAACTTAGCTGTGGGGAGGAAGGGATGAGGTTTAGGATTCTGTAAGAAGAGGGTAAGAGCTATGTGGGAAGGGCCCACGTGAAGACCTAGAAGTGAGAGACCACACTGCACTTGGAACTGGAAGTCTTTCAGGGGCTGGTGCCTGAGATTGAGGTGTAGGGTGTGAGGGAGTAGGTAGAAGTAGAGAGAGAAAGGTGGACAATCCTGGAAACTATGTTAGAGCCCTAACTTTGTCCTGGGGGCAGTAGGGAGCATTGAAGGTAGCTCCCCATTCCATGAGGAATGACATGATTTAATTTACTAAATAAATTTTCCTGATATGGTCCCATAACCAGATTTTTCAATTTACAAAGCTTTCCATTGACCTGCTGTTGGGTTTTTCAGACCATAACTTTTGTGGTTGTACAGGAACTACTGTACTGATTAAAATTTGATCTTGTAATAGTTGAAATGTGTTAGCTTAACTCATAATTTGATGTTTGCTTTTGCTAGTTGTTGTTAATAATTGATAATCCTGATCTGCCCTTTTTAGATGCTTCTGATGATCTAGATGACTTGAACTTTTTTAACCAAAAGAAAAAGAAGAAAAAAACAAAAAAGATATTCGATATTGATGAAGCTGAAGAAGGTGTAAAGGTAGTATTTAGTATCTATTGCTTGCTTGTTAAAGGTAAAATTTGACCTCTTGAAGGGCTGCTAATGGCTGCTGCTGATGTTTCTCCTCCTTTGTCTCATCTCTTACTAGCTTTGCTTTTTGTTACTAAGCACTTAATCACCACTGTTAAGTCCATTTTCTTGGTAGTGTGTCCAACTGGATATCCTAAAGGACATGGTACAAGTCATATCCATTGTAAAGTGCCATTAAGATGATCACAAAATGTTCCTTGTCCTTTATCATACTGACATTGTTTGGCTGATTAGAGATTGCTGTGAGTCAGAAATTCTGTGGAGCAAATATTCCTATAGTTTCTTCTGTTCAACATATGGTAGACTGTTAAATATACATAAACTTATGTGTGTACCTCTAAGCAGCAAAGAATGAATCCCAGCCTGTCGTGGCTGGTGGCTGATAACTGGCCTGTAGGTGAACTGGCTTGTTTAGCTAGTTCCATGTTCTCTGATCTTGTAGGGAGTTTGGCCCTTGAATTGTTCTGACTTATTACTGGATTGATCTCTAATACTAATAATTCAGAAATGTTTTGAACAAGGAATAGATAGATACGTGATAGGTGGAAAGAGGACGGGTAGAAGGAACAGGAGCATTTTCATATTTATTTCTTGTATTTGAAATACTCTTCAATGATATCCTTGGCTTGAGATTCTTTGCTGTAGTCCTTAACCATACAACTGCAACCACCCACTTTACAGAGGGCTACCTACCTCTCTAGTTTCCTGTTATCAGCCTTAATCAGATTGATTTGGTGTTAAACACAAGGGCCTCCGCCAACTGGACATACACATGATCAGCACAGTTGGATTCAAGCACGCAAAGATAGGCCTGGCTCTTGGCTAAGGCTTTGGCAGTTTTGCCAGATCCACAGGCTAGGCCATCATGGATGAGGGAGGTCTTTAGCACCTCTTGTAAAGCAGTATTAATGTCCATTACACCTCCAGCAGCAAGGCCTTCCTCGACCATGGCAGTGGATGGGTGAGCCGAATCTTGAATGCACCCAGGCTTCCTCTGCACAACTCGGCGGCAGCAGGGAAAGAGAGCCCAAATTTTTCTTTGGTAAATAGCTTATTTGTTCAAACCCAAGTAAATAAGAGTGTATCCCACATGTAGCAGGAAATGTGTACTATAAATTCACTGAATTTTGGAAACCGTGCTACGGTTTTGATAACTTGATTAATTCAAGTATGTATTGGTGATGTTAGTGAGTCCAGTGTTGTGTGTACTGATTGCAAGGGACACTGAAATTAATAAGCTATTTTCTCTGTTTTCAGAGATACTTTAGTTCAGAGATAATTTAAAGCGTCCTTTAAAACAATGATCTCACCTAGATTCATCTTGTTCTCTACCTGCTGGGACTGTCTTCTTCTTTTCCTGCCATTGTAGGGAAATTGAGAAAGAAGAAAGCTCAGATTGTACTGAACAGATGGGAATTAAATTTACTGGGTAACAAGGTGACATACCTGATATATACCACAGAAAGTCTTTGTCAACAAGGTATTGGTAATAATTCTCGACTCCTCTAGTAGCTTTTTTGTTCTCAAGGGTGAATTATAAACTCTACTCTTAATAAATAAAGTGCTTAGATGCTCTTACACTGCTATTCAAGTCATAAGAGGATGTTATAAGTGTCCTGTGCACCATGCAAGACATGGATGTTTACTTGAAACCAGAGTGTTTGGAAGTCTTGGGTTACTCTGCCACCTGAATGTTCAGACCACAGTGGGGTTTTGGATGTAAGGTGCCTGCCATTAGGAAACTACTTTCTGGTTTCCTGTGCCTTTGACTGTGTCTTGGTCTCAGAACAGAGCTTCGAACTGGTTCAGTCATGGCCGACACAGTGAAATCAGAACCACCTGAATTGGTAAAATGTGAGTGCACCAGAATGAAAACTGGAACAGGAGAAAATTACAGGTCAAAGCTCTGGAATGGGAGACTCAGAAGAGGTGTAATGAACCCTTTCCGGAGCCTGACACAGTAGATTGATTATCGCCAGGACTATGGAAAGTATTTCAAAGCAGTGCAGTCAGCTGCCATCTTTGAGCCAGGTATTGCTGTTTCCAACTCTTCTGGTCAAGAGATTCGGTTGCTGTGTGGCATACACATTGCCACTGCACATTAAGAGGAGATTAAGTTTCTAACAGGGCATTGACCAGTAATTTTTCCTGTTCCATTCATTATTCTGGTATACCCGCATTTTACAAATTCAGGGCTGTTCTGATTTTGCTTCATCAGCTATGACTGACCCAGTTAGAAATAGTTCAGAGCCCTGGTTTAGAAGTAGAATAAATAATGGTATAGCACTAGAAGCTGGGTAGTGTGTGCTAGTTTATATTCTGCCTCTCCCAAGTTTAGAGACTAGGCTAATATTTGGTTTCCTGTTTGTGTGGTATATAGCTAATAACATGGACTGATTGGCCTTTGATAGCACACCTGGCACCAGACTACATAGTTTGTAGCCTAGATTTGGGGTCCAAATCTAGAGCTTCATTTACTACCACCATTCCAACATTTTCTTCCTGCTAATAAGATGTCTGAAATTACTGTAGTCATTGTAACAGTAGTTCAGGATGTAGGCACACAAAAAAATATAGATATTAATAGGTAATTTTGATAGCATATTTTGGGGATAAGCTGGTTAGAGGGAGAGATTACCTGCAGACTGAGACTGGCCCTTTCCACTTTTCTGAGGTGTTTCATGAATCATTTCTAGTCCAATATATGCCCTGTTTACCTCCATGCTTACAGCAGCTAATCTTGGAGCCAAGCTTTACTGTATCTCCATCCATTTATCATGTGACCTTAATTTTTCCTGGGTTATACATTTCTCTCTTTCATGAAATCATGTATTGAAGTGATTCCCAAAGATCTCCATGGTCAGTACCAGACTGACTGCATCAGAATCACTTAGAAACATCTTTAAAATTCTCTTGAACTTCATTCCTACTGAAGAATGCCATCATAAGATTTAGGAATCGTTTAAATTTACCAGGTGATTCTGAAAGTAGCCTAGTTCAGAAACATGGAAAATGATTAGAATCACTAAGATCTTAAGGCCAGAGAATAAAGAGAGAGAGACAAATTCCACAAGTGTCTTAAGGAATGGCATGAGTCTGTCTAAACCGTACTGGCCCACCCTATTTCTTATCTGTAATTTCAATTTTGAATATTTGATTTTTTTTCCTTTAAACATTGCTAGGTCATGTTATGTTTTATAAAAGGATAGTCCCAATATCAAAATACTGCTATGTCACATTTCTTAGGATCTTAAGATTGAAAGTGATGTTCAAGAGCCAGCTGAACCAGAGGATGACCTTGACATTATGCTTGGCAATAAAAAGAAGAAAAAGAAGAATGTCAAGTTCCCAGATGAGGATGAAATACTGGAGAAAGATGAAGGTAACACTGGGGACTCAGCACGTCATTTCTAGGTTACTTGGGAGTTGGGCCTACTCTCTTCGATATGCTCCTTTTTTATTCTTTCCTGCTCTTTATCTCCATGGCTTGATAATGGAAGCTGAAGGGAAAATAGTATTTAACTTGATAATGACAGTTAATAATTTCATTGGAAAAGAGTTTAACAGTTGTGGTTATATTGAAAACTTAGTGATTCAGACTATTGGGTAAATTACTGTAGCGGAATTTTAAATGATGCTTTTAGAAAGTTTTAAAATGTTTGGTTGAAAGTATGGTTTTATTTCTAAGTGCTTTGGGGTCTTTAGAGAATGTTCATATAGTTGGCAGATGGGTTTTTATGGGTATAGATGTTTCTGGAGTGCTTCAAAACAGTTGGACTCTCTCTATCCTAATGCAGTATTTTATCTTGTGTTTGTTAAATCAAGAAACATTTCAGTTTGTCTGTGTTATCACAGATTCCTAGTCTAAAAATTCTACGAAGGGCCTCTTTTGAAAGCCATACCATCCCTGTAAGGAAAAAGGGAGCTTTTGTAGGGTTTGATACCTATGCTTGAGGCTACTGATTTTGTGTATAATTGTGGGAGGGAAGGCAAATACCTTAGAAACTTTTATGTCTCCCGATCTGCCTCTGCTCCCTTTTTTGTTACTGTAGCAGGGCCACCCCTCATTTTCAGTCTTTGTTATCTGCAGCTTTAGAAGATGAAGACAGCAAAAAAGATGATGGTATCTCATTCAGTAACCAGACAGGCCCTGCTTGGGCAGGCTCCGAAAGAGACTACACATATGAGGAGGTATGACAAGTTCTGTTTTGAAAGGAGGCTAAGCTGTTCACTAGAGCTCAGAGAAAAGTGAGATAGATGTTCCCCCAGACATCTGAATTAGGACCATTGAGGTACAAATATTAGTGAAATAGACCCAGAGTGGTGAGGTCATGCAACAGGGAATAACATTTCCTGGTGCCCACCTGTGGGCATTGTACCTAGAGTATAGCAGTTACTGTAGTGTGCCCACTGTCCCTACCCGAGTCAACTTCTGGGGGCATGGAGCCGTCTGGAAATCATGGGGTGGGGGGGGCAGTGATGACATGGAGGGGCTAATTTAAGGCCAGAGTAGGTTGGAGCTTGCTTATTTGAACATTCCTGAATCTTACTTTCCATATGCCCATACATTTTCCCATAGAAGCAGCAGACTGAGTAGGGGCTTATTCATCCATTTGACTTTGAACAAGGAATGGCCTAGCCTCCATAGTGTATCAGATCCTGGTGGGGATGTGGATTGAGTCCCTGCTCTTAGGAGCTCCCAGGAAATGTAGTGTATGTTTAGTGAAAAGTGAACTTTATGCTGTTGAAAGGGTAAAGCATATTATACTCCTGATACTACTAAGAATGTAATGATTATCACTTTATCTCTATAGTTACTGAATCGAGTGTTCAACATCATGAGGGAAAAGAATCCAGATATGGTTGCTGGAGAGAAAAGGAAATTTGTCATGAAACCTCCACAGGTTGTCCGAGTAGGAACCAAGAAAACATCTTTTGTCAACTTTACAGATATCTGTAAACTGTAAGTTGATTAATGGAAAGGTTTCTTTCCAAACGCCAGGTTGTCAGTGGTTTTCAGTATGCTCAGAGTCCTTATTGTGGACTTCACTGCAGGTGGAAAAAGAGGTAGAGGTTGGGGTTTAGAGAGGTTATAGTTCAAGTCTGTCATTTCTTTCAAGTCATGGGCTCCAGAGCTCACTTTATCAGGGCATCAAGAGGTGAGAGAGTATAATAATGCTGACCCATAAGAGTAGATCCTAATCAGAAGGACTGAAGAGTGAAGACATTGGAAAGCTCAGGTGAGAAGGCTCATCTAGCTTGAGTTGGGCCTGTCTGGCCCCCAGTGAGCTCTGAGAAAGTGGCTGAATTTGGTGTGCCTCTTCCTTGGATGGTTATTGCCAGGACAAAGTGGAAGTTTCTGCTTTCTCACTCAGTATCACATTCCACACCTGTGTTACTCCCAGATCACTGTCGGGGCTTGGCTTTTCTCAGAGCTCCTCATCTGCATCTTTGCTGGCAGGTTCATTAGGTCATCTGATCTTACCTACTATTTGTTCTTCAGTTTCGTAAGTGACACATGCTTATTGCAGAAAAAGAAAATGAATGGTAAACGAGATAATAATCACCCAAAATCCCATTGCCTAGGTAACTACTTGTTTCCACTACTTGTTGTTATTTGCCGTCAAGTTGGCCACGACTCATAGCGACCCCTCCTTGGGTTTCCGAGGCAGTATCACTACAGAAGTAGATTGCCGCATCTTCCTTCTGAGGAGTGGCTGGTGCATTTGAACTGCCAGTTGGCACTATGCTATCAGGGATCCGGTTTCTACTACTTAGTAGGCATTTTTTAAAATATTTTTGACTTTTTTTTTGGCTGATAATAATAGTAGTATATATGTGCTCATTTTTAAAAGAAAATATAGACATGCTAAACAAAACGAAAAATCATCTATAAAGTTTCCCATTGAGATAAAAAAAACCATTGTTTTTATCTTTGTATATAGCTAGTTTAGTGCACAGAAATATTTTTAAATAAATTTGTATCAAACCCATTTTTATTTTTTTAATGTTATGAAACTTTTACCTGTGTCATTAAAGAGTCTTCATAAGTGTTTATAATGGCTACACAGTATATTTTAACTGTTTCTTAAAGGTGAACATGGTCGTTCTAAAGTATTAGAGGCAGAGCTTCGGGAAACATCCTTATACATCTTTGCTGAGTCAAAAGGAACAGATCTTTTTATGGCAAACACTGGCAAATTGCTGTCCAGCAGTGTAGGAGCTTAACTCTTATATTTTCACCAACTCTGTCTCATTACATTTTGGGGGAAAATACCTGTTTTTAAAATTATAGTAGTACTGCCTGCTTGTTAGAACAAGTTCAAATAGTGTCAAGGTATATGAAAATTAAAATATTGAATGGCATTGCTCTGTATTTTTTTTCCTTTCATATATGTATATTTCCTTTTATAGTTACATAGAAGGACCCATCTTGTTCTCAAAAGCAGGATTGTACACCATTGAATAGATACACCATAATTTATTTAACCAGTCCTCAGTTGGTGAATATTTAAGCTACTTCTAAGGTCCCTCCATTATAAACGTTTCCATGAAATACTTGTGTGTGAGAGTCTGACTTATAAATGAAATATTTCAAACAGGAAATACTTAAGAATTAGCATAATAAACACCCCAATACGACACCTAGGTTTGGTGAATATAGCCATTTTGACACATTTCCTTCAGATCTTTGTATTCTTAAAAAAGGGGGTTTTACAGTTAAAATTACAGCCCTGTTTGTATCTCTTTCTAATCCCTTTCTTCCTTCCCAGAGGAAGATACTATCTCCTAAGTTCAGGTTTACCTTTCCTGTCTGTGTTTCTAAATATTACTCATATGTACGTATTCATAAAAAACAAATAATACTGTTTTATGGGCTTTAAAATGTAATGTATGTATTACCAAAGTCTGAATTGAACTGTGCACTGGAATTCATCTAATAGCTGAGTAGTTGGAGATTAAAAACAGTAAACAGGACAGCTTTTTTAGAAATTTGGCCATATTTCCATGAAAGAGGAGGTTTGTGTATTCTACTTTCTTTTTCAGATTGCATCGTCAGCCCAAACATCTCCTTGCGTTTTTATTGGCTGAATTGGGTACAAGGTAAGAAACTATATTCACATTTATATACAGTATTGTATATGTAACATGCATCAAAAACATTCACCTGATTATCAGAGGGGCTTTAGCCAACAAAGTAATGAAATCACTTTATTTCTGTGGAAGAGCTTGGGTGCTTAGTAGAAGTAGGTACGGGGTTGACAGCATCTCATCTGAATAGGCCTGTTAGTGTAACTGGAGTGAGCACCATGGCCCTGCCATGTTTAGAATTTTTTGTCAGTAATTTAAACTCTTGGGTCTTTTTTAGAGCAAATATTTGATGCTTTCCAATTTCAGAGGAAGTCAGAATTTTTTTCTAACTTAATAGTCCATTGAAATCCAGCTTGTAAACTGATGAGTGGCATGACAGCAACCATTGAAACAGGGATCAGTGATTAAATAGCTGCTCTCCCCTATCTTCAGGGCTTACTTGTTGAGGGCTTTGTACATTCAAGGAGGCTAGGACCCCACAGAGCCCATCTCCATGAGTTTGACTGCAAGTGCTAAGTCCCTCTCAAAAAGATAAGAGTTATGCTGTAATGATGACTAACATCTGTAGAGCACCAGACTCTGTGCCAAGTGCTTATTTTGGTATCATCTCAATCTCAGTCCTGTGAAGCAGAAACCATTATCTCTATCTTGTAGATTAGGAAATGGGTTCAGTGAAGTTGTAGATGTTCACATAGCTAGTTAGTGATACAGTCAAGATGAAAGCTAAAGTCTGCCTATCTCTGGAGCCTAAGCTCTTAAAAGGCAAAATGCCTTTGACTCACTGGCAGTATAATTATGGTGTTCTGTCTTCCTATTTTCCAGAAGCCTAGTTTATTGTAACAACAAACTGCATTTGCTGTGGGTTTAAGGAGTAATTTACTTGACCTGTGGTGGATAAAGGAGCCCAGTGGTGCAGTGGTTAAGCACTCAGTTGTGAATTGAAAGGTTAGCAGTTTGAATGCACCAGCCGCTCTGCGGGAGAAAGATACTTCATAAAGATTATAGCCTTGGAAACCCTATGGGGCAGTTCTGTGCTATAGTTCTGCTGTGAATCAGAATTGACTCAGTGGCAGTGGGTCTGTACTTGGTTTGTGGTGGATATTTAAGTTTTTTTCTGGAGGACTTGCGTACAACTATTGTATATTTTGAACTTGGATAAATTAATGAAGGAGCAAAAGCTAGCAGTGTATTTTTCTGTCTCTCAGAATCCACGATTTTTATAGAGGTGGGGTAGATTATAACAAGTTGTGGCCAATGAACTTATGGTTAGTGGGTTAAATAGTCTATAATAGGAGGCTGTTGAAACCTCAATTTCTTTTGACAAACAGTGAATGAAAAATAATTCCTATAAACCGTGGAAATCACCGTAGCCTAGAGATTGAAGGGTTGTGGTCCTTGAGAATGGTGCTGTTATGTTAAACCCTTGTAAATAAAGGAGAATCACAGGCGAGGTTCTTAAAAGGTCAGTTTTATGATGAGGTACAGAACAAATACAAACTTAACTCCACCTGGCTGAATTTTGTAATTTTCAACAGGTGATACTATCTAGCATACACCTTTGTTTTTCAAAAGTCCTTGTCCATAGCGCTTCTTAAAAAGTTTCACATTGTGTCATTGACACTTGTGGGCTGCCATATATATGTGTATATATATATATATATATATGTATATATATATGTGTGTGTGTGTGTGTGTGTATATATATATATATATGTATATATATATGTGACTGTTTGAGATACAATTCACATATTTAAAGTGTGTAATTCAATGGTTTTTAATACATTCAGAGTTGTTTAAACCATCTCCACAACAATTTTAAGATGTTTTCATAAACTATACTTTTAACCATAACTGAATCAAAATACTTGGTGCTTAGAATTTTTTATTTGTGTAGCCCCTTTCGTATTTTATCTGTAGTCCCCTCACTGCTGATGCAGATGGTGAACACTCAGTAAAAGTTTGTTTTCCTTTGTTGAATAAATGGGTTGTCACAATTAAGGAATCAATTTGTATAGTACTTAAAATGCAGCAAATACAATTATTGTCACTTAATTGGTTAAAATTGAATTTAATGTTAGGAAATTTGGGTAGGTCATCAGGCACCTTTTAAAAAGCAAGAGAAGTTGGGTAGTACAGCACAACTCTGGAACTACAACATCAAGTATCTTCTGAATTCATTACATACAGAAGTTCTGGGATTTGGTTCCTTACAGGAAAAATTGTTTTAATGGAGACATTTTGCTTTCTTTTATAGTGGTTCTATAGATGGTAATAACCAACTTGTAATCAAAGGAAGATTCCAACAGAAACAGATAGAAAATGTCTTGAGAAGATATATCAGTAAGTGTTTGACTTAATTTCATTATGTCACTCTAAATGTTCTCATCAGACTGGTCACTGAAGAGAGCCATTTGT
Source organism: Orycteropus afer afer (assembly GCF_000298275.1). NCBI lineage: Eukaryota > Metazoa > Chordata > Mammalia > Tubulidentata > Orycteropodidae > Orycteropus > Orycteropus afer. The sequence goes on along the minus strand of NW_006921607.1, from coordinate 9,624,243 downwards.
TGATAGTTTGTAATGAGCCTAGAAAAGCTGCCCTTTGTAAAGATTGGGGGAGATGATAGTGAAAGGGAGGTAGCTCTAGAGCACTAATGAGATCAGGAGAGGGGTTTGGATTTCCTAAGCAGGCCCAGCTGATGGAACCTGCTGGTTGGTTCAAGGGATGCAGGCCAAGTCAGAAAAACTTGTGTTTCAGGCATGGCTTGATCCCTTTGTTACTTTCCTAATCATTTAAAATTGGCATGTCTGTTTCCACCTAGGAGGGTAAGTTCGTTCCTTGATTGACTCTCCTATAGGCAGAACCAGGAATAGGCACCTGGCAAGCTTTCTTGCCTCTTTGGGCAGTTGGACTCTTTCAACCTGTTTTTCAGGGCAGCCTTTGTTTTCTTACCCTCAAAATAGCTAAGCTTAGCTAAGCTTCACTGGTCTGGATTCCCAGATACCCTGTTGTCTTAGCCTAAGCTTGTTGAGTTCAGAGTAGAATATGTATTTCAGAGGAGGAAATCTCTGGCTCAGTGCAGCCACCAAATGCTGTGTGTTGCTCTTCCTACAGAGGAGTATGTCACCTGTCACACGTGCCGATCACCGGACACAATCCTGCAGAAGGACACCCGGCTTTATTTCTTACAGTGCGAAACTTGTCACTCTCGATGCTCTGTTGCCAGCATCAAAACTGGCTTCCAGGCCGTCACAGGCAAGCGAGCACAGCTGCGTGCCAAAGCTAACTAATTTGCTAATCACCATGATTTTGGGAAATGTGTTGTGGAGGTTTGGCTGGACAGGTTTACCACCAGAGTGGATATACCATTGTATTAACAAGATAGAAAAGCTGCCAAGTTCTTTGGCGTGTGGTTGGTTGGCCTGGGAAATCCTTGCAAGATGCAGATGCTCAAGCTCATTGCCTACTTTAACAACTGTCAGAGAAACATGATATGGGGTAAGGAGGTGCTTTTTTAAAATCATTCATAGACTTCTGTAAAATGCAAGATAAATTAAAGTTATTATAACAGTGATTCTTTCAATTTGGTCTGTCCTTTAGTTTTCTTTATATAAAAATTATGCTCGGTGAATTCAGCAAAAACTGTGCCTGGGCTCTGATGAGTTTCTGTATCCTCTCTTCCTGAGAAAGAAACAACATTGGCAGGCAGCAGCTGTTTTCCTTCTAAGCTTCACTTGAGACACAAAGTAGACACTGCTTCACTTGAAAGTGAAATGAATATGAGATCTGGGAGGACTGCTTGTTTTCAACGTCCAGGGAATGAGTACATAGATGTGAATTATTTTTATTATGTGAGGATTGTTGTTACTACCTCACTGCGAAGTCCTCCAGCTGTTACCACATGAGGGAATACAAGGTGCTAGGTACCCTCACCCTCAGAATTTTCTTCCTCATTAGCTACTAAGAGTCTTAGAAACACAAATTCTTAAGTGTATCTCATAACTGGCACACTAAGAAAACCGTGCTTGGGCATCCCTGTGGGTGAAGAAATGATGTGTGTGCAGTACACAGGACTCTTCTGAGAAGAGTCCAAATGGTGATGGACCCCCTTCACCCCCACCCCAACTTAGCTCCTGAATTTAAAAAGGGCCTACCACAAATGTTTCTCTATTTTGAATGTGACTATGAGAATCCAAGAGATGCTGTGTGGACCTTGCTGAGGATTTGGCTGAAAGGGATATTTCTCCATTGGAGCACAGGGGACAAGACAATCTATGTCTACACTGTGGTCTGCCTTGCACACACTTACTGAAGATAAGGGCAATACATGCTGCTGCTCCTCACTTCCTTATTGCTGGACTGTATTATTCCTAAGTGGCCCAGGAGTAATCATGTCTGCCCTGAATGTCTTGACTGTGGTGTTTTTCTCACTGTGACCCTTAAAGTATACACCAAGTGCACACCTTGGGCATGAAGCAGTGGAGGGAGCATTCCTTCAACCCAGTAGCCCTCTTGCAGGGGCCACACTGGCTGGGCTGCCACCACTGCCATGATGCACCTAACTACTGTTTATGACCCCTCTCTCCTTTTTTTGTATCTACGTCCACACAATTCCCAGTTTTACTGCAAATCTTTTTGGTTTTCAACTACAATTTAAAAGTTATTTGATGATAGCACTGCTGGGTGGAACCCAGGTTTCTGAAGGCATTTTGAGTTTGGAGAACAAGCTGTAACAAATGTCGAATGTTACTGCGTGAATAAAGCAAGGATCAGTGCCTCTTGTGTAACTGGTACTCTTGTTGTTTCTGTATGTGTGTGTTTTCTTTCTTAATTAGACCCCTTGGGGAAGACATGGGACTTTAAAATTTGTGACAGGTTGGCACACTTAAACCTGGATTGACTATATTTAAAGTGGCTCGTAGCTCCTAAGTTACCCATACAGTAGCACTAACCTGCATTCTTTCTCTAGTCTGACACCAGCTCACCTGGAAGGAACGTTGTATAGCTGAAGGAGCTTGCAAAAGCTTAAATAACAAAATTTTAAACTCCCTGCCACCATAGAACCTTTTAGTGTCAGGAACATTTTTCCCCCAAGTTAGTAAAATCTTCCCAATGTTAAGAATCTCAAAATGTTACTCATATTATGCCAAAGTTTATTAAATTAGTACCCGAATGGGGGTTGCTGGGGAGTTTGCTAATTCTTGATAATGTGGAGTATGGGCTCAGGACAGTCCAGAGTGACAGTCTTCTGCCATTGCTTATTCATGGTGAGATGATGTGTGTAAAATGCTAACGAAGGCCTGCCTGGCACATGGAACTACTCCTGTTTAATACTGCCTTTGGGCTGGGATATCCAGTGTGGAATTCCAGGGTCAGAAGGCAAGAGCCTTTCACGGCTGACAGTACCTATAACTGTATCCCTTTTCCTAAAAGGTGATAGCATTTTACCCTGCCAAGCATGTGCTTTTCATGCCAAGTCCCAAGGCCTTCCTGTTGCCCCGTTTTTGTGGTGAAGGTGGGCTTAATTTCCTTGCTATGAAAGACTGCTCTTGGGATGGTTGCCCATCTCATAGTGATTCCCCTTACTCTTCACATAAACCTGATAAGCCCTGCAACCCTCAACCATAGAGGCATCAGACTGTCCTAAGAATTTGCAAGAATTATCTTCTGGAGCTGTCACATTTATGGCAGTGCCCTTAAAGGACCAGATGACCCTACTGGGTGCCATGGCTCCTGTCCTTTCAAATCTTCCCAGATACTGTAAGATACCCCAAGATTCATCTAATCAATGCTTCTTAATTTAAGCATGGTTTCTGTTTTTTTAATGTGGTATCTGAAGCCACTGGAGGACTAGCTATTCTGAGTATTAATGGACAGTCATACTGAATGACACCATTTTAATGGACATCTTTTAAAATTATATTCCTTCATAGAGCTGACAAGGAGCAAGGTTGTAGTCACTTCTTGGCCACAGCCAGCTACCCAGAGGGAGCGATGGACCTGTGGGCTCAGGACCATAGTTGCAGGGGACATCAAGCTCAGTTGGCATAACATACTACCCAAAACATTGTTCCACATCCTACTTTGGTAAGTAGCAACTGGGATATTAAAAGATTGCAAGCAGCCATCTAGATGCAACAATGGGTCTCCTTGTCCAGAGCAAAGAAGAATGAAGAGAACCAAAGACACGTGGAAACAATTACTGGAACACCATGCAATCCTCAGCCTATATGCTTATGAGACCAGAACTAGATGGTGCCTGGCTACCACTGTCAACCATTCAGGGATCTCTGTAGGAGATCCTGGATAGAATGGGAGAACAATGTGGAACAAAACTCAAAAATCATTAAAATAAAAAAAGGACCAGGTTTGCTGGTCTGATAGAGCCTGATGGAACCACCGAGACTATGGCCCCTAGCTGCCTTTCAGGTCTGGAACTGAACCCAGTCCTGTGGCTTCCAGCCAAACAAAAGGCATCTGAGCCGAACATTTACACTAGGTAGATACACTCCTTGGAGACATCAATCGTGGAAGAATACAAGGGCTGTATGCACAGGGAGATAGCTCAGGGGGCAGGAGTGGATAGAGGGAAGGACACAAGGAAGAGGTAACTATGAGAAGGAGTGGGAGGGGGCCTGTTGCATTATGGAAAATTGCAATCAATGTCATGAGACAAAGTATATGTGAACTGCTGTATGGAAAGTGAATTTGTTAACTTTCACCCAAATCAAAATAAAAATATTTAAAAAATCATATTCCTTCCTTTCCATGAGTTTTTTTTTAATGGCCCAGAAACTGAATCAGAGCCAAAACTTGTGATGCGAAGTTGACCAAATCTAATTGTAAGTGGCAATGGCTTTGGTATCAAATCTATTTTGACCTCTGAGAATGAAAACTTTCATTTTTCAGTCCCAAATGTGCTAATGTGCTATGACAGATGCCCCTCATATGGCCCAGAATCTATGCTATTCTTAGTAATCATAATAGCAGTATCACAGTCCTTACTATGTGCCAGGCCCTGTTCTAGGTACTTAACATACACTGATTTAACCTTAACGACTGCTGCCGCTCACTGTCCTATGTATTATTTGAGTGCCTTCCTACCAGCTTAGTCTAGTGCAGACAACAGATGAGCAAACCAGTGGCAAATACATCTGTAAGTGGTACATGGGAGAGGCCATGAAGTGTCCCTAAGAAGGCGACTTCTGAGCTGAGCTGTAACGGATAAGAAAGCTGAGCCAGTGGGAGAAAACTAAAGGCATTCCAGGTAGAGATAACAGCATGTTTAAGGAACAGAGGCCCAAATCCTTCCACAAACAGTTTAATGTGGCTTGAGAATTAGGGCAAATTGGAGGAGACGAGCTAGAGAGAGGAAGTGAGTCAGATCCTTGAGGGTTTATGTGCCCTGTATTTTAATTCAGTGGGCAGTAAAGAGCTCTGGTGGTGGTAAAGAGGAAAGACTGGCAAGAGGCAGGTTACTGCAAAAATCCAAGTAAGAAGTGAAGAGGACCTAACCTAAGGCAATGGTGATGAAAAGTAGGGGTGAGAGCCAAACATACTGTGGAAATTAACATGCCTTGACCATTAGGGAGGAGTTAGGGATTTTGACAGGTACCCGTAGTGGTGCCATTCCTCAAGATTAGGAATTCATGGAGAAAAACAGACCAGGGGCCGGAAAGGGCAGGGCTCCACTGAGGTGCTGTGAACATCCAAATGCAGCTACCAACTCATGGCAACTCTGCACGATGGAATGAAAATGCTGCCCGGCTGGCTGTCGATCCAACCATGTGACCACGAGGTTTCCAATGCCTGTTGGATGGGCATTCTGTGTCTATCCCTCTGGAGCTCTTGAGGAAGGATGGAATTAGAGGTGGAGAACATGGAGGTATGTGGATGAGTCTGAAGTCGTGGATTAGGTCATCCCGAGAGTGTACTCAGAAAAAGAAGAGAGTGGAAAGGTGCTGGTATAATGGGAAGAGTCAGCACAAGAAACTGAGGCATGCACAGAGGAGGAGAGACTGTTACCCAGAAACCAAGAGGAACGTCAAGGCGAGGCAGTAGTTGGGGATTGGTTGAGGGTTGGGGGACACTGCCTAGGTTTGCATCTTGCCTCTGCCTCCTCCTGGGCCATGATCTTAGGCAAATCCTGCAACCTTGGGTCTCAGTTTTCCTATCTGTAATATGGATGTAATATCTTACCCTGGGAGACTGTTGTGAGGGTGAAATAAGATCTGCAGCCTGTGCAGAGCACTTGGCAGAACACTTAGTAAAAGCTATACTTTGATCTGTATCTATGCATATACATATAACAGAGATATGCACCAATCCTTCTGCAGTCAAGAACTGCAAAGGTAGCGCCCAATAGTAGAACAGGAGATCCTGGATTGGACTGCCCGCACATGCACCCTCATCTCTGAGGTGACCAAATCACAGTTTTTAAAACACTTACGGGTAAGGATGCACGAGTCTGGCAGTCTGTGTGGGCAGGGAGATGGATACTGGAGTAGGGGTGAAGGAGATGTGAAGGTGGAAGTTGAGGAGGAGGGATTGGAGGATGGGTAAAACATGGGGTCCAGGTCAGGAAGTGAGAATGGGGGACCCTGTCAGTCTGTTCGCTGCATCCAGAAGAGTCAAACCCACGTATGTGCCCAAATGAGACCCAGCTGGGAGCCCACCGGTCAGTCAGAAGGCAATGTCCGTTTCACTCACACAAGCATCGTGAGCCGACCAGACTTGCCCCACTGACTTACTGATGAACCTGTGTCCCTCCTGACTGCAGTAACTCCTGAACAGTGGAACACAAACAGACCTTCTTGTCTTTATCTTCCTTTGCCCCGTTTTTGCCGTTTTGATTTTCTCTTTGTAAGATGCCTAAAATACTTTTGGGAACAGGTTGAGTATAAGTAAGTACCAAAAAAAAAAAAAAAAAAAGGAAATTACGGTCTGTTCTGTTGCTGGTTTCCCAAGAGAAAACAACTTTTTTTTTTTTAAAAAAAAAGGTAAAACAGAAAAATCACCTGCATTGGATTGGATTAAGTAACAAGTGTTCTCATTTATTAAGTATTTTCATCAGTTTTTCAGATGAGGCTCAGAGAGCGTAAGTGACCTGCCTAATAGGAACTCCATTTGACGAAGTCTGTCCTCTTAACCACTCCCTCCTAAAGTACAGCAAGCTCCTTCGCCTCTTTGAGCCTCAGTTTCTGTCCAGTTATCTCCTGACATGTAACAAACCACTCCAAAGCTTTGTGGCTTAAAAAGAACCACCATCATTTTATTATCCCTCTTGGTACTACTGGGGTTTGACTTGGATCAGCTAGGCAGTTCTTACTCAATTCTATTGTGGACAGTCACACCGGGTCTAGGGTTGAAGTCATCTCGAAGGCTTCCTCACTCGTATGTCTGGCAGTTGATACAGGTGTTCAGCCGAACATCTACGCATGGCTTCTCCATGTGGCCTGGGCTTCTTCACAACAAGGCAACTGGGTTCCAGGAGTGAGTGTCCCAAGAGACAGGAAGTGAAAGCTGCTAGTTTAAGATCTGGCAGGGGAAACTGGCATAGCATTGGCAACGCCATATTCTATTGATCAAACAGTCACAGTCTAGCTAAAGGGGAGAGGATGTGGACACCACCTCTCAATGGGGCTACGTTTTAAAGCCTACATATCTATAAAATGAGCATTACCATACAATGAATACCTGTTTTTGTTGGCCCATGCTTTTTCTTCCAGTAATAGAATACTTTCCTTTTAGGGATTCTCCCCTTTCCCTCCCCACTCTGCCAGGCTCTGTGGCCCTCTAGCCTAACTTAGAAGCTGCCTGACAGTGACGCTAACACTGAGGAACAGAGCAGCAGGTTCCTGGTGGCAGCTTTTGAAGCCCTGGGTCCCACTGTGTCTGAAGATCTACCCCGGGACTGTTCACTTGGGGAGCCTGCGACTTCCTTCTGCTTAAGCAGCTTTCTGAGTTCTGTAACTGGCAATCAAAAGTTCTCACTAAATCTACCTACGTGTGGTTGTGGAAAATGAATACATGTAAAATGTACCTGTTACTAGCAGGTATTCAGGAAGTGATTTATCATTATTATGAAGAATGGCCACAGGTGGAGGGATTCTGATTTGCCCCAAGTCCCACTGAGTTAGTGCTCAAACTGGGATTTAAATCCAGGACACCTGGCTCACGCTCTTTGTCCTGCTCTGCTTTCTGTACTTTTGAGGTCTTAAGTGTACAGGCTCAATGTGCAGTATGGAGTGCCCTTATGGGACAGGACATAATCTTATAGGTCAACCTGGCAAGCGGTAGCAAATACCTAGCATTCGAACACCCACATTTCAATGCCTTGCCCATAATACCAAACAAAACCCACTGCCATCAAAGACTGCAAATGACAGTGACCCAAAAGACATCATGAAACTATCTCATTTCCTAATAGCCTAAAAATAGCTCCAAATCCTCAATAAGCCTTCTAGGTAGCCACTATGAATTTGTTCTGAGTTGGCAGGTGAAGTGAGGCCTGAGGAAGACTGAAATCAAACCACAGCCCTGTTCTGAAGCACCTCCCATCCAGAGAAATTTGTTCATAGCCATGTGATGTGGTCAATGGGACTTTACAAATATGACAAACGCAGGAGTTTGAAATGCACCTGCACATTGGGGCTTGCCCTCTCTAGCTGCTTTGGGAACCCACCGTCATGTAAAGAAACCCGTTAGGCTACTTGATCCTCAGAACACGTTTCCCGTTGCCCTCACCACTGGACATGTGATTGAGACCATGTGGAACCAACTAGTCCCTTGCCGATCTACCAGCTCCCTTCAGCGAAGACAGCCCACAGAAGAACTGCCCAGATGAACCATCCCAAATTGTGATGCCAAAGAATCAAGAATAGATGTTGTTTAAAGCTACTAAACTTTGAGGTGGTTTGTTATAAAACAGTCAATAGTTGATACAAAGCCCACTTACTATCCTTGATCTTGGGCAACCCTTCATTTTACAAATGAGGAAACTGAAACCTAGAGAGGGAAGACTTGCGCAGGGCCACAGATCTTGCTGGCAGTACTAGGAGAGGAGGGAAAGCCCCAGGCCTCTTGGCTCACAATCCAGTTAACCTACTACATTCATTCCTTCAACGTGGCTGCTAGGATCACAAATGGGCGTCAAATCTCAACAACATCTAGACACAGTTGGTCCTTTGGGAAGCATCTGGTACCGTATTTCTTCACCATCTCCTTTTAGAGTTTCCAGAGATTAGACAGATAGATGAAAACTGCCGAGCAGCAGAAAGGGAGACACCTATCATCTCCCAGGCTCCGGGAGGTCGGGCACATATATGCAGGGCTTTATGGCAACAAATCTCCCACTGAAGGGTCCAACTATCCTCAGGGGCTGGAACAACTCAGGTACTTTTTAAGGATGGGGGGAATCCCATTCTTTGTCCAGCATATGCTCTGGTGCCAGAGTGCTTAGGCAGGGCCTTATGGGTAGAGGTAGGTAGGGCAGACGCTTCCTGCCCTTGGAGGTGTCTTCCCCTGCTCTCTTCATGGCCCTCCAAGTCTGGCATACTAAGGAAGCCCATGGTTCCCACTGGACTACCCGCCCCACAAAGCTCTGAGAAACGAGGAGCTCAGCAGGACTAGTGGGCAGGCCCTGCAATGGGCACACAGCAGGAGGCTCTAGTGTCACAGAGTCATAGTGCCAGCCCAGGGCAGCTCTCCCGCACTGTGCAGATGGGGATATCAAGATTCAGGAAGGGCAGTGACCTGCCTGGCCACACAAGCACGTCTGCTACAGACCTGGGCTTAGTCTTCTGGGCAGCGAGGAAAGACTGTGGGTTTAGGGACTGGAGGGCTCCTCCTACAGGATGGGGGCCTAGTCCCTTCTTCTGGACACTCTCTTCCTCTCCCCAGATTGAAGCCTTTTGTTTTGCCAAGGAGGGCTGGGGCCCAGCCCAGTTCCAAGGAGCCTCTTCTCACCCCAGGCCCTGGATCTCTAAGAGTCTATCTCCACCATAAGGGTATGTGGCCTACCTGTTCTCAGAACCTCTTACCATCATTCTCCTGCTGCTGCAAGCAGATATGTGGGGAATGATATCCCTACCAGGCAGCTAAATCTCAGAAGGGGCAGAAACAATGCTCTCTATCACACCAGGAGGCCATGGCCAAGCAAGGACTGGGGCCCTTGACATAGCTATGGGTCCAGATCTCTGGCTGCCTTGTTGCTGGCCCAGGCAGGCCTTCACACAGCTTGCGAATGCTAGGCCAAGAGTGAGACATGAGACAACAAAGACTTCCCTGGAGGTTTCTGTATCGAGGAAAGCAGAGCACTGTCCCAAACCCAGCCTCCAGCCTCCATCCTCCACCAAAACCTGGAGCCAAAACCATGGGGACACTTTAGTGGAAGCTATGGTATAGAATTGTTGGTTTGAAACCAGAAGTTTTCAATGAAGATTCTAGGAGGCCTAAAAATGTTGAGGACCATGTAAAGCTGGAGGGAAAGACTCCAAGCCCTTTCTGATGATGGGATTAAATGGCCTGTGTTGGGAAAAGGCTGCCCAGGGGAAGGAATACCAAAAACCAGTCCAGTGCCATCAAGCCGATTCAGACACACGGCGACCCCCAATGGGTTTCCGAGGCGGTAAATCTTTACAAAAGTAGATTGCCCTGTCTTCCTTCTGTGGAGTGCCTGGTGGGTTTGAACCACCAGCCTTCTGGTTAGCCAGTCAAATGCCTTAGGCACTGTGCCACCAGAGCTGCAGGGGAAGGAATAAGCAGTTCTTCAAGAGCAGAAGTCAGATCTGGGAGGCTTCTCAGAGGTGGTGACACTAGAGCAATAGCTCAATGATGAGCAGCTATTTCTCAGGGGTTGAAAGTACGAGAGTACATGACAGGCCTAGAATAAAACGTGTTTCTGGCTGCCTGCCCACCCACAATTCCACACCAATGAGACCAGCCTTGTGTGGCCACATCACCCAGTTCACTGGACAAGGTTGGGTACTTGTAACCTAAAAGCGACTCAAAAGAATCTGCTGGGATAACTGATTCTTTCTAGGAATATGAACATGAGGAAAACTAACCAATTCACAGTGGGGCCTAAATGGGAAAGATGGTGATGTTAGGAAGACACGATGAACCATGTACACAGTGAAGAAGAAGTTTGAGAGGATCTGGCCAGTTGTTAGAGACAACATGGCCCCTACTAGACTGTCTGCCCCACAAGCAATGTCTAGATAGGTTGCCCAAGATAGGCACAAACCTCCTACTGCTTGAGGTAACTCATTACCAAAACTGTCTATGCATGTAAAGGCAAAGATGGCTGCTGTGGGGCAGGAAAGACAGGTGGTGACAGGAGAGGCCAGAGCAAGGACCATGTGCTCCACATTCAGGCGCTGGCATTCTGTCCCGATGACGGTAGGCCAGTCAGTACATGGCACTATGCAAATCAAGGACATGTCGCAGAAATAACGCGTGCTGCAGCAACTGGTGGGAAATGGGGTAGGGGAGTAGCTGAAGATTGGGAGTCTGGTGCAGGGACAAAATCCCAGTGAAAAATCCCAGTATCCTAAAGCAGGACGGTGGCAGACAAAGGAGGAGGCAGCAGCAGATTCTAGAATCATTTTAGAGCTGGGAAAGCCCACAGCTGGTGAGAAGCTCAGGGAAGAGAGGCGGCCTCGATCCACTACTAGGTGACCAGGTGTGTCACCAATGCCTTCACAGGTGCTTGGGATTTCAGCCAGCAAGGTGCTCTCATGGTCACTGGCACATCTGACCTTTCCCAATAGCCCTATTGGCCATTTTTATCACTGAATTAGCTGAGGAAACTAAGCCCCAGAGGGTTCAGTATTGGGCATCCGAAATCAATCTGACCGGAAGAGAGGAGTGGAGGAGGTGAGGACAGAAGAGGGTACAGCAGAGTGACTTTCTGACTGGGCAGGAGACCAGGACCCCTTCGTGAGAAAACACAAACCATCCCATCTCAGAACAGGTTGGGATCCAATCTCTTTATTGTCAGGGTCCCCTCCCTGAGGCCCCATCTTCTCCAAACCAATAGAAAAATCCCAAGCCTGGGAGTGTGCTGGGGAGGGAAGGTGGAATGTGGGGAGATCTCTGTGCTCTGCCCTCTGGCCTGGGCAGTACAAACAAGGAGGGGGCATGGGTAAGGGGTAGGCTGACAGCTCCACCTGCAGAAGACGTGGCACTGGCTGGGGTGCGTGGTGGGGAGGAGGTGCCTGCTGCCAGCTCTCCTCTGGTACCCACTGGGGGGAGGCACCCAGGGGTAGGTGCCCGGCTTGAGGCCTAGGAATAGTGCACGCCCTTCTCCTGCCGGTGGCCATCGCTCCTGTCAGGCTGAGAAAGAGGGAGACAAAGAAGAAACTAAGGCTGAGAGGAAGAGACCTTCAGATGTGAGTACAGGGGCAATAAAGAAAGGGCAGAGTGGTGTTTGCAGATGGAGATACACGCCTGGGCTCGGGCCTCACAATGTTCTGACCATGTAACTTTGGGCAAGTTTCTCCCCCTCCCTGAATCTCCATTTCCTCACCAGAGGCCCTGTACCTCACCTTGTGAAATGGCTTGGCAAGGTAAAACTTAGCCTCCCTGGTAAAACAAACCACGCATCTCCAAAGGGCAAGACGGTATGTGCGGAATATCCTAGCTGAACTGCTCTGGGAAGCCCTCGCTTGGGAACCATCTTATCCCTGGGTGTTTCAGGTATCAAGACACCTGGGGGGGGGGGTTTGAAACCCTCCCCCGCTCAAATCTGGCTGTCTTTGAATAGGGCCTCAGGGGAATGGGCTAGATCATTTGGCCTGGCTTTTCTCCAGCGAAGGGCAGGATAAGGTGGTGAACAGCGTTGAGGCCACACACCATTGGCTTAAATCTAGGCTCTACCGATTGCTACTTTGGAATCTTGTCAGGTATGTTTAACTCCCCGCACCCTTCAATATCCCTCCTCCCGCATCTTGTTATACTGGCACAAACATAACCTTGCAGGGTTGCTGAAGATTAAATTAGGTAAGGCAGGTGCACTTCCTGGTACACAGGGCACTTCCTCCCCACGACAGGATTCAGTCCAAGCCCCTCAGTCGGGCATGGAAGACCATTCCTAACTGGCCCTCTGGTGAGGAGCAGCCTCCTTTCCTTGTTCTGCAGAGCTAGGCTGCAGCCACAGGACACTCTTGGCCATTTCCAACATCCCAAGAATGGCCACACCTCGGCACCTCTGCTTGTGTGGTCCCCCTCGTGTGGAACGCTTCTCCCTCAATTATTAGCAGGCTCAGCCAGACAGCACTTCTTCTACCACAACCCTGTCTAATGTGCTGGCTAAGTCAGGCTTTCCCCTTGGCCCTCCCAGGCCCTGGATTTCCTTCTATTGTTGTCCTTCATGCACTGGGTGGTAATGGTTTGTGTTCGCCTCCACTAGACTCTGAGTCTCCTCAAGGCTGGAGAGACAATGTGGCTCAGAGTATGCTGAGGGGACCATTACTGGGTAGGCCTGGCTAACACATCCATGGCTCCTACACCCTCATGCCAGCAAGCCCCAACCCACAAAGGGGAGTGGCAGGATGGCTGGGAATGGAGAGGCCTTCAGTCCTGGGCATAGCACTGTTTCATGATACTCCCTACCATCCCAGGAACAGGCATGGCCCCTGAGGACCTGGACTTCACTGCTTTCCCATGCCCTGCCCACCAGGACCTCCGTACCTGCTTACTGCAAGGCCCCATCCTCCACATCTGTGTCCTGGCTGTGCTCCTGGTAGGGAGGAGGCAACAAGAGACCACACATCACTCACTGTAAGCCCTAAGTTCTGCTCTGGGCCTTCTGTCCAGAAGGACCCTAGGGCCCAGAACATGGTGGGGGATGAGGCAGAGCCAAAGGATCCAACTATAGGATCAGTCTGAACAAGGCTGCCTTGGGATCCTTAAGGCCTCACAGGAAAGAAAGGACCAGTCAAGGGAGTTGGGGCAGATTTTTGTGCATGAAAACCCTGGGCAGGAGCAGGCTGAAAGTCTTGTAGAGAGAGAGCTCCCCATCTTTGGGGCATCCAATGCCTTCATTAGGGCCGTTAGGGACTACGATGCCTGCAGGGTAAGATAGAGTACCAGCTAGGTACAAAGAAGGGAAGAGGAGCTGGGTGTCAGAAAGACCCCTTGACTGTCATGGCCATATACACCCTTCCATCTTCATGAAAAGGAGAAAGCCCCAACCCAGTGAAGAAGTCTGGCTCAACTCCTGCCTCAGCACTTACTAGCTATGAGGCCCTAAGCAAGCTATCTAATTCCTGTGTGCCTCAGTTTCCTCACACAGTAAAATGTTGGAACAGTAATACCTTGCATAGTACAGTGCAGCTGTGAAGGTTAAATGAAGTATGAAAGTGGGGGCGGGCAGGGTCTGGTGTTCCGTAAACAAATAGCAGTACACAACAGATACCTTACAGACTCTGGCCTACCTTCCATTCAATACAAGCTTCTTGTCAGATGGTGTCCTGGCCTCAGCCTGAATAATTCCAGGAACTGACAAGGAGCTCCCCCTTATGAGACAGTGTTTATGCTCAGGCAGCAATGACTCAGAGTCCTTCTGTGACTTGCTATCTACCTCCCTGTGGCTTTCCCAGGCAACCTTAGTCCTGGCTCTCCGGAGCTGTGCAGACCACGTCTGCTGCCTCGAGGCCCTGCCTCTTCTCTTCTGTAATCCATGCTAAGAATGGAGTCCAGAAGGGGTCCTGGGCTTAGGCAACAACTCTTGCTTATTCCTCCCCACTCCCCCTGAGGTTAGAACCCCTGGGAAAGAAAGAGGGAGTTCACAGCTCAGAGGCTCAGAGGACCCCTCTCCCGCTGTCCTCCTGCGACTAGGAGTGCGAAGCCCAGTGCCAGCTCTGCCCACCACACCCGTGATCACGCTCTCACCAGCTCTTCCTCGCTGTGCGTCAGAAGCCCCTCCTCATCGCCGTCGTCTCGAGCCTGTGCCGTTCCCTGGGGCGTGCCTGCCTCGGAAGTTGTGTCCTCTTGGGGGGCCGGGGGCCGGCTGTTACCACCACTGCCGCTGCCACCGCCGCTGCCGCTGCCACTGCCACTGCCGCCGCCGCTGCCACCGTCACCCTTCTTCTTGCCATCTTGAGGAGAAGGAATGGGAGGAAATCAAACTCTGCCTAGGGCAATTGCTCAGGGCAGCAACCTTAGAGGAAACTAGGTCTCAGCACGGAGCATCCAGCTAGGCCCAGGCGTGCAGACTTCCAGGCATTAGAAGCCACCCAGGCCCTCCTTCCCCCATACACTGTCCTCCCCACCCCGTGGTCCTGGTCACTAAGCTGGGTGAGGACCCTCAGGGGCTGACCTGGGTTGGCCTTTTGCTCCTCAGCAATCTGCTCCAAGCGGCCCAGCAGGGCGTCAATGTTGGACTTGATCTGCGTCAGCTCTGTCTTGATGGTCTGCAGCTCACTGCTCTTCACTGGGTGGAGGAGGAACAGAGTGGTCACTGAGGGCTGAGAGTTTGGCACTAACACAAGACCCCACACCTCTTTTCTCAACTAGGAAGGCTGGCAGGACAGGGGCATGAACTAGCCTCATCCACTGTCTTTCACCAGCCAGGGAAAAGCTGGAGCTGCCTGGGGCTCCCCCTGTGGCGCTCTGTAGGCCCTGCTTACAGTGACCGGCCCACACCACCAAACCTGGACATCTTTTCCCCAAGCCTCACAACTCTAAAGACGACCAGGGATGGACAAGAACTTAAGTATGTGGTATGTACATCTGTGTGTACCTGAGCAAGTACATATATGTGTCTTTGCTTGTGTCACAGGGTGCTGTCTTTCAAAAGTATGCAAATGTAGACCTTTTGCAATCAGATTTCCTGGGTGCCTCTGTGGTATACCCACTGACCATCAGATGTGTAAACCTGTGGAATTGTGGGCCTATCCTTGTCCTTACTAGAGCAAAGATACCACCATCTCACAACACTGACTTTCCATGCCCAACCCAAGCCCCACCTCTTCAAATGCCAGCCTTTTCCTCTTAGAAATGCATGAGTACTTACTTGGTTGTTAGAGCTGCAGAACTGTGGGAGATTTCTTTTTATCTATTTTCCAATGTAAAAAAATGTGATTCTATTATTTTGCTAAAGACAAAAATAAAAATTATCTAGGAAGAAGATAAGATGGTCACTCACACTTGATCTTGGCCGAGCCGGTGGTGATGGCTGTAGAGCGGGCAAAGAGCTTGACAGGTATGGTGGTTTTGACACGCCGGACCAAAGGGACTGTGACCCGGGGTCGCTTCACGGGGACCGCCCTGGGCACTGGCACCGGCGACAGGCGGCCCCGATAGTCGAAGAGCCTGTAAGGGCAAATGGGCCAGAGGCTGCAGCATAGCCCATGACCACCAGGGGGCACTGCAGCTCTAGCCCAACCTGTGCACAGCTGGTACAGGGCTGGGTGTCCAGCTCTACACACCTCTGCCTGCTCCCAATAAGCCCTGGGGTGAAGAGGAAGGGCTTCTGGATTCTTCACTACATATAGCCCTGCTACCAACCAGGACAGGTAAGGGCTGGTGAGGTGGCAGGCGGTATGGCTATGGCCCCATTCAACAAAGGAGCAAACTTAGCAGATGAGCCCCCAAGGAACCTTCCTAGATCTGACATACAGGGATGCTCTATTATACGGCCCTGCTTCTGCTCAAAAAGCTGCCACCCCAACCTCAGGGCAAAGTCTACACATATCCCCAAAGCAGCAAAATCCCCAGCTGGGAAAAGAAAGGTATGGGAGTGGAGCCTGTCCCTGAGCCTGTCTGAGCCTCAGTTTTCCCATCTGCCTAATGAGGATGGCTTCTCCAGATTCTGCTGCTTCCTCCGCCAGAGGCTGCAGCTGTGTGGCTGGAGTGTAAGAGAATCTGGTTAAAAACACACACTTTAGAAGGTGACTCAGGTAAAAGGTGAGGGTCTCAGAGACAGCCAGGGGTATTGAGACCCTCAACTCTAGGACCCATGACCTCAGAGACAGGAAGCTGGAGTCTATCCCTTTCCTTATTCCGGGCCCTCTTGATTACCCTACCCTCCTGACTCCACTTCAGAGAAGAAGGCCAGGAGGCCCAGGGGCATCGAGCTTGTGCAGGCAAACCAGGGCCCAGGGTGCCTAGACTGGATGTGTCCCCAGTGCCGTCACCCAGGCCTCTCCAGGTGGGCTTCTCTTCCTGCTGACCAGGTAGAAGTATGGTAGGCTGAGAAAGTCTCCCATCCCATCTGCTGCTACCACCTTCTGGAGCCTCAGGGGTACATCAGGGGTACCTTGGGGCCACTTTCCTGGTAACAGTCAGGAGGCCTGCATCACTAGGCAATTTGAAACCCCATTCCTTGACGCTTCTTTATCCAGGAAACCCCTGGCCTGGGGTCATGATCACTGGAGATGGAGAGCCTCTGGGAACAGACCCAGCCCTGAACCTTGCATTTCTGCCCCCAGGGGAGGGAGCGGCTCTGGCCTTGGTCAGAATCACTGAACCACATAATCCCAGAGCTGAATGAGTCCTGAGAGATTACCTGGTGCAAGCCCATTTCACAGACTGGAAGGGGGATTTGCCCAAAATCACGCACTCCATTCAGTGGCAGAGCTGGGATTAGCACCTAGGTCTTCTGACTCTAAGCCTAGGGCACTTACTTTCCACTACACTGCACTGTCTCCTGAAACCATGCACAGGTGAGAAAATCAAGGCTCAGAGAGCTTCTGTTCATCCTGGGCAGTCTGGTGTGGGTTGAGCCGGAGACAGGGAAGCCGGAAGGAAAGGTTTCGGCCAGTCCCATTATGATCTCCACTCAACAGTGTGGCTGGTGCTGTCCATTCAAGGGGAAGCCTACCTCCTCAAGACTAGGGATTGGACAGGCTTGAGAGTGAAGAATGTGCCACAGTCTACCAGGGACTAATTCAGACTCTTAATGGCTACTGGCCTAAATGGCTGGTGGCCTCTTGGCTGTAAATGTTAAAGTCAAGAGGTTCAGATTAAGCTCTTGGGTTCTTTTCTGCTAGTCAGGACACCTCAGAGAGGGAAGGAGACTAAAAAGTAGGAGTGCAAGGGCTCATACTCTCATATTCCAACTGGCCACGTTTACATGTCCCTAGGCTGTGCACTCCCTACAAGTCTCACCTAAGGACTAGGAAGAGGAAGAGCAGTCAGTGAGTGGAGACACTGGTTTGGAGTGGTGTGGTGTGGTGGTGGGAGCTCTGGCCTGGGCACCAACAGAACTGGATCCTAGTCCCAGATTTACCACTGATTTGCTGAGCAATCTTGGGCAAATGCCTGTCCGTATCTCTGGGCTTTGGTTCCCATTTGGAGGACTGAGTGAGCTGCACCAGCAATCTCTCAGGACCCCTCCAGCTTGGCTGTTTCATGCCTGGGCACGCCCCTCCCCTGCTCACCTGTCGTAGAAGTCGTCCCGGTAGTAATCATAGTCAAAGCTGAAGCCACTGGGGAGACAAAGGGGAGAGGGCCAGGGCTTAGGAATGGCCACTCAGCCCGCTCTCCACAGGCCCTCATCTATGAACTCCTCCCAACAAGTTCCAGGCTCAGCACACTGTTGCTACCAGTATGCACTTGCTCTGGGAAACAGGGACCAATCCCACCCAAACAGACAGAGAGCCCCACCTGTATATGGCAGATGCTGCTCTCTTTAGCCCCTTGGGTCTGTTGGGCTTGGGCTCTCCAGCCATGTTGATGTCTGTATGGAGGAAGAGGCAGAGTAAGAATGCTGGCATGACAGCAGCATCCCCACATACATATCAACCTCAGGTACATGTGAAACAATTTACATGCTCACATGTGCACACAGGCTTCACTCACACCATATAGACAAATACATA
This sequence comes from Orycteropus afer afer, assembly GCF_000298275.1. Lineage (NCBI taxonomy): Eukaryota > Metazoa > Chordata > Mammalia > Tubulidentata > Orycteropodidae > Orycteropus > Orycteropus afer. The sequence continues at coordinate 9,605,982 of NW_006921607.1, read as the reverse complement.
CTGATATAACCACCAAAGGTCTACATACACTTAATTTCCAAACATTACTCATACCCAGACATCACACAGATATCCTCATTTACATATTCATATACAAACACATACATGCATGCTCACAATCTCTCTCTCTCTCTCTCTCTCTCTCACACAAACACACACACACCATGTACATCACATGTATATACATCCTCATGTAGTACCATACATTTGGCACACAGGAATACATATACAGACCACCTTAACATACACATTCACATATCCATGTAACGAAGTCACACATATAGGCAACATATTACTCTCGAGCACCCTCACACTTAACTCTTAACATAACACACCTAACTCCCTGTATGCAAATGAATGACTATATAATCACAGGTCTACCAAACAAATATGCCCAGAATGGTGCTGAGTACATGATACAAACTCAATAAATATTTGGGAAGTGAATATATGCACAATTGCTTACAAACTCAAATTCTGATATATACACTATACATGTACATATGCAGGTATATGTCTACATGTTTTCCACATCCTCAGTCACATTCTCATATTCAAGAATATATATTAGATATCCCTTCTCAAACATACATATTGTACACAAAAAAGTATGTGCACATACATACACTGTACACACTCAAGGGCAGACTTCAAGAATGGTCACAGACATCTAACACCAGGGCCAAGGGTACCTGCTTTGTCCTTGTGCTCCCAGCCTTTCCTACTGGCTCTCAAAGGGTTCTAACCTAAGTCATCTGTAGCCCACTGTTGCTGTGCTAGTCCACTCTGTTGTCTTTCTCTGCATTTTAACTGGAACTATAAGGCTTGTCATTAAGAGGCACTGGGAGAAAAGGGCAGGACAAAAGTGTTTTCCAAGGGCTTCTGAAATTCACCTCGACAAGCATCAATCTTGTAATTATCTAATTTATACCTTACAGTTATTTAGTTATTTAAGCTATAAAATCTCAGAGCATGGAAGTTGCAGGGGGAAATGGGAAAGAGAACTTGGGAGGCAGCTGGAGAGTAAAGGAAGACAGTGACTCCAAGAGCAGGGTGTGGAAGGAGACTTACCCAGGGTCTGCCCGGCGAGCACTCGCCCATTCTCTCCCAACACAGCTGCCCGGGCATGGCGCTCATTGGCATACTGGACAAAGGCATAGCCCTTGTGCACGGAGCAGCCGGCCACACGGCCATACTTGGAAAAGATGGTCTCCACATCTGACTTCTTCACCACTGCTGTGTTGAGGTTTCCAATGAAGACCCGAGAATTGATGGATTTGGGGTCATTCTTGTTGGTTACATTGCTTGTCTGAATCTTCAAGGACATGGTGGTCACCTGTACAGTGAGAATCATTGTGAGGCTGGATCCTCAGGTTGGGCTCAAGGGCTGCCCATGATTTGTATCTTAGCTAAACTGAACCACTTCTTTCCTTCTTACACAAGACCCTACACCCAGGATCCCTGCTTTTGCTCAGCTGTTGTCTTGTCATATTACCAAGAGTTGCCATTTACTTACTGGCTGCTGACCTCAGGCTACATACTTTACATACATTCCCTCATTTGGTACTCACATGGTAAAAGAGCCACCACATCTCCCAAGTGAGGACAGGACACACGTGAAACTAGTGAATGGTAGGACTGGGATTTTAAACCATGGTCTGCTAGACTCCACTTTTTTAAGCCCACCCCTTCCTTAATGCTTATCTCAACTGTCACCCCCACTCAGGATCTGAAGATTTTGAAGGTTTTCCACAGCTTCATTTATATCTGCCCCATCAATCCAGAACCACAGCCAAGAAAGAGTTCATATGGCAACTGCAATTAGTGTTTGCTCCAGAACAAGAACAGAATATGAAAACTGCTCATAGGCATTACTATGATTGAATCTATTAATACCAGACATTTTGAAAAAGGTGCAGCCTCACTGAGCGCTCAACGTGAGCCAGGAATGCCACACAATATCGCATAACCTCAACTCACTGTTGGGAGGCCGATGCCGACTCACCGTGACCTACAGGACACAGCAGACCTGCCCACAGGGTTTCAGAGACAAATCTTTACAGAAATCTTTATGGAAGCAGACTGCCACATCTTTCTCCCACAAAGGGACTCATGGATTCAAACAGTCAACCTTTTCGTTGGCAGCCGAGCGCTTTAACCACTGTGTCACCAGGACTCCTTGAATAACCTCAAGACCCCATGAAATATTATTATTATTCACATCTTACTGAAAAATGAGACCCTGACTTATTAACACTTGTAACAGGCATTCACACCCAAGTCAGTCTGTCTTTAAAGATCTTTCAACTTTTATCACTTTGCTTCTCAGAGCCATGCAAGCACTATAGTAAGTAAGCATTATTTACCTAAGAAATGTTGTTAATAAATTAACCTTTTAGAGTTACCCGTTTTTATATTTTATGAACTTCACTGTTTGATTTAGAGATCATAGTTACCTGCTCTTTGTTCTCTATGTCCTGACAATGCCTTTCACCTCAAATCTCCCCCCACCACCTTCTCTGGGCAGGGTACAACTGGGCACAGGCTGCAAGGGAAAAGGCACACTCCGAGTGAGAAAGGCCTGAAGGTAAGCCTTGGCGTTTATATACGCGACTCCGTCTCCTGCTCACTGGCATGAGTTAGTGCAACTTCCTTTGGGAACACTCCCACCTCAATGAGCCAACCCTAGAGTCATTTCAAGGTTGGTGGTGGTTCAGTGGTAGAACTCTTGCTTCAGGCAGGAGACTCGGGTCTGATTCGCAGCCAATGCACCTCATGCACAGTGACCACTTACCACTAGTGGCTGCGTGTTGCTGCGATGCTAAATGCATTTCAACAGAGCTTCCAGACTAAGAAAGGGCTGGTGATCTACGTGTGAAAACCAGCCAGTGACAATGCTATGTAGCATAACTTTGCAACCCACAACCAATCATGGGGATGGCACGGAACCGGGCTCCCTTTCATTCCAATGTGCATGGGGTTGCCGTGAGTTGGGGGCTGACTTGATGGCACCCAATCAAGCCATTTCAGGTGCTACAAGCAGCATGCACAAACTCATCAGCCTAGGCTGACTTCTCCACATTCCAGGCTATTAACATACCACTTCTGGGCAGAGGGGGCTTCTTTCAATGAACTAGAGAAGAGTGAATTTAAGAAAAACGAAACAAAACAAACAAAAACCCATTACCACAGAGTTGATCCTGTCTCACAGCGACCCTATAGGACAGAGTAGAACTGTGCCCCTCCCCTCCCCGGGTTTGTAAGGCTGCAAGTCTTTATGGAAACAGACTGCCACATCTTTTTCCTAGTGGGTTCTAATTGCCAATCTTTTGGTCAGCAGCCAAGCACTTTAAACACTGTGTCATCAGGGTCCTATTTCTCTGTATTTTAATTTTGTGAAAAGGTACACTGTGAAGCTTCTCACTCTTATTCCCAAGCCTTCCTCTTGGCCTCGGAGTTAGTACCTTCTGACCAGCAGGCGGCAGTGTTTGCAAGGAAACCACACATTAGACCCGACACTGATTTGGGGGAACAGTTGCTCCTAGAGCTGGGCTTTGCAGTAAACTCAATGGATACACTGGGGTCAGTCGCTAATGGTGCCACCACTGCTACTGAGGGCAAAATGAGCTCCTTTGGCTGAGTGTATCCTGTGTTTTAGGAAACAGTGCCTGCCATTAAGAAAGAAGAAACCGTTGCCAGCTCTGGAACAGGCTTGGAAGGAACAGATGCTTTTCTGTTACTCAGCTTACCTTGCAGTCAATCACCCACATTCACCAAGCAGTAAGAGCTGCAAAGATGCGAACCACAGAAGCACCAGAGTCTGGTGTGCAGTAGGACATGCTCCTGGCACGTGGCGTCCCTTGGGCCCCTCATTCCTCACAGTTCTGACAGCCCTCCTCCTACCTGAATGGTGAGCCATTCAAGGGCTAATCCCTGGTCTATTATAGGATATACAAGAATTTTATTGGGTCTCTGGGTGGGCATCAGGTAACCTCCTGAGTGGTTAAGCTCGAGGCCATGAAGTTTGGGGCAAGGGAGATGCCACCTGCTTTGGTTGTAGGGAACCAACCAGGCCTGGGGTATGGACTGAGATAGAAGAGAGGGAGAAAGGTGATTGTTCAGAGATAATGGTGATGACTGCTGGCTCTGACACTGACTTGGCAGGGATATGAAAGTTGCTAGGTTCCCTCAGACCTCTGTCAGGAGCCTCCAAGTGTACTAGGCAGGAAGCATTTGCTGAGTACCTGTAGTCTGCACTTGGGGCTATGGAGGGAGCAGCACTTATTCTTTGGCTAGGTGAGCAAAATCCTTCTGGTTTGGCCCTACTCAGCCCTGTCTTTCATCACCTGGAGTTTGGGACAATGCACACAAAAGGACTTTGCGAACTGTGCTGTCCAGAAATTCTGTAAGATCCAGAAATTCCTCTAACCATAAGTACTCCTCTGCTCAACTAACACTGCCATTACAATCTTGGATCCATTCTAGACGAGGGTCAAGGTCATGCCAGAGCACAACTGGATGATGACAAGGAGAGGCAGCCAGAAGCCATGCCATATGAGGGTCAGTTTTCTGATCTTAGAGGAGACTTGGGAAGTGGTGGTGCTGAGGTGAGCATGCTGGGTGAGTGCCTGGAGCATGTTCCAAGTACCCAATCCCTGAATTCCCAACCTAAACAGTCTCAATCTTCTTTCAAGACCAGCACACTCCTCTGGAATCAGGCTATGCTGCTGGGGTTTATTCCCTAAGCCCAAGGGGGTAGTTATTCCTGGAACGAGCTTAGATAAAGAGCTTGAGTATATACATGCAAGTCTACAAGGCTCCTTGAGGTGAGGGGTGAAACTGGGGGTGGGAAATGACACAAACTAGCTCTCCCTGAACTACCAGTTTCAGGTACAGAATGCCAAAGACTCCAAGAATTCTCAGTTTTAACATGGTCTTCACGTTATGAACATAGTCACCAATTTGTTGGCTTCACTTACAACTGTGAAATATTTAGACACACAGTAGGTGGGTCTCCATTTGTACCCTTGCCCTGACCTACAAATGTTAGCGGCAGCCCTAACAAAGCCTGGGGCACAGCAAGTGCTCATAAATGTTAGTTAGGGAGGAAGTGGTAAGAATAATGTCTCAAAAGGTAGTGGGAAGGGCTAGCTATGGCCCTACCTTAAGTTGTGGAGCCTACTACTAGGAGCTGGGGTCCCAGGCACTTATTCTAGTCTCTGGACTAAACACTCACCACCACAGACGAACCATCCCCAACTCAGTGCCCTCCCCCCACAATTCTTCCTTGGCTTTTCAAGGTCTCCCCTTAGCTTACAGCAGGAGTCCTAAAAAAAATCCATTTCCCAGGAGCTCTGGTAACATAGTGCCTAAGGCACTTGACTGCTAACCAGAAGGCTGGCAGTTCAAACCCACCAGGCGCTCCTCGAAAGGAAGGTTGGGCAATCTACTTCTGTAGTGATACCGCCTCAGAAACCCAAGGAGGGGTTGCTATGCGCTATGAGTCATATCCACTCAAGGGCAGTGAGTTTTTTGTTTGTTTGTTTGTGTAGTAGAGCAGAAGCTGTGTGACTTGATAAGGTATTTTTCCCTCCCTGGACAATGCTCAAGGAGCTCTGGTGGTGTAGTACCTAAGGCACTTGACTGCTAACCAGAAGGCTGGCGGTTCAAACCCACCAGCCACTCCTTGGAAGGAAGGTTGGGCCATCTACTTCATAGAGATACCACCTCAGAAACCCAAGGAGGGGTCGCTATGAGTTGAATCAGCAGTGCTCTGCCCCACAGATTATCTGTGTAATTGAGAGTAAGGTGTCTACAACCCCCCAGATGCCCTATACTTAGGGATGAGTTAAGGAGAGGTTTGTTCTTGGGGAGGAGGAGGGAGAAGAATCAGACTTGTTCCCAGGACTCTTACAATGTCAGACTATTAAGGATCTTAGTGAGCACGGAGTTCATTTACATGTCCTTATTCTGAGAAACAGAGGGGAAGGGCCTTGGTTAGGATGCCACAGCCAGTGAGCAACAGACCTAAGATCACCCGTGGGTCCTCTGATACTAATCTAGGGTTCTTATGCCAGGCTGTTTCTTTGAAGGAATGATGGTAAGATTTCATTCTCACACACTTGGGACATGTTATCAGGAAAGATTAGTCCCTGGAGATTGACATCATGCTTGGTAAAGCAGAGGGTCAGCAAAAAAGAGGAAGAAGACCCGCAATGAGATGGCTCAAGAATGGGCGCAAACACAGGAAGAATTGTGAGGATGGTGTGTGACCGGGCAGTGTTTCATCCTGTTGTACACAGGGTTGCTATGAGTTGGAACTGACTTGGTGACACCTAACAAGGGACACAGGCTCAGCTAGTGAGCTGGAGTAGCTAGGGGCTAAATCCAAGCTTACTGTTCTCCTGGAAGACTGCTTGACACCCTAAATGTCATTTTCTCAAGAACTATCCAAAAAAGCCTCTGGCTTTATCATTCTACCCCTCATGCCCTCCCAAACTTGCCCAGCAGATCAAGCCTCGTCTGCACCTGCCCTTTGAGGCATTCAGCCATCAGAACACTCACTCCCACTGTAGTATAAATCACTAACACTATGACTCCTTCTTCTTGAAATTCTCATTTCCAATGGGGAGCCACGGCTGCTCTTGCTCCTGCTGTCCCAGTGCTATTTAGATCCTCTGTCTGGACCAATCCTACTGGCCAGTTCCTGGCTTCATTCTTCAGCATGGGGTTAAGGGTTACCAGCTGTGGTCAGTCCTCTGCCCTTGTTAACCCTGGGGATGTCTGGATGTGTGTGTGTGTGTGTGTTTTTCCTTCAATTTTTATGATTTGGGTGCAAACTTACAAAGCAGATTTGTTTTACTCTCAACAGTTCACACACATTTGGTTTCACAGCACCAATTACAATCCCAACAATAAATAGCTCTCTTCCCGTCTCCCCACTATGACTACCCCCTTCCCTGTGTCTTTCTCATCTATGCATTCCTGTCTGTCCAGCTTCCCCACAGGGGGAAATGCTGCCCTTCTGATCTCAAATTGATCTAAGTGGTGCATCTCCCTGGGGTAGGTGTTCTGCTCATAGGCCTTTCCACTATTTGGCTGAGAGCTAATCCACAGAAATGAGTCCAGTTCCAGGCCTGACGGATAAACCAGGGCCATAGTCTTGGGGATTCCACCCGTCTCTTCTATCCGACCAGTAATTCTGGTCATTTTTAAATTTTGTTCCACAATTTTCTCCCACTCTATCTGGAATCTCCAATTCGGATCCCTTTCTAAGTGGCTGGAATTGGTAGCCAGGCACCATCTAGTTCAGAAGAAGGTCTCAGGGTCTTGAAGGCTGAGGTTCCCATGGTCCATCAGACCCTTTGACTAAATGTTTCCATATGACTTTGATTTTCTTCACTCTTCTTTGCTCCAGATGAGGGGAAACTGTTACATCTTAGATGATCTTAGACGGCCACTTGAAAGCTTTTAAGACCCGAGTCACTACTTACCAAAGTAGGATGTAGAACAAGAATTTTATGTGGTTATGTTGTGCCAACTAAGCTTGATGTCCCTCCAAGACCATGGTCCCGAGCCTGTAGGCCCAGTGACTCACTCCCTCAAGGTGCTCAGGTGTCACTGAGAAGATACTCCAACCATGTCCCATTAATTCTATGATGTAAAAATGGGTATTTTTTTTAGCACAAATACACATGTAAGAATCTCATCAGCCAAACCTATCGTCACGAGTATATTCCCATTTTCCTACCTAGACCTGATCTTCTTACCTACCTGTGCCTCCACCTGTAGACTAGTGTTTGTTGTTACTGATAAAGCAGTACTGTGTACATAATAGTATTTGCCTCTGTTGTCTATTACCTTTTGTGTACCTCTGTGTCCTCCTTTTCCCTATTGCTACTGTGCTGGTTCACATTTTTGTTATACTGCCTTTCCCTCCACCCAAATCAATACATGACTCTTACCTAGTCAGAAATTTTCCCTTCACTTCTCTCCCATCCCTAATAACCAACAAAGTAAATTTCCTTCTCTGTGTAAACCTTTCCTTGACTTTTTATAACAATGGACTCACAGTATTTGTCCTTCTGTGATTGACTTATTTCACTCAGCATAATGTCCTCCAACTTTATCCACGTTTTGAGGTGATATGAGGATTCTTCATTATTCTTTAATGCTGTAGAGTATTCCATTGTGTGAATGTACCATAATATGGTTATCCATTCATCTGTTGATGGACACTTAGGTTGTTTCCATCTCTTTGCTATAGTGAATAGTGCTGTGATGAACATGTGTGTGCATATGTCTTTTCATGTCCTGGATCTCACCTCTTTAGGATATATTCATAGTAGTGGAATGCTAGATCAAATGGTACTTCTATTTCCATTTTTTTAATGAAATGTCATACTGACTTCCACCGTGGCTATACCATTTTATAGCCTCACCAGCAGTATATGAGAGATTCAATCTCTCCATACCCTCACCAGCATTTGTTATTTTCTGCCTTGCTGAACTTTGCTATTATTGCCAGGGTGAGATGATAGCTCATTGTTTTGATTTGCAAAGGCTGGGTGTTCTGAGAGAAAACAGCTATCAGCGACAGGGAGAGTACTTCTAGAGAAGCCAGGCCCTTAGAATGATCAGTGCCCAGGGCCTCCTTGGCCCAGAGGCTCCTAGTGATCTGCCAGGGATGACAGAACATCTATTAATCTCATTAAACTCACCAGGCCCCAGCTCATTAGCACTGACTAAATGATCATTACTGGCCAGACAGAACTAATTTCCCAAGAAGTGCTCTTCAGTTCTTGACCATTCCCACTTCCATGAGAAACACCAGCTCTTAGGAACTGAGGGTTCCTGGGGTGGGTGAAAAGTGTAAGGGGTGCAAACTATACAGGTCCAGAGAGCTTGGCCCTGGCTCTGCTATTCTTATTAATGTGACCTTTAACAACTCATGTAACTTCTCTGAGCCTCCTTGCCCTTATCAGGAAAACAGAAATAATCTTTTCCCTCATTACCTTTCAGGTCTGATGTAAGAATCAAACAGGTTAATAGACCCATCAGTGGTTTGTCATGTCTGTGTGTATTATAAAAGGCAAGAGTTTAACTTTATTTCTGTTATCTAGTTCTCATCCATTTACTTCTTCAACAAACATCTGAGTACAGGTTTACCTCAGAGATACTGTGGATTCAGTACCAGACCACTGCAATAAAGTGAGTATCACAATAAAGCATGTCCCAGGAATTCTTTGTTTCCCAGTGCATATAAAAGTTACATTTCCACTATATTGTAGTCTAGAGTAAATGTGCCATGCAATTAAGAAAAAGTTTGAAATATTTTGAGAATTTCCAAAATATGACACAGAGGCATATGCTGTTGGAAAAATGGCACCTAGACAAACTTGCTCAATGCAGGGTTGACACGAAACATCAACTTGTCTTTTTGAAAAAACACAAACGAAACGTAGTATCTGCAAAGCACAAAATAAGGTGTGCCTGTATTCTACTCTGTGCTGACTAGCATTGCAGAGATGCTGGAAAACAGAGCCACTGTTTTCATAGGCCTTGTCCTCTATTTGCTTTTCAAGCAGTGCTCTCTCTCTATGAACGGTTTCTTCACTGTTTCCTAATAACAAAGGACAAATGAACATGAACTAGTGGAAACTGTAGAGGCTCTGGTGTCAGACAGGACTAAGTTCCAATCCCAGCCCTGTGACTTCAACATGTCCCTTAACCTTACAGGGCCTCAGATTCCTCAACAGCAAAATGGGAATTATACCAGCCTCCCAGGACTAGAGTAAGAATTAGTGATAATGGGTGTGTAAGTGCCCAGTATAATGGCTGGCACCAGAAGATAAGAAACTGGTTAGGTAACACAAATGCTCCATGAGAACAGATAATCTAGCCTGGCGCTCTAAGTCCTCCACATTCCAGGCCTAATGTTTTTCACTCCCAATGCTCCAATTTAATTCTGAGAATAAGGGAGCAGAGGACCTATTCATGCTCCCTCCCTGCCCTAGCATCTGAAACCAAACCTGAGACTTCATGCTTCCCCCCTATGCCTGTCAAATACTACTCTAAGGAGCTGGGAGAGGAAAGAACACTGGCCACTCACTCACGCACTCCTCAGTGCACTATGAGCTCTCTAGTCCTGTAAAATAACACTGGTATCATATCCGATAGGCCCTGAAGGGAGATCCCAAAGCAGAAACAGAAGGCAGGCTAGGACCTTAGGCATCTGTCTCTCTCAAGTGTAGTCTAGGTATGGACCCCAAGACTGTGGCCTCAGGCTAAGACTAGCATTTGTGACAAGCATTCCTTTACAACTATGGGCGGAGAGGCAACAAAGGGTGGGAGGTGATAACTTGGGCCTATAACCCCTAATACAGAGTTAGAATTAAAACCAAAAACCAGATCTATTGCAATCAAGTAGATTCTGACTCATAGCAACCATAGAGGAAAGAGTAGAACTGCCCTATAAGGTTCACAGAAACAGACGGCTACATCTCTCTCCTGGAAGCGGCTAGTAGGTTCAATATAATAAGCTTCTGGTTAGCAGACGAGTTGCTTTAACCACTACACTACCAGGGCTCCTATGAATTGGAATTAAAATCAAACAAACCCACTGCTGTCGATTTAATTCCAACTCATAGTGACGGTATAGGATGACAATTTAATGAGGTATCATCTTCACTCTATTAATGAAGAAACTGAGGCTCAGAGACAGCTCAACTAATGTGTCCACATTCATATTAAGTGCCCTGATTTGGAGTAAAAGCCTAGCTTTTATCACTCTAAAGCAGAAGCTCTTCCTACTACGCTAGATTGTTCCATTAACCTCCCCACCCCACAGGAAGACTGGTCCTGGCTTTGCTACTGATATGCCACACTTCCCAAAAGGGTTCTGGACCATGTGATGACAAAGGGCTCCTCCAGGGCTAAAAGTGAGATCATGACAATCATTACTAACACTTACTAATAAGCACTTATGTGCGCCAAGAATTGCACTAAACCTTCTGCTTACATTTTCTATAAAGTATATGATAGATTCATCATGCTCATTTCACAGACAAGTAAACTAAGGCTTGGAGCTTGGACCTGCCCAAGCCAGGAAATGGCAGTGCTAAGACTGGTCTGTGTGAGATCAGAGCTTGTGCTCTTAACTCCAGTCCAAAATGCCCCGGTGCTGGGTACAGCCCTGTACCTGTCTGAAGGCCAGCCTCCTCTTCTGCCTTCCTAACCCTTTCTTATCCTTCAGGTACAAACTCAGGGGGCCTTGCTGAGGGCACACCCTTAAGTCCAAGAGCTAGTCAGCCCTTGCTGTGAGCCTGGAGATGGCCCCCTCCTCTTCCCATGCCTTAAGGGGCTGGTTCCTCACAGTGATAATGTGGCAAGATTAGTCACCACTTGCTGTTGGTTGATTATAGCTATTCTTTCTGTAAATGAAGTTCAAAAGTCATCAAAGGGTTTGTCAACTGTGACTTATGAGCCTCTTTCACACAGGGAAGTTGGGCAGTGACAAATGCCCCTCTCATTCCACCATCCATTACAAGTCAGGAGGTGCCATGTTCCAATTACTGGAGACCCCGGTGGAGTCCATGGAAAACCCTGCTCCAGGGTGCAGCCATTACTCAGGCCTAGCAGGGCTGCCAGCGGAGCGGCCCCAGGCCCAGCCTCACGAGGTAGGAATGGAGGAAGGCGCGTTTCTGACTTTGTGAGCCAGCCCCTTCTTCCCTTCTTGGTAGCTTACCCTAGGCATACTTCACGGATGAGTGAAAACACGGGCACCATGTGGACTGTTTCAAAGTACCCAGGTTCAAGACTACCTAAGACAAACAGATATGAGGAAATAAGGTCATACTGCCAGATGTGGGTGGAGAAATTATGCACAGGAATGAGGCAAGAGGATGAAGTACTGAGAAAGCAAGAGACTGAAAGGACCCTAAGAGATAATCCAGTGTAATCAACTGCCTCAGTACCGAATACACCACCATATGCCAGGCCTTGTCTAGACGCTGGGGAGCCAAAGATGAATAAAACGTAAGATAATAAAGTACGGTGAAAGGGACTTGTCCAAAGTCACAAAGTGATGGAATGAGATCGCAGGTCTCCACTTCTAGTGAAGTGAAGAATGTAAAGCACTAAGGAAGCACCCCTGAGGTGCAGGCTCTTCACACAGAACGTGACACAGCTGAGGAATGCTGCTCTGTTCAAATTCCATCTATACACTTATTAGATGTTTGACCCCAGCAACTCCTTTAACCATCCATGTCTCAGAAAAACGGAGAAAATAACAAAACCTACTTCAGAACTGTTATGAGGATTAAATAATACAAAGTACATAGTGGTAGGGACACAGTAAGCACCCATAAAATATTGCAGATCATTAACTCTTTGAGGTCAGAATTACTAATTTTATTGTACAGACAAGAAGACTAAGGCTCTCTTTCACTTTGTCACACTAAGCCAATGCTTGTCAAAATTATTTGTGGTGAAGGACCAGTTTTTTGTTTTTTTAAACTTCCAACCATTACAGACCAATACATTTGTAAAATAAAAAAAATCTCAAATTAGTATAGAAGTTTCTACTTAATTTCTACATGTATTGTGAACGAGCCACAGTTCACCGACTGGCATCCATTCAATGGGTTACAATGGCTCTAAGTCACCCTCACCAATCCTCTGTCAACTGATATGAAAACCAAAGCAAGGAAGAATGGAGTTTATTTCATTTCTTTCAAGTCCTTTAGCCTGATTCCTTTTAGACTTTGGTGTCAGACTAATTTACAAAAACTATCGTTTTCTCTCAGGGAAGAGACAAGAGCTGGTAGGCAGGCCAAACACGAATTCAAGGATTTGCCACTGAACACTTTTCAAGGTGATCTAGCTTGGTCATCTGTCTGAAGGCATGCTATAACCTTCAAGGAAAGATCTAGATTTACTGGAGACTGGAAGAAACTTCCTGGGACCTGGAGAGCTGACCATTTAAAAAAAAAAAATTTTAAAACCCATTGCTGTCATGTTGATTCCAATTCATAGTGACCCGCACAGAGTAGAACTGCTCCACAGAGTTTCCAAGGCTGTTTATCTTTATGGAAGCAGACTGCCACACCTCTCTCCTACGGAGCAGCTGGTAAGTTGAAACCACTGATCTTTTAGTTAACAATCAAGCATTCAGCCACTGTTCTACCAGTGCTCCTTGGAGATCTGTCAAGAGGGTATATTCCCCAAGACCTTCACTCTCCCCACACTGTAGGACACAAGGAAACCAGCCAGAAAAAGAAGAGGTATTCTGTCACTTCTTTTTGGTATTTCTAATTTTAGTCTTGTATCATGGTTGCTTATACACCAGTCTTCTCTCTCCATCTAGGGAGCTCCCTGAGAACAGGGTGGACATCAGATTAATTCCTGAATGCCTCTTTATCCATGACTGTGATTGGCCAGAGCAGATAAGCAGCTCTCAAACAGTGTACACAATAATGGTACACTGACTTCTTCCAGGCCACAGCCAAATTTTTATCAGTGTACCATATTTCCTTTTGCTATAACTGAGCTTACATGGTGCTGTCCTTCAGCACAACCCCGAACACAGTGGGGCTACGGCGTGGTGAAAAGAGTACTATCTGGCAAACAGAGCAGCTAGCAGCCACAGGCTGAATACTGACTCACATCTAAGACTATGTAACGCAGTCAAGAGAATAACCTCTAAAGCCAAGATACTTTCATTCTGCCACTGAACTAGCTGTGTGACATGACCTTTGGGAAGTGTCTTAAGTTCTTTATGTTTGTTATCTCACTTGTAAAATAGGGAGAACAATACGTATCTCTAGAGTTACAGAAGGATTAATTAAATGTAAGCATTTATAACAGTGCCTGACCCATTAGAAAGAATGCAAATATTAGCTGTTGCTACTAATGTTTTTGCTGGAACCTGCAAGAACTTTTCCTTAGGAGTCTGAAAGGAAAGGTGGTCTATTCTATTGTAATATTAACCTAGAGTTGAATTGTAATCAAGGAAAGAATACTATCACATGGATGCAGTAAGTCTCAAGTGTGTCGCCAAAATTCTAGTATTTGGAAATGTGCCTTGAACGTAAAAACAATCACAGGAATAGGCCCTCATTAAGTGTTGAATGAATAACTAATTGAGCATTTAGAGTACAGTAGCTCCTAGAGCCCAAAGAGAATCCAACTTGAAAAGTGAGTCAGGAAAAGGTCCCAAAGCACAGGTTCCCAGAAAGGCCTCCCTGTATCCTTAAAACAGAAGACAGCCCAGGTTCCCCTTCTGGACAACAAAGTCCTAGGGGCAGAGACTGTAAGAAACCCTCACTGTTCTGCGTCTCTGGTGGAATCTCCACATTCTGTGGCTGCTATGTTTTGAATAAAGCTGCAGAAGGCTATTCCATGGCAGTGCATGCATCACCATTTCCCAGCCTACATTAGAAAAGTGAGGAATTCTCTAAGGAACAGAAATGGAGGCCTAGGCTTCTCTGCAACAGGCCCAGCTCTAAGTTAAAATACTCACAGGGGCATAGTCCTTTTACTATGGATCATGCGTCTGTATTTCTGCTTGCCAGTGGGGCCCTTGGGTTCTGAGCCCCACTTCTACTACCTCTGTGACCTTGGGAAGGCATTTGACTTCTCTTGATGCTCAAGGTTCCCATCTGTGAAATCGGGTTAAAATTCCCTGCCCTAACATGGGTATACGGGTGGACAGAGTGAACTATTAGGTATGTTCAAGAAGCAGCGAGTGTACCCAAGACCATGTATAGGGTTGGCAGACAATGGTCCTATTAAGTGTATTTGTATGATCTGTAAGAATTCTCAGGTATATAGTAGAGCTGACAAGGAACAAGGTTGTGGTCACTTCTTGGTCACTGCCAGCTACCCAGAAGGACCGAGTAATTGAACCAGTGGGCTCGGGACCATAGTCACAGGGGACATCAAGCTCAACTGGCATAATGTACTACACAAAACATTGTTCCACCTCCTGCTTTGGCAAGTAGCAACTGGGATCTTAAAAGCTTGCAGGCAGCCATCTGCATGCAACGATGGGTCTCTCCTCGACGAGTTGTTGTTGTTATGTGCCATCGAGTCACACCCAACTCATGGCGACCCCTCCTTGGGTTTCCGAGGCAGTATCACTAAGGAAGTAGATTGCCCCATCTTCCTTCCGAGGAGTGGCTGGTGGGTTTGAACAGCCAGCCTTCTGGTTAGCAGTCAAGTGCCTCAGGCACTACGCTATCAGAGCAAAGAACTTGAAAGAAGAAAACCAAAGATTCATGAAAACAATTAGTCCTAGCAACTGGTACACCATGCCATCCACAGCCTATACGACTGAGACCAAAAGAACTAGATGGTGCCTGGCTATCACCGTCAACCACTCGGAGGGGGACTATGGAGGAGATCCTGGATAAAGAGGGCGAATAATGTGGAACAAAACTCAAAATCATTTTTTTGGGGGGGAAAAAAAACAATAGGACCAGGTTTGCTGATCTGATAGAGCCTGGCGGAACCCCTGAGACTATGGGCCCCTAGCTGCCCTTCGGGTCTGGAACTGAATGCGTACCTGTGGCTTTCAGCCAAACAAAAGACAGGCATATGACTTAAACATTTACCTAAGGTAGATACACTCCTTGGAGAGAACAATCGTGGGAGAAAGAAGGGCTGTTTATGAACAAGGAGACAGCTCAGAGGGGAGGAGGGCATGGAGGGATGGACACAGGGAAGAGGTGACTATTGGAAGGAAGTGGGAGGGGAGCTATTGCATTGGGGTAAATTGTGGTCAATGTTATGAGACAAAGTGTATGTGAACTGCTGTATGGAAAGTGAATTTGCCCTGTAAATTTTCACCCAAATCCAATTTAAAAAAAAAAAATCCCTGCCCTGCCCACTTGCAACACAGGCTGTTGTGAGGACCAAAGGAGATAAGATATGGGAGTGTGTTGTTACTTAAATATATCAGGAATATTCCCTGGGATGGACAGTAGCTGTAGGTCTTCTCAGACAGACACCCAGGCAGGAAGCCAGTCTGCTGCAAGCAGGGGGGTGAAGAGTGCATAACTTGGCACTGCAGCCAAGTACTGGGCGCCTCAGGTGTAAGGACAGTTGATTAAAATTCTCTCATGTGGAATCCTCATTACAATACTTCTCCTTGAAAACAATGAATGGCACCCCTCACAACCCCACAAATACTTGATCCTGCAGACAGTATGCCCATTGGCATATCTGTTTTTAATTCCCACATTCAAGTACAGAAGGCTGATATCTCCAGGGCTCTACAGCCAAAAGTTATAGTCACAGCCACTCTGCCTTTATCCCTCTGGTAACAACATTAACTCCACAAATATTACTAAGGATTTGCTTTTCGAGGACTAAGCAAATGTGTCCCTGCCTTCTCCTTTTTAAGACCCTTTGGGGCTTTCCACCACCAATAATCAAGTGCAAATATATCTTTAGTGTGGCTTACAAGCCCTTCTGTGTGTTACAGTTACCAAATCCTTACACAACAATCCTCGAAGTAGCTAGCAAATAAAATTCATTTTAAAGATGAGTAAGCCCTAGGGCAGAGAGGCAAAATCAGGCTCAAGGTCACACAGTATACAAGTCATTATGAACCAGGTTCTTCTTGAAGGGGGGGGGGGGGGGAGGCATCACACTCAAAAGTACAGACTCAAGTTCAAGACTACCTTTTCCTTAATAGTCTATCTAGGGCAAGTATGGAGAAGAAATACTGCATGTCTTCTAAGGGGGAGTGGGAGTGAGGATGAAATGAGTCATTCACCAAGCCACTCCTCCGAAGGAAGGTTGGGCAATCTACTTCTGTAGTGATACTTACTGCCTCGGAAACCCAAGGAGGGGTCGCTATGAGTTGGGACCGACTCAACAGCACATAACAATAACAAATATTTTTAGAATGTATCCCTCTCTCCATTCTTATTATACTCTTCAAAGTCATCTGTCATACAGTTACTGGAGTAATACAATCCCATCACTCCTTTGCTTAAAACTGAAATTAAGATCAGAAGTTTTGCTTTATTACTTCAAAACTCTTCATAAACAGTAATCTCAGCACAGATGTGTATGATTTAGAGTGTTTGTTATTTGAAATTACCATAAATCAGCTAAGCCCCTATCCCTCTACAGGATATATCTATAGTACTGTTAATATCTTGGTATATTTCCTTCCATGCTTTTTCTTGTGCATTATACTTGAATAACACAGTTGAGTTCATACTATACAATTCTGTAGCCTAAAATTTTTCAGTTAACACTGTAACAAATTTGGTATGTTGTTGTTGTTGTTAGGTGCCGTCCAGTCGTTTCCAACTCATAGCGACCCCATGCACAGCAGAACAAAACACTGCCTGATCCCACGCCAGCTCCACGATCCCTGCTATACTCGAGCCCATCATCGCAGCCACCATGTCAATCCATCTCGTTAAAGGCCTCCCCCCCTCTTTCGTCGACCATCCACCCTACCAAGCATGACATCCTTCTCCAGGGAATGGTCCCCTCTGACAACATGACCAAAACAGGTGAGACAAAGTCTGGCCATTCTCGCTTCCAAGGAGCATTTCAGGTGCACTTCTTCCAGAATGGATCTGTTAGTTCTTTTAGCAGTCCATGGTACTTTCAGCATTCTTCTCCAGCACAACTCAAAAGCATCAACTCTTCTTCGGTCTTCCTTATTCATTGTCCAGCTCTCACATGCATACGAGGCGATTGGAAATATCATGGCTTGTGT
>NW_006921607.1:9561378-9588139 GCF_000298275.1 Orycteropus afer afer | reverse complement strand
TCGGTCTTCCTTATTCATTGTCCAGCTCTCACATGCATACGAGGCGATTGGAAATATCATGGCTTGTGTCAGGCACACCTCAGTCCTCAAGGAGACATCCTTGCTCCTCAGCACTTGAAACAGTTCCTTCGCGGTTGACTTTCCCAATGCTACATGTCGTCTAATGTCCTGACTGCTGCTTCCATAGTACTGTTAATATCTTGGTATATTTCCTTCCATGTTTTTTCTTGTGCATTATATTTGAAAAACACAGTTGAGTTCATACTATACAATTCTGTAGCCTAAAATTTTTCAGTTAACATTGTAACAAATTTGTTATATGTATTATAAAATATTTTCTTTATTACTACATAGTTTTCAATAAGCATCATTTTTTATAATTACGATTTTTAATAGCTCATAGTTTTCCCTTGAGTGGTTTCATCACTTAGAATGGTGGTCATTTAGGCTTTTTCCAATTTCTCACTATTATAAATAATAGCATCTGAGGCAAAGTTTGTTCTATATATTGGATTCTTTCCTTAGGACAGATTCCCAGAAGTGGAATTAAGTATGTCAAAATGTATGAACACTTTACAGCTCTTGAGAAATTGCCTAATTGCTTTCCAAAACGGCTCTCCCAATTTACACTGCTACCACCAATGAATACTACTTTCAGGGCAACCTCACTAGGATTGTGAAACAAAAGACTAACACATGAGACAAAAAGGAGGTGAACAAGATGAAATACTCTGATCACACTGCCTTGTGTAAATGGGGGTAACTTCATAGAAGAAAAACAAAACCCTGTTGTTGTTTTCATGTAAATGAGAAAGTGAATAGCTTCCTGTGTTTATTAGTTCTTGAGTCTACAGAGTTTTAAATGCCACTAAGAAGTTACTGTAGGTTCCTAAGCAGAGGACTGACATACAGAAAAGATTTAGTCAGTTGCTTATTTATCAAAAAGTCATTTATTGAGCACCTACTACTGCCAGACACTAGCAAGTACAAGTGAATAAAGTACAATCTCTGTCAGCACTTATATTTCATCTTGATAAGGCCTATAACAGGAACAATTAGTAATTCAGAAGTATGTCACTTACCTAAGCTTTGAAGGGAGAGAAAGGAGTCACACAAGCAGGGTGATCAAGTTTTGACGTTGTCTTAAGGGACAAGTTGGAGTCAGCCCACACACAGAGGTGACAGGAAGAATATTAGGGAAAGAAGAAAGGGCATGAACAAAGGGGAATTTGACAGTTTCCATATTTAGTGAATAAATAATATATACTGTGATTTGGCTAGAGTGTAGGGTATTAATAATGGATGCTGCTGAGGGCCTAGCATAGGGCAGATCAGAAAGGGCCTTGTAGGCTGTTGAAGAGCCTAGGCTTCATGGAAACCATCATCCATTCCTATGTCATATGCAGGACAATGCTCAGTAAAAAGAAACTCGTAAGTCCTTATAGCTCAAGAGTCTGGAAGTCTGGATCACAATTCAACCCCTGATTAGAGTACTCCATCTTGTGTTGACTCCTTTTTGCCCTACATGTTAGTCTTTTCTCACCAAGTAGGATAGAGAATGTTGGCAGCTTTCTGGATATTTTCCACATCACCTAGCACATTGCCAGGTACATGGCAGGAGCTCCAAGAGCACTCATGGGTCAATTAATTGGAGGTACTTCCTGCGATATGCATACGTTCCTGAACTCTTTGCTGCCTCAGCATAGCCCTGCCAATCTCAGCAAATGCTCAGTCACTGCCTCTCTTGGCAGATGTCTTGCCTCACAGAACTACCCACCCCTACCCCTCCACTTCCTGCTCATTCTGCCAAATAAAAAACATATCTGGGTACAAGAAACTGTAAAATATGAGCAAACTAAGGAGCACACTGAGGAGCTGGGGCGGGGGGTGGGGGGAGCAGCACATAAGGGGTGCGAGTATACACCCTTCCCTGTAGTACATTTCTCAAGCCAAGGCCTCCCTCCCTCAGTCCTACCAGCAGTTTATGAATACCGCTCCTCCTCCCACATAAAAACAAAATAGGTTTTTCCATTTGAGCATCTTAGAAGTCTCCTCTGAGTAGCTGCTGACCTTCTCCAGGGTATTACTACTTTCTACATTAATAACAGCTGCTTTAATGATGACAAAGGTATTAATAGGGTGATTATTTCAACAATTAACATAACAGCAAGGCATTCTTGCCTTGCTAGTTGCGGTCTGAGATGTAGGCAGTGGGATCTGATGTGGTGCTAGCTAAGATCCACCTAAGAAGAGACTGTACTCAAATGATCTGTTTCAGTGTCAGTCTCTCCTCCTAGACTATGAATTCCTAAACAGCAGAAACTGCAATCTAATTCATCTTGCATCCTCACTGCCTTTCAAGATTGGCCTGGACCAGAGTGGGTGGCTGCAGTGTAGTAAATTACTTAGTGTGGCTTTTCTACCCATAAGTCTTTGTAAACTCCAAGGTGGGAATTGCTATTAGCAACTGAGGAGATCCTGATTTTAAAGTCGCCCACCTGGGTTATTTCTGTTGGGCGTGGCACAATACAATGTTCTGGGAGGTTCCCACTCTCTCTCACATGCTTAGTGTTCTGATGCTGTGATTGGCTAGTTTGACCACCCTTCAGGGCTCAAAAGGAGGCCTCCTGGAGGCAGAACTCTCTCTGATCGCTGGTGGAGGAAGATGGGCTGCTGAAAGAGACACGTGCTGCTGGGAAAGACACGCAAGAGACATGCATTGCTGAGTGAGACACTGAGGGACCAGTGCTGCTGGGAAAGAGACTGTGAGAGACTGTTGGCCAAGGGACGGTGGGCTGGGAGAGAGACTGAGCATTTTTCTTGAACTTGAGTTGTAGCCTGGTGCTTCCCTAATAAACCCCATAATCTGTGAGTTCTGTGTGGCCACTGCAGTGAATTATCGAACCCAGGAGAGAGGTGGTGGGTGCCTTGGGAGGAACAGTTGGTGAAAGGGCTGGAGGGAGGCAGCATGTCTGGCCTTGCAGTAATAGGCCTTGGGTTACTGCTGGTAATCCTGTCTTCCTCTTGTGAGATTACAGGAGGTCAGAACATGTGGCCTCCTTGTAGTTTTTGCAGTGGCTCAGGGAGTTATCTATTGCACTGAACTCTGCTGAGCCTCATACCACCATCCGCCCTCTTCCCTAATCATCCTTTCTAAGAAACAAAGCAGCAGACTGAACAGATGCCAAGGCCAGAAGAGGCTGGGGAGAGGCAGGAAGGAGGCATCTTTGCAGGGGATAATCCACCACAGCTTTGACAAAGATGGTTTTATAATTTAATAAATAATCATTATAATTTATTAATTGACTATGTGCTGGATGTATTGCTAAGTAGTTTACTTATCCTTACAACTCTTTGAGGTAAGAACTATACAAAAGTCATAATATGACGGCCTTTTTGAGATGCTTTCAGGAGAATGACTGGAGTCAGACTGCCTGAGTTCACATTGAAGCTCTGCCATCTAACAGCTGTATGATCCTAGGTAAATGATTTAACTTCTTGGGCCTTAGTTTTCTCATTTCTCAAACAGATATATTATAGTACTTTCCCACTAAGCTATTGGGAGAATTCAAGTTAAGCACTCAGGAACTTTCTAAGTGAAAATTACCATTACTCACCAGCCACTCCTCAGAAGGAAGGTTGGGCAATCTACTTCCATAGTGATACCACCTCAGAAACCCAAGCAGGGGTCGCTATAAGTCGGGTTCTACTCAATGGCACATAGCAACTATTACTACTAGATGACTAGCATTACACTTACTCCTCACTTACCAACTATCTCATTACACTACATTTTGCATTTACAACAACAGTAAAAAATTTATTATCTGATTATTTTGCACATTAACAATGTACATCTGGCAGTAACAAACACCAGGGTGCAAGGCAAGAGTAACACTGGCTGTAATGGTTAAGGTCATGTGTCACCTTGGTAAGGCCATGATTCTCAGTGGCTTGGTAGTTACGTACCAAATGAGAAAACTAAGGCCCAAGAAGTTAAATCATTTACCTAGGATCATACAGCTGTTAGATGGCAGAGCTTCGATGTGAACTCAGGCAGTCTGACTCCAGTCATTCTCCTAAAAGCATCTCAAAAAGGCCATTATATTATGACTTTTATATAATTACGTAATTTTGCAGTTATTTGATGGTGTAGTCATCCTCCATTTTGTAATCTGATATGGTCATCCTCCATTTTAGCATAAGACCAAATGCCACTTAATGAATTGGTCTTTGGAATCTACCCATGTTGATTAAGTGAACAGTAGGTATGCATCATTAATAAGTGGCTAGTACTGTTATCATCAATATTATTACTATGATGTTATTTTACCATTTATCTGTCAGTATGTTGCACCGTGGTGGCTTGCATCTTGCTGTGATACTGGAAGCTATGCCACCAGTATTTCAAACACAAGCAGGGTCACCCATAGTGGACTGGTTTCAAGGAAACTTCCAGACTAAGACAGACTAGGAAGAAGGACCTAGCAATCCACTTCTAAAAAAAACCGGCCAGTGAAAACCATATGGGTAGCAGTGGAATGAACATTAGATAGAGTATTGAAATGGACTGGTACTGACCACTGTGAATCGATCATATGGTCTACTATGCTGGAAATGACAAATTGAAGAGGAATGGCATGGCATTCATCGTCAACGAGAGTATATCAAGACCCATCCTGAAAGACAATGCTGTAAGTGATAGAATAATATCCATAAGTCCACAAGGAAGACCAGTTAATACAACTATTATTCAAATTTACATACCAACCACTAACGCCAAAGATAAAGAAATTGAAGATTTTTACCAATTTCTGCAGTCTGGAATGGATCAAAACATGCAACCAACATGCACTGACAATTACTAATGATTGAAATACAAAAGTTAAAAAAAAAAAAAGGATCAGTTGGAAAATACAGCCTTGATAATAAAAATGACTTCAGAGATCCCATGACTGAATTTTTCAAGACCAATGAAAACACATTTTTCCAACAACAAACAGGACTTCATTAGATAGAGTAAACAGGAATGAAGTCAACTACGTTTATGGAAAGAGACCACAGAGAAGCTCACTACTATCAGTCAGATGAAGGCCAGGGACCAACTACAGAACAGACCATCAATTGCTCATATAAGTCAAAGTACAACTTTTGCGTATACCTCACCTGAGTTTAGAGAATATCTCAAGAACAGATTTGATGCACTGAAAACCAGTGATCTACATATGACCAGACAAGTTGTGGGATGACACTAATGACATCATACTTGAAGAAAGCAAGAGGTAATTAAAGTCAGGGTAGAAAGAAAACACAAAAAATGCTTATCAGAAGAGACTTTGAAACTTGCTATTGAACAGAAAGGAGCTAAAGCAAATTCAAGAAATGATAAAGTAAAAGACCTGATCAGAAGATTTCAAAGGGCAGCTCGAAGAGACAAAGTTAAAATATTACAATGAAATGTGCAAAGACCTAGAAGCTGCAAAATCAAAAGTGTAGAATATACTCAGTATTTCTCAAGCTAAAAGAACTGAAGAAAACATTCATGCCTTGAGTTGTAATGCTGAAGGACTCTTTGGGCCAAGTACTGAACAATGCAGGAAGCATCAAAAGAAGATGGAAGGAATACACAGAATTACTATATCAAAAAGAACTGGTCAATGTTCAACCATTTCAGGAGGTAGCATATGATCAAGAACCGATGATGCTGAAGGAAGAAGTTCAAGCTGCACTGAAAGCACTGGCAATAAACAAGGTTCCAGGAATTGATAGCTGTTTCAACAAACAGATGCAAGGCTGGAAGCAGTCATTCGTCTATGCCAAGGAATTTGGAAGACAGCTACCTACCTGGTCAGCCAACTGGAAGAGATCCGTATTTGTGCTCATTCCAAAATAGGTGCTCCAACAGAATGCAGATATTATGAAATAGTATCATTAATTTCACACACAAGGAAAATTTCACTGAAGATAATTCAAAAACAGTTGTAGCAGGACATCTACAGGAAACTGCCAGAAATCCAAGTTAGATTCAGAAGAGGACATGGAACGAAGGATATCACCTGCTAATGCCAGATGGATCTTGGTTGAAAGCAGAGAATACCAGAAACATGTTTAGCTGTTTTCTTCACTATGCAGTCATTCGACTATGTGGATCATAATAAATAATGGATAAATTGTGAAGAATGGGAATTCTAGAACACTTAATTGTACTCATGAGGAACCTGTACATAGATCAAAAGGCAGTTGTTTAAACAGAACAAGGGGATACTATGTGGTTTAAAATCAGGAAAGGTCTGTGTCAAGGTTATATCCTTTCCCTGTACTCATTCAATCTGTATGCTGAGCAAATACTCTGAGAAGTTGGACTATTTAAAGAAGAACATGGCATCAGGATTGGAGGAAGGTTCATTTAACAACCTGTGATACACCATGCTTGCTGAAAGTGAAGATGACTTGATATATTACTGATGAAGATCAAAGATTCCAGCCTTCAGTATGGATCACACCTCAACATAAAGAAAACAAAAATCCTTACAACTAACTGGACCACTAAGCAACATCATGATCAAGGGAGAAGATTTAAGTTGTCAAGGATTTCATTTTACTTTGGTCCACAGTCAACACCCATGGAAGCAACAGTCAAGAAATCAAATGATGTACTGCATTTGGTAAATCTGCTGCAAAAGGCCTCCTCTTAAAAGTGTTAAGCATATCTCAAACCTACTATACAGCCACAGTAGTCAAAACAGCCTGGTACTGGTATAATGACAGGCACACAACGACCAGTGGAACAGAATCAAAAACCCAGAAATAGATCGACTGACCTATGGTTAGCTATTCTTTGACAAAGGTCCAAAACCCAGTCAATGGGGGAAGAGAGAGTCTCTTCAACAAATGGTGCTGGTAAAACTGGATATCCATTTTGCAGAAAAATGAAATGACCCATACCTCACATCACACATAATAATGAGCTCAAGGTGGATGAAAGACCGATACATAAAACCCAAAACAATAAAGTTCGTCAAACATAAAACAAGGACAAACTTAGGGGCCCTAATTTATGATATAAAGACTATCAAGCATAACCCAAAATGCACAAACAGCAAAAGATAAACTGGATGACTGGGACCTTCTAAAAATTAAAGTGTTATGTGCATCAAAGGACTTTCCCAAGAATAAAAAAAAACCCTACAGATTGGGAAAAAATATTTGGCAATGACATATCTGACAAGGGAACTTATCTCTAAAATTTATAGAAAATTTTAACACCTCAACATCAAAAAGACAGAAAATTCAATTCAAAAATGGGGAAAAGGGTATGAACAGACATTTCATCAAAGAAGATATTCAAACAGGCAAAGAACACATGGAGAAATGCTCGCAATCATTAGCCATTAGAAAAATGCAAATCAAAACGACGAGATATCATCTCACTCCAGCAGTAATAGCAAAGCTAAACAAGACTAAAAACAAAAACACTGGCAAGGGTATAGAGAGACCAGAGCTCTCATACACTGCTCATTCAAAAACTCACTGCCGTCAAGTCAGATCCAACTCACAGCAACCCCTCCTTGGGTTTCTGAGGCAGTATCACTATGGAAGTAGATTGCCCAATCTTCCTTCTGAGGAGTGGCTGGTGGGTTTGAACCGCCAGTCATACACTGCTAGTGGGACTATAAAATGGTACAACCACTGTGGAAAATAGTATGGCACTTCCTTAAAACATTGGAAATAGAAATACCATCTGATCCAGCAGTCCCACTACCAGGTATATAGTCTAAAGAGGTAAAACCCAGGACATGAATAGACATATACACAGCCATGTTCAGCGCAGCACTATTTACAATAGCAGAGAGATGGCAACAACCAAAGTGCCCATCAACAGATGAATGGATAACCAAACTATGGTACCTTCACATAATAGAATCCTATACAACATTAAAGAATAGTGAAGAATCAGCAAATCACCTCACACTGTGGATGAACTTGGAGAACATCATGCTAAGTCAATCGCAGAAGGACAAATACTATATTGAGTCCATTATTGTAAAAAGTCAGGGAAAGTTTTATACAGGGAAGGAAATTTCCTTTGCTGGTTACCAGCAATGGGAGGGAAAATAGATGGATAATTATGAGACAGTTTTGGTATGGCATTTAAAAAAGAAAGAAAGATTAGCCATTAGTTGATAGTTTTTGAAGCTAGGTTATGGGCACATGGCAGTTCACTGTACTAGTCCTTGTTTCTGTTTGAAATATTCTATAATAAAAATAAAGTGTTAAGCAGAGTGTGGCTGTTAAGTTTGTGTGTCAACTTGGATGGGCCTGGTTGAGTGGCTGGGCAGTTGAATGTAGTTATTTATTCCCCATGGTGAGACTGGTAATTAATTCCATGGTGGAATCTATCGGAGCAGCTGAATAGCTGCTCTAAGTGGTCTGCTTCCCGTATATAACAGCTTTGGGAGTGGTCTCTAGCTTGTGGCACACTTGAACCCCGCATGTAGCCGTGTCATTGTTTAGCAGCCTGCCATGTTCTGCCGACCTTGGAACTTTCAATGGACTTGAACTAATGGCCTTCTGCATGGTTTGGTAACATCAGGACCTTTTATATGTCGACCTTGGGTGTATCAGCCCCAGCAGCCAGTAGCTGCCTGAGTGAAGAGATGCCTCTAGCTCCAGTGGGCTGGGAGCAAGAGGTAAGAGTTGAAGCCCAAGGTCGAGGGGCTTTCACACAGCTCCTAGAGCCTAGCACTTTCAACTTGGACTTCTAGCCTCCTGAATTGTAAGAGAATAAACTCCTGTCTGTTCAAGCCATCCCATTTGTGGTATATTCCTGTCAGAGTGGCACTAGGTAACCAGAACAGAGATTTCACTTTGAGGACTAAAGGGTGCCTGACCCAAGCCATAGTATTTTCAATTGCCTCATACACATGTGAAAGCTGGACGAAGAATAAGGAAGACCAAAGAATAACTGATGCATTTGGAATTATGGGGTTGGGAAAAAATACTGAATATACAATGGACTGCCAGAAGAACAAACACACCTGTCTTGGAAGAAATAAAACCAATAAGCTCCTTAGAAGTGAAGATGGCAAGACTTAATTCACGTACTTTGGACAGGAAGGACCTGAGAAGGACATCACACTTGACAAAGCAAAGGGTCAGTGAAAAAGAGGAAGATCCTCAACAAGACGGACCGACGCAGTGGCTGGAACAATGGACTCAAGCAGCAGTGACTGTGAGGAAGGCACAGGACCAGGCGATGTTTCGGTGTACACAGGGTCTCTATGAGTCAGAATCAACTCAACGACCCCCAACAACACGTTGTTCTTGTGGGCCGTTGGGTCAATTCCAACTCAGTGATTCTATAGGACAGAGCAGAACTGCCCCAGAGGATCTCCTAGGCTAATCTTTACAGGAGCAGATCACCAAATCTTTTCTACCATGGAGTGGCTGGTAGGTTTGAACCACCAATTTTTCAAATAGCAACCAAGTACTTTAACCACTGGGCAACCAGGGCTCTTATTATTATAGATGCCTACAAGTAGCACGCACTCTGAACAATGAGTGAGGTTAAGACAGATAGTGGCTTCATCAATAAAGCAGAATCAGAAACAATTTCTGATTTCGTGATGGAGCCTGGGGCCAGAAGCAGTTTTCTGACTACAAACCGGTTGTTAGGATACCTCTGATGAACGCTTCAGGAAATGTTTGTTTCTCACCCCCTTGGCAGATCCAGCCACTCACGTCCTCCTCTGAACTACATTCTCTAAAGACCTCAGTGCCAACAACACTTGCTACACTTTTATATTCACACTTCTGTCTCCATATGACTCTGAACTCCTTGAAGGCAGGGACTGTGTTATTAATCTTTATAATCCTAGCCTCCAGCACTGTCCTGGCAACCAGATGTTCAGTGAATTCCTGCTGAAGAACAGGTGAAAGAATCCAAGGTGAGCGCTGCTTCAGTGTATGGTTTTCCAGTGTTCCTGACATGGCTACTCCTTAAAAATGAACTGTGTAGAGGAGCTCTGGTAGCATAGTGGCTAAAGCACTTGACTGCTAACCAGAAGGCTGGCGGTTCAAACCCACCAGCCACTCCTCAGAAGGAAGGTTGGGCAATCCTACTTCTGTAGTGATACTGCCTCAGAAACCCAAGGAGGGGTCGCTATGAGTCGGGGCCGACTCGACGGCACACAACAACAACAACAACAAAGTAGTTTTTCAAAAGGAGAACCCAAGTCCCTCACTCATCAATAGGATAGAAGGGAGGCAAGGTCAGTGATTAATGAGAAAACAGGAGGAACGCGAGGCTGGGGAACCCCCATGTCTTTCTTCAGTGTACTATAGCAAGTAGCAGCAAAGGCCAGAAATCACCATCATTGCCAGCAATCAACACAGTGCTCTGTATCTTACCTGGTAGTCCTAAGATGAGCCCAGCCAATGGGCCCCACTGTGCTAGTTTAATGGAACTAATACTGGGCAAAAAGCTGGGAAACCAGAAATCTATTCCTGAGAATGTATTAATTTTTCAGTTAAAAAAAATATTACTTGAATGCCTATTATGTCCAGCATTGTGCTAGGCACCCAGAGCTTGGACATGTCACTACTTCTCTGAGGCTTAATGCTCTCCTCATATGATGCGCAGAAGATAACCTCTATGTCACAGTCTTGTTCTGTGTACCACATGTGCTTTGAAAAGTATGCTGTACAGCTTTGCAAATGTAAAGGTGGTATTTTTACTGGGTCTGAATTAGAAGGCTTAGTAAAACCAAGGATAGATAACTCCACCAAATGCAAAGGACAATTCCTTCTGCCAGAGTCTGGACAGAAATCTAGCAGAATATTCCATATTCCAATGGTAGAGATGGTGACGGAGGAGCAGAAATTTCACACATTCTCTTCAAACCCATCTCCAGATCTTTCCTATAGTTACTGGTGTCAGAATGTTCATCATTGCACCTACTCTTTGGGCCTTTTGGATGAGTCCCCTGCATGCAATTCAAACTGCTTACAGCAAAAACAAAGTTAAACTTTATGGGTTAGAGGCACTTTTCCAGACACTGAGCTAATTACCCGACCTCTGGTCCTTCAACTGGCTGGAAACATTTGGTGGCCATTAAGCCTGTTGTTTCTTCATTTTCCTGTTTGCTGGGATAAACACATCAGAACAGAAAGCTTGAAACTCTAACAATGCTCTCTGATTAATGGTTTACAGAATGCCCTGTAATTTTAGGATTTTCTGGCTAGAAAAGAACCCAAACCAAACCCATTGCCATCGAGTCGATTCTGATTCAAGCAACACTATTGGGCAGAGTACAGCTGCCCCACAGTTTCCACGGCTGAAATCTATAAAAGCAGACTGCCACATCTTTCTACCACACAGCGGCTGGTGGGTTCAAACTACTGATGTTCTGGTGAGCAGGAGAGCAATGAACCACCGCCCATGCCCCAAGGCTCCTTGAAAGGAAGAACAGTAGAGCACAAACAGTAGTGTGACCCAAAAGGGAGCCAGGCATCTTGAGCTTTACACTTGGCTCTGCCATGGACTGGCTCTGGAACCTTTGTTACAGACCTTAGTTGACTCATCTAGAAAATAAAGGACTGGACCAGATTAGTGATGTATAAACTTCCATGAATACCTATGTTCCTTAAGATGTTAATGAGAATTCCTCAGAAAAGGGGCTCCACAGTCAAATGAAAACAGGAAACTTGGCATACACCACTCCTCCCCACCCTGAGATTCACAATGCACAGTCAGGCTCTAAGAAGTCAGCAGTAGAAAAATGTTGTTAGCATAACTCGATCTGACTTCTTCCAAATTATTAACATCTCTTCTGAGGAAGACACAGTTTAGGGGACACTGGAACAGCTCTCCAGGGTACCTATTAGTTCTAATCAACGATGATTTGTATCAGAAGTACTTAGCCCCATGGCCTAGAGCACCCTTGCTTTACACTAACTCAGTTCTTTTAACCCAGTGAGGCACTTGAATGATATTTTGGTAAAGAGGGACTTATGTCCTGGATGGTGAAATGATTTGTGCTGGAGGTTCGACTTAGTGGCACTACAAGAGAAAAAGCCTGGCAATCGGCTGCTGTAAATATTACAGCCAAGAAAACTCTATGGAGCAGTTCTACCCTGTAACATGAGCTGGTATCTACGCCACAGCAACAGGTTTGATTTAAAAATATATATATATGTAGCACATTTTACTATAGAGAGTGTACCAATATTCACAGAATACGATACACTTGGAACACTGAGATGGTTACTGTTCTGGTTACTTAGTGCCATTCTGACAGCAATATACCACAAATGGGATGACTTTAACAAAAAGAAGTTTATTCTCTTACAGTTCGGGAGGCTAGAAGTCCAAGTTCAAAGTGCCAAGCTCTAAGGGCTGGGTGAAAGCCCCTCGACCATGGGCTTCAGCTCTGCCTCTTGTTCCCGGCCCACTGAAGGTAGAGGCATCTCTTCACTCAGGCAGCTGCTGGCTGCTGAGGCTGACAGACCCAAGGTTGACAAATAAAATGGCACAGTCCCAATGTTACCAAACCACACGGCAGGCCATTAAGTCCACTGAAAGGTCAGCAGAGCATGCCATAAGCTAGAGACCATTCCCCAAGGCTTCTGCTTATATACAGGAAGCAGACCACATTCCCTAAGGCAGCTACTTAGCTGCTCACAGTAGATTCCACCATGGAGTTGATTACCAGCCTCACCACGAGGAATATTACATCCAGCTGCCCAGCCACTCAACCAGGCCCAGCCAAGTTGACACACACACTGAACTACCACAGTTACCAACCCTCCCTAACCTACTCTGGGCCTTGGTCAAATGGGACTAGTACTCCTTACACTTCTCCCCTTGTAGAGATGCTTTAGGACTCAAAGGTAGTGGTAATAAAGAGCCCTATAGTGTATATAGGCATGAATATGAGGGGCATTTGAAATATCATGAATAAATGTTAATGTTTTCTTTCACGATTTATAAGATATCTGAGGTTCTTGCAGGGTTCCCATCATAAAAGTCAACTGTCCTTATCCAGTCACCCCCCAAATAGTGCTCCTTAAAATTTTCTAGTTAGAAGTAGATCAAGATAAACAAGAAACATGTCCATTCCTCTCAGTATTGATTATTCTTTAGGTTTTCTTGGCAGAGTCACACTAAGCAGTCAAACTACCTCTTCAAGAATCAAGAGTACAAATAGCAGAGTAGGTGGGGAGCCTGGTGGGTGGCCTGCAGTCAGGAGTTATCTATACAGAGGAGATGCTAGATTGGCTGCGGGGCTAGACTCCTTAACCTCATCTTGGAACATGTTTGGGAAATGAGTCCAAAGGGTCGTTCAGGAGAGTTCTCAGCACCCTTCGTATGAAGTCCATCCAGGAGGCAAACAAATGCATGTCAAGGTGCCCGGGGCGAAAGGTGATGAGAGGACCATATTTTTTAATATGAAGCGCGTTTAACTGTAGAGAGTGTAACAATTTTCAAAGAAGCAGAATACAATACACTTAGAACACTGAGATGGTCACTAACCCTCCCTAACCTTCTCTGAGCCTTGGTCAAATGGGACTAGTGCTCCTTACACTGCTACTCTCCTAGAGCTGCTCTAAGACTCAAAGGCAGTGATATGAAAGAGCTCTGTAGTGTACAGCCAGGTTCACTGTGCTCTGGGATGGAGAACACCCTGGCAGGGATCTAGGCACAGCAACTATAGTAGATGGGGGGGGGGGGGTAGTGCTCTCAACTCACTCATCCTCTAGCCTTGCTTGGGATCACAGCCTCATGGCGCACACTGCTGCGGCCATCTGCTTCCTCCAGCTTCTGCAGGTTATGACCAAAAACAGCAGCAAAGCATTCCTGGAGCCAGGCCTTGGGATGGGGACAGAGAAATAAATAACCATAGTCCCTAATTTTCAGGAAGGCATTGCACCAAGGTGTTTTGTTTCCATGTCTACCTCCTAAATGGCAGCTCTCTTATATAACAAGATCTGGCACGTGGGGTATAGTCAAGAATCACTGGAACTGAACTAAATCAAAGGAGCCCACATTCTATGACTTAAGTAAAAGCAACTGTTTAGTGTTAAGAAGCCCTGGATTCTAGTCCTGATTCTGACATGAATGACTAAGTGACTCTTGGCAAATTATTTAATTTCTGTGGACCTCAGTTTACCTATCTATAAGTTACCCACAGGTTACTGTGAGGAGCACATAAAATAATGCCCAGCAAAGGGCATGCGATGGAAAAGCAGGGGGCAGAGCACAGGGTCACATGGTCTTAAAATTCAAAGCCCAGCCTGGGGAAGGTTGAAATAAGCCCCCTTTCTCTCCAGACAATTTAGGGGCTTTTCACATATTTGAGACATCCTCTGCATTTCTAATGACCATAAAAGGGGAAGACGGAAGTAACTCCAGTAGGGGAAAGAAAGATTGCTACTTTTCAAAAATCTGTTTGGATCCACTATCATGCAAAATAGAGCACAAATTTGGATTTATAATCCTAGCTTTGTTAATCAAAAGCTGTAAAATTGTGAACAAGCCTCAACCTCTGTCTTAGTTTTCTCTTTTGTAAAATGGGGGAAAATTTTCTTAAGTCACAAGATTATAGTTAAGATTCAATGACAATGATGTGAAGTGTTTTGTAACCTACAAAATGCTACACAAATGACAGTCACTATAAAGCTGTCTTCCCATTAGCACATGAACTACACAGGACAGGTGTGTCAACACTTGGCAAGTAAGATCATTAAAGCCCAGAGGCAATCTGAAAGTAACACACAGCTCAACCCTCCTTCCTCCAGAGAGGCAATGGTTCCTTTGCTTTATTATTAGCTGTTGTCATTGTCTGCCGTCTAGTCAGCCCCTGACTCACGGTGACCTCAGGCAGAGCTGAATGAAAGCTGCCCGGCCCTGCACCACCCCCATGATGGGCTGCAGACTGGACCATCGTGATCCATGGGGTTTTCAATGGCTGAGTTTTGGAAGTTATTTCCCAAGTTTTCTTTCTACTCTTAGTCTGGAAACTGCTGACACCTGTTCAGAATCACAGCAACACAAAGGCCTGCACTGACAGGTGCCATGGCTGCATTGGATGCACAGCACAGGGACTGTTTATCAGCTTGTCTCCCTCATTACACTGACAGAGCCGAAGGAGGGAACATCTTAGGCATTTTTACGCCCCAAGGCCCAGCATGGTACACCGAAAAAACCTTACGTAAATGTTAACTGAATGATGAATGACCAACAGACTGGCAGCAGACCCACATCTAAGAACCCAGGACGCCTAATTCCAGATTCAGGGTTCTTTAGCGCCACAGAGGCAGCAGCCCAAACCTCATGCCTCTGGCCTGTCTTGACTTCCTCCACTCTAGCAAAACTCAGCTATCCATCCTTGGAAAGAGCCTCTGGGCCTTGGTAGATGCCAGTCCCTCAGCCTATGAACACTCCGCTATCTGCTGCTTTGCTGAGTTAATTCCTATTTGCCTTAGTTAACTAGTGCTACTCCAACAAAAGTACCACAACTGGTTGACTAAAAAAAAAAAAAAAAAAAATTATTTCCTCACAGTTTGTTGTTGTTGTTATGTGCCGTCGAGTCGGACCCGACTCATAGCGACCCCTCCTTGGGCTGCCGAGGCAGTATCACTAGAAAAGTAGACTGCCCAACCTTCCTCCCGAGGAATGGCTGGTGGGTTTGAACCGCCAGCCTTCTGGTTAGCAGTCGAGTGCCTTAGGCACTATGCTACCTAGAAGTACGAATTCAGGGCACTTCCCCTAGAGGAAGGTTCCCTCTCTGCTGTCTCTAGGGGAAGATGTCTTTCAGTTTCTGTAACCCCAGCATTCCTGTTTCTCGGCAAACTCCGCGTACCCTCAATCTTCTCCCTACTTGTGTCTGCTCGTCTCTGTGCCTAAATTGCTCTTTTTATATCTCAAAAATGATTAGGTTTAAGACACTCCCTATATCAATAATGAAGAATGTAATAAAGAAAACCTACTTCCAAATGGGTCTTCCATAGGTAGGATTCTAACACATATTTTGGGAGGCACAATTCAATCCATAACACTATTTAACCCTCAGACTCCTAGGAGGCCTTTCTAATCTTGGCCTTAGCACTGGATGCCCCCTTCTCCTCTGTATCTTGTTTTGTTTATCACAGAATCCTAACACACAGAAAATGTCAACAGGATCTGTTGAAGGCTGAATGAATGAAATACTGGGTCTAGAAATCCAAAGATGATAAAGGGCAAAGATTGCTGGCCTGGAAGTCAGGATGCTGGAGCCTGGTTGATTCTCATTCTAGCTCCACCACTAATGTGCTAGGTGACTTTCGGCAAGCCCCAGCCCTTCTTTGGACTATCCATAAATGAGCTATCATCTATAAATGATTTCAAAATGTCCTTCCAACACTGACAGACCTGTGTACAAGACTTGGATCCATGCTAGTCCCAGGGGTGAAGTACTTCAGAAACCAGCTGTGCACACCACAGTACACAAGGCTCAACATCTGCCTCCAGCCCCTACCCCAGGAGCACCAGGTACATCGGACTCTGCTTTCAGCAACCTCCCAGATTTACTTAATTCCTCCTGATGAAGTGCCAAGAATAAATAGTAGGTGAGCAGCAGAGCATTTTAATGAGTCCAGAGCCTAATGAATCTTTTCCTTCCTGTGTCAATTAGAACTTCAAAGCTAAGATCCCCAAGGACCAATTTATTGGTAGCACAAAGAAGCCTTCTATTCATCAGCTGCTGCTTGAGCTACCTGCCCTGCCCCCGTGTATCTGCTATGTAGCAATACTGCTTACTCAGACAGGACGCCTGGCGGGACCGAGCCTGGGTTGGGAGGCTCCTTTCCTGCTCACCACTTCTGGGGAAAGGAGGGGAAACAAGGCATTTCTAGAGGATTAATTGGTCAGGGAATCAGAGTACCTTTGACTTCACAGTCATCTTCTAAGGGTGTTGTTGTTGTTGTTGTTGTTGTCAAGTGCCATCGAGTTGTCCCCGACTCATAGCGACCCTATGCACAGCAGAACGAAACACTGCCCAGTCCTGAGTCAGCTCCGTGATTCTTGCTACACTTGACCCCGTTGCCACTACCACCATGTCAATTCACCTCATTGAGGGCCTTCCCTTCTTTCGTCGACCCTCCACCTTACCAAGCATGACATCCTTCTCTAGGGAATGGTCCCTTCTGACAACATGACCAAAGTAGATGAGATGAAGTCTGGCCATTCTTGCCTCCAAGGAGCATCCTGGCTGCACTTCCTCCAGGACAGATCTGTTAGTTCTTTTAGCAGTCCACGGTACGTTCACCTTCTTCGCCAACACCACAGCTCAAAAGCATCAACTCTTCTTCAGTCCTCCTTATTCACTGCCCAGCTCTCACATGCATATGAGGTGATTGAAAATACCATGGCTTGTGTCAGGCGCACCTTAGTCCTCAAGGAGACATCTTTGCTTCTTAGCACTTGAAAGAGGTCCTTTGCAGCTGATTTGCCCAGCGCTATACGTCATCTGATGTCCTGACTGCTGCTTCCACTGGCGTTGACTGTAGAACCAAGCAATGTGAAGTCTTTGACAATTTCAATCTTTTCTCCATTTATCATAATGCTGCTTATAGGTCTAGCTGTAAGGATTTTTGTTTTCTTTATATTGAGAAGTAATCTCTCCTGTAGACTATATTCTTCAATCTTCATCAGTAAGTACTTCAAGTCATCCTCACTTTCAGCAAGCAAAGTTGTGTCATCAGCGTATCTATCGCAGGCTGTTAATGATTCTTCCTCCAATCCTGATGATGCCTCATTCTTCTTCATATAGCCCATATCCTCCTAAGTATACTGGTCTTCAAAGCGCTAATACCAACAGATGAACATTTATCCAACTAAGTATCAAGTGAAATGTGACAACCTATTTACCTAAGTAGGAGCTCTGGTAGCACAGTGCCTAAGGCACCTGACTGCTAACCAGAAGGCTGGCGGTTCAAATCCACCAGCCACTCTTTGGAAGGAAGGTTGGGCAATCTCCTTCCATAGTGATGCTGCCTCGGCGACCCAAGGAGGGGTCGCTATGAGTTGGGGCCTACTCGACAGCACATAACAACAACAACATTTACCTAAGTTATTTTAAATCATTACAACAACCCCAAAAGTAGCTATCAGTATCACTGTCTTACAGATGGGGAAATGGAAGCTCTGAGAGTGAAATTAAACATTTAGCCTAAGGAACACAATTAGCAACTGGCAGGCAGGAATCTGAACTCAAATCTGTGTGATTTCAGAGACTGTGCTCTTCCTATCAAACCACAAGAGCCTTGTTCAGAGGATGACCTAGGGCCAGCAGCTGACGTCTCCAATGGCAGAGACGACCTGCACGCAGCCACTACCAAGCTGGACACTTGGTACCAACATACTATCTTTTACCTTGGCAAAAGCAAGGGTTGCTGTACGTTGCTGGTCCTTTTACTCAGGGGAGCTTGCAACCCCAACACCCCCACAAGATAATTCAAATTAAGTCACCATCAACATTCCCTCCAGTTCCTCATCCAGAAACCTTCTGATTTATTAGATTTGTGAGGGGTTGCCAATCCTTGACCTAATGGCTCCCAGGTACCCAGTCCTCTGCCTCCCATCCTGTTCTCTCCAAGTCATGCAGAATCAGCCCAGTTGCTACTGCTCTGCCATCAACAGAGAGAGATTTTTTCCAAGGAGATCAAGTAAGCAAGTTAGGTTTCCAAATGGTTATGGGATTGAATTTTAGGGCTTGGTGGCAGCGACACACAAGAAAGAGAAGTCAAGAGGTTTGTTATCCAAAGTCACACAGCTTGAAAATGACAGAGCAACAATTAGAATACAAGTATACACTTAAATGTAAGCTGGCCTCTTTCTACACACAAGAATAACACAAACATACAAAGTGATGTAAGTGCTTTCTAAAAAAATTTTTTTTTAATTTTAGAGATAATTATAGATTCACATGCTGTTCTAAGTATCTTCTTAAAAAAATAAAAAGCATTTTGAAAAAGCACTTTGCACGACACCTGGCACATAGAAACGCAAAAAAATGTTAGCTAGCAGATAATTAGGAAAAAGGAAGAGAGCTTAAGGACAGGCCTTAAAGGACAATTAAATATGCAAAATGTACTTTACATACAATATCCTAAATAATCCTCCCAATGACCCCATGAAGCAGGTACTAATACCTACTCTATCACTGAGAAACTGCTCTCAAAGAAGTCAAGGAACTAACTTGTTTGAGACTACACAGCAGTATGTGCCTCACCTGGATTCAAATCTATGTACGTTCAACTCCAAGTCCTGTGCTCAGACTGATGATTAAGAGGTGGCTGCCAGTTCAAGTGTCCCCCACATGAATAAGGGTACGAAATTAGTACCATACTGTCTTGACACAGAGTGGTAGTACAAAAATGCAGGCCAGATTGAAACATAAATTTACATGACAAAGGCCAAATAAAAAGCTAAAGTAAGGGCGGATGGCTGAGGGCCTCTGAATGCTAGTTGTTGCCCTTGTCAACAATTTGACTCCCTCTTGTTAGAGACTCAAGAAAATAAAGACATGCAAAAAATAAACAGCCAGAGACTGGGAGGCAAGAGAACTGGGAAAAGGAAATCACGTTCTGTCCCTAACTAGGTAAGTGGCCTTGGGGAAGTTACTTGCTCTATCTGAGCTTCTAATACTAGGAGGTTGAACTAAAAGATGTCCAAGATCTCTCGAGGCTTCACCTTCCCGGAAGCCCTCCATCACCAAGTCATATGAGTAATCATGGGTCTGGTAAACGTTCATGCTGCGATTAGGCAAAGCAGCCTGAAATGAAACAGAACAATGGTGTGTGTGACAGAAGCCCTGGGCACAAGAGGGACAGAGAGCTCAGTGAAGGAAATGAGGATGAAGGCATTAAATGGGATTCGAGTCAATCTTTGTCCAAAGCCAGAGACAACAAGAAGCTAAAGGAAGGCAGACTAAACCAGAATGATACCAATCCTGGCCTCGCTACTAACCTGCTCTGTGGCCCTGGCTATTTCAGCCTCATTTCTTCACTTACCACACGGACCTCAGGG
This sequence comes from Orycteropus afer afer, assembly GCF_000298275.1. Classification (NCBI taxonomy): domain Eukaryota; kingdom Metazoa; phylum Chordata; class Mammalia; order Tubulidentata; family Orycteropodidae; genus Orycteropus; species Orycteropus afer. The sequence continues at coordinate 9,568,071 of NW_006921607.1, read as the reverse complement.
CCCCTGTCTGCTCTAGCCTCAGCTGCTCCCCCACCAACCTTCTCTCCTGCTTCCTTCCCGATCCCTAGCAATGGTCCAGCCATCTTACCTGAATTGACTAATAGGCAATGGGTTTTACTTTATTTACCTGGCTTTATTTTTCTTCATTACATGTAACAATATCTAGAATTATTTAAAATTATTCATTTACTCATTTTCTGTCTCCTTCACAAAAAAAAGTTGCATCAAGGCAGAGTTTTTCTGTGCTCCAATTTTTGGTATCTGTTTCACCTCAAACAAACAAACAAACAAAAAAGAAAGTGTGTGAAGGGGGCTCTGGTGGCACAATGTCTAATGCATTTGACTGCTAACCATAAGTTTGGCAGTTCAAACCCACTAGGCACTCCACAAGAGCTCTGGTAGCATAGTGGCTAAAGCACTTGACTGCTAACCACAAGGCTGACAGTTCAAACCCACCAGCCACTCCTCGGAAGGAAGGTTGGGCAATCCTACTTCCGTAGTGATACTGCCTTGGAAACCCAAGGAGGGGTCACTATGAGTCGGGGCTGACTCGACGGCACATAACAACAAAAACAACAGGCACTCCACGGAAGGAAGACTGGGCAATCTACTTCTGTAAAGATTTACCGCCTCAGATACCCAAAGGGGGTTGCTATGAGTCGTAATCGACTCAATGCAAATGAGTAGTGAGTAGTTACACCTCAATGATACTTCAAAAATCATCTCCAACTACAATACACATATCCTAACACATGCACAAATAAGACAAATGCATATCACTTCAGTGAAAAGTCATTTATTGTATGCTATTGTGAAATGGGGAGGTCTGGTGGCATAGCGCCAAGGCACTTGACTGCTAACCAGAAGGCTGGCAGTTCAAACCCACCAGCCACTCCTTGGAAGCTTGGGCAATCTACTTCTGTAGTGATAGTGCCTCGGAAACCCAAGGAGGGGTTGCTATGAGTCAAATCTGACTTGATGGCAGTGGGTTTGTTTTTTTTTTTTTAATTTTGAAATGAGCCTTAGTGGCACAGTGGTTGAAGCACTGGGCTGCTAACCAAAAGGTTGGCAGTTCAAATCTACCAGCCACTCAGCAGGAAAAGATATGGCAGTCTGCTTCCATAAAAATTTACAGCCTTGAAAACCCTATGGAACAGTTATACTCTGTCCTATAAGGTCGCCAAGAGTTGGAATTGACTTGACACAGAGAGCTGGGTAAAACACAGTACTTTACACACAGGATACTTGCTTAGTGCAAGTGCAGTGAGTTACTTAATATGGCCATGGTCTTTGTGACTCTCACCAAATGACTAGCTGGAACTCTGCAAATGTAAGGTGCTTATGGCCCACCAAGGGGATTGAATAACTTGCTAATAATGTAAATAAGGTAGACTGTACCTTTGTGGGAGTGGAACCATGCAAGTAAGGTGTATGGGACCCCAATGTGGGGACTGCTAAGTTATGCCACATGCTAGGCTAAAAATGAATCATCCCAGGGATAAAAAGGGAGGAGGTCTCACTATCATCAAGAAAGACAAGCCTGGAGGGGAGAGCATCCTTTGGACCCACTATCCCTGTGCTGGACCTCCTCAACCTAAGAGACAGAAAGAACTATGACACTATGCTGAGAAGGCAAGAGATAAGTAGTGGCAGAGAATTGGCAGCAGGAGAGATAGCAGAACCACAAGACCATCACAAGGCAGAATTGTGGGCTTCCCAGCCCATAGAGTGAGAAAGCTAAGTGCCTTTGGGCTGGAGTCTTGCTGTGGAGTGGGGTGCCTCTCTCGGCACCTATCAGCAAAGTTAAAAGAGCTTTGTAATACTTGTTCAAGCAGGCCCACGGCCAAAACAAGAGAGAAAAACTCCTGCTGCACAGCTAGGAAGGGGTTCTGATTGAAGAACTGTATCCTCAACTGTTTCTGATTCTGAATTGTAACCTATTACTTACCTCATAAACCCAATCATTGTGAGTGCTGCCTGTGAGTTCTGTATGACCACTGCAACAGATCACTGAAACAAGCAGAGCAGCCTTGTGCCATGGGAGGGATGCAAGGTCAGAATTGGTAAAAAGGTTGGAAAGTGGCAACATGTCTGACCTCCACCTTACAGGAATCAGCCTTGTGCTGCTGATGTTCCTTGTGATCCTCCTCCCCACTTGTGAAGTTAGAGGAGGTCAGATGACACTGTGCTCCACCACCACCATCACAGCCTTTGTGCAATCAGCCTTGAGTAGGAGGTCCTTCACAGTCTGGTCCCAATTTACTTTGATAACTTCAACAATAGCAATCACACTCTTCTTCCTAAAATCCTATACTCTGGCCACATTAGGCCTTTTACTTCCCCAAAACACACATGTTCTTTCTGTGCCTTTGTCCTCACTGGTCTCTGCTTGGAAGCTACAGTATGCCCTTCACAACTGCCAAATGCCACATCTTTGAAGTCCAACTCAAATATCACCTCTTCTGTGAAGCCTTCCTTGATCTCTAAGGCAATTAGTGTCTCCTTCCTCCAAACTCCCAAAGCTCTCTGCATGCTCCCATGACAGTGATTATTATGTAGTCTTATTGTTGTTGTTATGTGCTATAGAGTCGGGCCTGACTCATAGCGACCCCTCGTGGGTTTCTGAAGCAGTATCATTATGGAAGTAGATTGCCCAACCTTCCTTCCAAGGAGTGGCTGGTGGGTTTGAGCCGCCAGCCTTCTGGTTAGCAGTCAAGTGCCTTAGGCACTACACTACCAGAGCTCCCGTTACGTAGTCTACTTACTCTTTACTTGCTTATCCTCCTTGATCACTTGGGCCCACGTATTTGCCTTCTCCTTCTCCCTAAGGACCTACCTGTGGTGAGTAAATTACCTGATATGGCTTTTCTAGCCATAAGTCTTTGTAAAGCCCGCGGTGGAATTTGCCGTGAGCAACTAAGGAGCTTCTGATTGTCCACCTGGGATATTTTTGTTGAGAGTGGCAAAAAAACAATGTTCTGGGAAGTTCACTCTCTCTCAGGTGCTTAGAATTCTGACATTATGATTGGTTAGCTTGGCCACTCTGCAAAGCTCAAAAGGAGCCCTCCTAGAGGCAGAAGGAGTCTCTGACTGCTGGTTGAGAAAGATATGCTACTGAGAGAAACACGCTCCTGAGAGACAACGTGCTGCTGGGAGAGAGACACCAGGAGACACGCACTGCTGGGAGAGAGACTGAGAGAGAATGTGGGCTGAGGGACAGCGGGCTGAAAGAGACTGAACGTGTTCCTGAACTTGAATCGTAGCCTGTTGCTTCCCTAATAAACCTCATAACCTGTGAGTTCTGTGTGGCCACTGCAGTGAATTATCGAACCCAGCAAAGAGGTGGTGGGTGCTGCGGGACGAACAGTTGGTGTCAGGATTGATGAAAGGGCTGGAGGGAGGCTGCATGTCTGGCCTCACAGGAATAGGCCTTGGGCTATTGATGGTGATTCTGTCTTCCTCTTGTGTGGTTAGAGGAGGTCAGAAAATGCAGCCTCCCTGCCCCTTTGGCACTACCCCTAGGTCTGGTGTCAATGTGCATAAAATTGGATGTTAACATGGCCCCACAACTAAGATAGCTTCCTAACCTTCATAAATTTGATCAGGAAGTTCTTTCATACTGTCTAAAAATTAGTTTTCCTAGTATTTCTACCCACCAGTCTGCATCTCACAGACTCGAGGGCAACAAATGGCTGGAACAGATGGCTGGAGAAGGGCTAGAAAGGAGGTTTTGCAGAGCCTCTAACATCATGCTAAAGAGAATGGATTTATTCTAGAGGTTTTATGAGCAGGTAATGGATAAAAAAAATGTCTTAAAACATATGGAATGAAAAGAGGTTACGTATGAGGAGCAAAGGCTAGACGTAGGGAGACAAGCTGACTGATAAGGTAGAATTCTGTCACCTCTTCAGTAAAGTACCTCTTCTGTATCCAAGATGGCCCCAAGGCAACGAGGAGCAGGTAAAGAGCCTCCCTGATAAAGGGAGGGAAAAGAAGTAGGTCTAGTTTTAGTAAGGGTCAAACTCCAGGCTAGTGAGTAGGGTTGTAGGAAAGAGAACTCAAGGTCTTGCTGATGGGTGCTACTGCCAGAAGCGTCAGCAAAAAGGTTGGGTCTGTGCAACCCAGGTGCCTTCCTGGGCTGGGGCAACTCTGTTGTTAGGTGCCCTTAGGTTGGTTCTGACTCATAATGACCCAATGTACAACACAATGAAACACTGCCCAGCCTTGCATCATCCTCATGATGTTGCTTTGTTTGAGCCCACTGTTGCAGCCATTGTTGTCAATACAACTCATTGAGGATTTTCCTTCTTCACTGACCTTCTACTTTACCAAACATGATGTCCTTCTCCAAGGTCTGGTCTCTCCTGATCACATGGCCTGAGTATGTGAGATGAAGTCTTGCCATCTTTGCTTCAAAGGAGCATCCTGGCTGTACTTCTTCCAAGACAGATTTGTTTTCTTCCATTTGTCTTTGGTCTTCCTTATTCATTGTCCAGCTTTTGTATGCACATGAAGTGACTGAAAATAGCAGGACTTGGGTCAGGCACACCTTAGTCCTCAAGGTGACATCCCTGCTTTTTAACACTTTAAAGAGGTCTTCTGCAGCAGATTTGCCCAGTGAAATATGACATCTAATTTCTTGACTGGATCCAAGTAAAATGGTATCTCTGACAACTACAATCTTTTCTCCCTTTATCATGATGCTGCTTATTGGTAATTATAAAGATTTCTGTTTTCTTTATGTTGACACGTAATCCATATCGAAGGCTGGAGTCTTTGATTTTCATCGGTTAAGTGCTTCAAGTTGTCTTTGCTTCCAGCAAACAAGGTTGAGTCATCTGCATATTACAAATTATTAATGAGTCTTCCTCCAATCCTGATGCCGTGTTGTTCTTCACATAGTCCATCTTCTCAGACAATCTGTTCAGCATGAAGACTAAATACATATAGTGAAAGCATACAACCCTGATAGACATATTCCCTAATGCAATATCCCCTTGTTCTGGTCTAGCAACTGCCTCTTGGTCCATGTACAGGTTCTACATGAGCACAATGAAGTGTTCTGGAATTCCCATTCTTCATAATGTTATCCCATAACTTATTATGATCCACACAGTTTAATTCCTTTGCATAGTCAATAAAATATAAGTAAACATCTTCTGGGGCGGTTCTAGCCAGCTTTGACATAAGAGGCTATAATCATTTTTAGTCGTAAAAGATTTATAAAGGAAAATTATCCAAAACTTAGAAATAAAACTAAAAGAAGATTGTGTTGAAGATGGCGGACTAGGCAAAAGACTGCACAGACACTCTTGAACAAAGAAAAGGGAAACCAATTAACACAGACACAGAAGATAATCCTGGACACCTGAGCCTTGAAGGGAAGGATATAGAAGTGGACTAAACCCCAACTAGCATAAGAATTTGCGTGAAAATGCCAAAATAGGAGACAGACGGAGCTGCGGTCTGGCAGCGATCCTAAGCGATTCTGATGGCACAGATAGCTTGGAGATTCCCGAGTAGTGGTAGGACCTAAGAATTAACCTAAAAATCACCCTCCTAGCCAGGGACTGCATGGAGAACTGTGCACAGTGGCTGGGGAACAAACGGAGAAGGTGAAGAGAAAGGTGGGATGAGCTGTGGACTTTTGCCAGTCCGGAGGACGCTGCCATTTTGAAGCTTTAAAAGCAGCTTGACTATTATGGATATTTAAAGAGACAGCGCTCTCGCAGATTCCTGGGGCTTAAGAACACGTTCTGCTTTCCAGCAACTCCAAGGACACACCGGACCCACAAGACTGAAAAGGTACGACATTCCTCTTGTTACTCTTATACCCCACGCCTGCTTGGTGAACGGAGGTGCGGCCATCCCCCACTCCCACCTACCTTCTGGGCCCACAGGAACTCGATCACAGCCTGTGTGCTCAGATGTAGCCTGGGTGCCCTGCCCTGTCCTCCACCAATTCTTTTTATTTTTTTCTTTTTTGCTTTCTTTTTTCTGGTAGTTTCCTTGTATTTGTCAGTTTTAAAACAACTATTATTATTAATACTTTTGTCCTTTTTAATATTATTCTTAATCTTTCCTTCCCAGGTCCTAGTTTTCAGCATTTTTTCTTTTCCCTGTTCCTGGTTAAAATTTTCTTTTCCCTGTTCCTGGTTGAAATTTTTTTTTTTTAATTTAAGGGTTTTCCTTTTTTTTTCCCTTCCCCCTCCTTTTTTCTCGTGGTTAACCCTGTTCCTTGTTTTTCTCTTTTGCATTTTTCCCATATTTTTTTTCTTTCATTATTCTCCTTCTCTACTTTTTTTCTTTTAGTCCCTATCCCCAGATATTGCAGGTTTTCTTGTTTTTTCTCCTTCTTTTTCCCTTTTTGGCTACTGTTCCTATGTGATTACATGGTGTGTTTTTTATCCATGTGCTTTTAGTTTTTTTGATGGTTATTCAATTGTACTTTGTGTCTAACTGAGTGGGAGACAACAACAGTCCCCATAAGACACAACTACACCTACACCTCCTGCGACTTCATTTATTGAGCGAGAGCCACTACACCTCCTTCTCCACCAACAGGCCAACAATAAAAAACCACCAAGAAGAGTCTGAATCACCCTTGGCTGCTCTTCACAAACAGTTAACAGAGATCTGAATACAACAACGCCTAGATGACTCGGAGTCAACAGACCATCACAGTCCACACAA
>NW_006921607.1:9559366-9560747 GCF_000298275.1 Orycteropus afer afer | reverse complement strand
GAACCCCAAACAGGATAGACCCCAAAAGAAAATCACCAAGACACATCATCATCAAACTCATCAAAACCAAAGACAAAGACAGAATCCTGAAAGTAGCACGAGAAAAACATAAAGTTACCTACAAAGGACAGCCAGTAAGAATAAGCTCTGACTTCTCGGCAGAAACCATGCAAGTGAGAAGGCAATGGGTATATATAAAACCTTGAAAGAAAAATTTTCAACCAAGAATTATATACCCAGCAAAATGGTCCCTCAAATATGATAGTGAAATTAGGAGTTTTCCAGATAAGCAGAAACTAAGGGAATTTGTTAAAACCAGACCAACCTTACAAGAGATGCCACAGGGAGTCCTTTGAACAGAGACCCAAAAATACAAATAACAACCGACCATTAATACACAAGATGACATAACCCAAAAACCACAGCTATGGACATATCTAAAGTAAAATGAGCTTACAAGATTGTAAACAGGGAACCAGAGACATCAATCGGCAAGTGAGAACAACTACAAACAAAAAGAGGGAAAATACTGTGTAGTTACAGAACTTCTAAATGGTGAGGAAGTTAAGAGAGTTGCAAGATACAATGGACTGTTCTAAATTCGGGGATAAATTTATAAATCATAGGGTAACCTCAAAGAAAAATGATAAACCTTCACATCACAATAAAAAAGAGGACAGCATATACTAATACAACAGCAACAAAGGAAATGATAACATGATTCATAAACATAATGAGCTCAGCACAGAAAATAATATGGAAGAAAGAAACCAGGGACAACATGAAAAAACACATACCAAATGAAAGCAACAAATTCATACCTGTCAATAATTACACTGAATGTTAATGGATTAAATGCACCACTCAAGAGATGGAGTGGCAGACTGGATAAGAAAACAAAACCCATCCATATGCTGTCTACCAGAGACACACCTTAGAGATAAAGACAAAAATAGACTAAAAAGCAAAGGTTGGAAAAAGATATATATCAAGCAAATGGCAACTGTAAGAGAGCAGGAGTGGCAATATTAATTTCTGATCAAATTGACTGTAAGACAAAAACCAGCATACAAGACAAGGAAGGACATTATATAATGATTAAAGGACCAATTGATCATGAAGATAATACCATAATAAATATCTATGGACCCAATAAAAGAGCCCAAAAATACATAAATCAGACTTTTAAAGAGTTGAAAAGCCAAAAAGATGACTCCACAGGCATAGTGGGAGACTTTAATACACCACTTTCTTTGAAAGATAGAACAACTGGAAAGAAACTCACCAAAGATGCAGAAGAACTAAACAATACAGTCCACCAACTTGGCCTTATAGACATCTACAGAGCACTTCACCCAACAGCAGCACAATATACATTCTT
>NW_006921607.1:9511512-9554345 GCF_000298275.1 Orycteropus afer afer | reverse complement strand
CACCCATGTTCATCGCAGCACTATTTACAATAGCCAAAAGATGGAAACAACCTAGGTGTCCATCAACTGAGGAATGGATAACCAAACTATGGTACATACATACAATGGAATACTATGCAACGCTAAAGAATAATGTAGAATCTCCATAACACCGCATAACGTGGGATGAACGTGGAGGACATTATGCTGAGTGAAATAAGTCAATCACAAAAGGACAAATATTGTATTAGTCCATTATTGTAAAAGTAAAGGAAAGGTTTATCTATAGAAGGACATATTCTTTGTTAGTTACCAGAGGTGGGAGGGGAGGGGAGGGGAAGGGAGGCTGTTAGATAGATAGAGATAAGTATTGATTTGGGTGAAGAGAAGGGTAATGTATCAAATGTGAGTGACCAATATGGCAGCACTGAGGATGAGAAAGACATAGAGAGGTACATGGGAGGTACAGACTACAAATATGAACCCTTTTACACATACAGTACTGTGTTGACAGTGAAGGCAAACATGGGTATATGGGTGGACAGGCTGAACGATTACATGTATGTCTATGAAATGGGGAGTGTATTCAAGAACATACATAGGGTTGGCAGACAATGGTCCTATAAGTTTATGTGAATGATCAGAATTCCCAAGTGTATAGAAGAGCTGGCAAGGGGCAAGGTTGTGGTCACTGCTTGGTCACAGCCAGCTACCCAGAGGGACTGAGTAGTTGAACCCGCGGGCTCAATTGGCGTAACATATTATACAAAACATTGTTCCACCTCCGACTTTGGCGAGTAGCGACTGGGATCTTAAAAGTTAGCAAGCTGCCATCTAGATGCAACGATGGGTCTCTCCTCCTCCAGAGCAAAAAAGAATGAAGAAAACCAAAATTCATGGAAACAATTAGTCCTAGCGACTGGTACACCATCCGGTCTGGAGCCTATATGACTATGAGACCAAAAGAACTACATGGTGTTGCCCAGCTACCACTGTCATCCACTTGGAAGGGGATCTATGTAAGAGATCCTTGATGGAGAGGCAGAACTATGTGAAACAAAACTCAACATCATTTGGAGAAAAAAAAAAGGGCGGGGGGGACCAGGTTTGCTGGTCCGATAGAGCCTGGTGGAACCACTGAGACTATGGCCCCTAACTGCCCTTCAGGTCTGGAATTAAACCCATACCTATCATTTTCAGCCAAACATAGACAGGCATATGAGCTGAACATTTACCTCAAGTAGATACTCTCCTTGGAGATAACAATCATGGAAGAAAGAAGGGCTGCTTATGCACAGGGAGAGAGCTCAGGGGGCAGGATTCCATGGAGGGATGGACACTGGGAAGAGGTTAACTATCGGGAAGAAGTAGGAGGGGAGCTGTTGCATTGTCGTAAACTGTGGTTCAATGTCATGAGACAAAGTATATGTAAACTGCTGTATGGAAAGTGAATTTGCTCTGTAAATCTTTACCCAAATCACAATTAAAAAAAAAAAAAAGAAAGAAAGCTGAAGGAAAAAAGAAGAAAAAGAAAAAAAAAAAAAAAAGATTGTGTGACCTTTTTGAAATCATGTTAGACATTTAAAACTATGAACCCAAGAGTCAAGTGACACTTGTAAGAGAATGGAATTTTGTGTGACTTACTCTTCAAAAGGATTAGGGCACTGTTTTAAAAACTCTACAAAGCAAGAAGTATGGAAAACCGAAAAAGGTGCACTTCTTTTAAGCACACAAGCTATCTCCAAAAGTTACATTTACATTAGGCTATTAACCTATTTTGGATCTAATTTAGCAATCACATCTCAACAATCCTTCTTTTACCAACAACATAAATCCACGTTCTCAGTCATTCTCTTTCTGCCGATTCCCACACATTAATGAATTAAACTAAACTCAGCACATTATATGTATGAGAACCGGGCCCTGACCGGAGTACGCACATCCATCAGCCTGCCTACATCACAAGAACCAGATGCCAGGGGGCAAGAGAAACCTAGTAACACAGGCACAGTATACCAGTGAAGGGGAACAGGTGGTCATTTATGACGTGTGGTTAAGGCCCAGTGTAGTGAAAGGTTATCAGGCTGAGTCAGGACACCTGCCACTAATGCACTGTGTGACCTTGCGCATATTACTGCCCCTTACGGGCCTTCAATTATACAATGGGAAGGGTGGTTTAGATCAGAGTTGTTTTACAAACAGTGTTCCTGCAGGTTCAAGGCAGATGCCTCAGAGTATCTGGTGAGAGTAGAGGACAGGCTAAGCTGGCAGGCTCTGGGGTCCCTGCTACCACTTCAACCAGTGTAGCTCTGTTTTACATGTTAATTATATGTTTAAATGATAGGTTCTTCTGTAAACTTGATGACTGTTAGTTAAGGCTAGTCCCACTCTGACATTTTAACGTCCCATTATTTTATGGCAAAGATCCTGGGGAAAATACAAATCCAAAAATATTTCATCTAGTTCTATACTTAAAAATATATCATTAGAAGAAACCACCTAAGACTTCTGGTAAGATAGAGGAATAGGCAGACAAGCGACACAGGCCCTCTTCAACAAAGAAAAGAGAAACCAATGGACAGAGATACAGAAGATAATCCTGGAGCCCTGAGCTTTGAAAGGAACTACACAGAAGTGGATAAGGCACCAACTAGTGGAAAAACCTGAACGAAAACAGTGAGTAAAGGGACGGCCGGAGCTGCAGACTGTCAGCTACTCTGAAGGGGCCAACAGCCTGACTATTTCCAAGTGGTGCTGGGACCTGAGAATTGAGCTAAAGATCAGCCCTGGTCACCAAAGGCTGCACGGACGACTGTGCTGGTGGCCTATGACTAGGAAGGGAAACAGCAAGGAGGGAGACAACCTGAGCTGTTGACTTTCCACTGTCTGGAGGGTGCAGTCATTTTGATTGTTTACACGTGGCAGCTATTCTGAATATTTTAAGTGACTGAGGGTGCAGCCATTTTGAATGTTTACAAGTGGCGGCCATTTTGGATATTTAAAGTGACCGAGGGTAGAGCCATTTTCAATCTTTATAAGTGGCAACCATTTTGGATTTTAAAGTGACAGCATTCTCCTTTGGATTCCAGGGACCTAAGAATAGGCTGTTTGCCAAAGTCTGCAGGGACATACAAGAGGCTGACAACAGGAAAGGAGACAGGTGGTGAGTGTGTTAAGTGCTGTCAACCAGTGAATACAGGAGCACAGCACAGTACCCTGCTTGCGCAGATAACATATAAAGAAAACAAAAATCATGGGCAAGTCACTCTAACATACAATCATCAATTAAATATAAACACAAAAACATCACAATGCCCAGAGACAACAGAACATCACAGTCCACACGAAGAAATAAGATAAAGCAGGAGAAATAAGGGACCAGGATACAGACCCAAAACACATCCCTGAGGAAGACGCAGCATTGGAACTCCCTGATAAGGAATTCAAAAGAATTTTATATTTAGGTATCTTCAATGAATTGAGAGACAGATCAAGGAAAACACTGACAAAAGTGAAGAAAACACCACAACAATTTCAAAAGACAATACAAGAACTAAATGACAAAATAAATGAAAAATTAGAAATGATACAAAATTTACACACAGAAATCTGGACGATTAATACCAAATTTTCAGTAATACATAAGACATTGAAGGGGCAAAGGAACAGGATTGAATCAATGGAAGACAGAATTGGTGGGACTGAAGGCAAATACCTGAACACTTCTTTGGAAAGGGATCAATCAGAAAAAGATCAAAACAAAATGAAGAAAGCCTAAGGGTCATGTGGGATACCATCAAAAGGAATAACCTATGTGTCATCAAATTCCCGAACAGGAACAGACAAATACAACTATAGAGAAATGTCAAAGATTTGTTGGAAGAGAATTTTCCTGGTATGATGAGAATATATCCATTTAGGAAGTGCAACGAACCCCAAACAGAATAGATCCCAAAAGAAAATCATCAAGACATATCATCATCAAACTTATCAAAACCAAAGACAAAGAATCATGAGAGTAGCACGGGAAAAACTAAAAGTTACCTACAAGGGGTAACCAATAAGAGTAAGCTCGGATTTCTCTACAGAAACCATGCAGGTGAGAAAACAATGTGATGGTATATATAAAACCCTGAAAGAGAAAAATTTCAAACCAAGAATTATGTACCTGGCAAAATTACCCCTCAAATATGATAGTGAAATTAGGACATTTCCAGAGAAGCAGAAATAAAGGGAATTTGTTAAAACCTGACCAACCTTACAAAAGATGCTAAAAGGAGTCCTTTGGACAGAGAAGCAACAACCGCCAACAACTGACCATTAACACACATGATGATATAACTCAGAAACCAACCCAGCTAGGGAAGTATCCAAAGTAAATAAGCCTACAAGATTGTAAACAGGGAACCAAAGACATCAATTGACAAATGAGGACAAGTACAAACCAAAAGGACAAGTACAAACCAAAAGGACAAGTACAAACCAAAAGGACAAGTACAAACTGTGTCCTTACAGATCTTCTAGATGGTAGGGGAGTCAAGACAACTACAAGATAGAACGGACTATTCTAAACTTGGGAAGAGAACTATAAGTCACAGGGTAACCTCAAAGAAAAATGGTAAACCTCCACATCAAAATAAAAGAGGACCAGCACAAATATTTAGCAAATACTGAAACAATAGCAACGAAGGAAGTTGTAACATGATTCATAAACAAAATGAGCACAGCATAGAAAATTATATGGAACAAAGAAACTGACACCACAAAAAAGCACATAACAAAAATGACAGCAACAAATAAATAACGCAGACTCTGCTAAACATCGCATAATATGGGTGAACTTGGAGGACATTATGCTGAGTGAAATAAGTCAATCACAGAAAGACAAATAAAGTATTAGTTCGTTGTTGTGGAGGGTCAAGGAAAAGTTTATATAGGGAGGGAAACTTTCTTTTTTGGTTGCCAGGGGTGGGAGGGGAGGGGAGGGAACACTGCCCCCAAAAAAAAGAAAGAAAGAAAGAAAGAAAATGCATTGACCCATGTCACTTTAGTTTTGTGTATTTCACTGTATATAAATAATATTTCAATAAAATGCATTAAAAAAAAGTAGTAGTCACCTAAGAAGTCCCTGGCAACCAAGCATCAATGGAGTGGGTGGCGAACAGAGGGCGAGGACAGCTCAGAAAAGGGCAGAGACAAAGGGCCTGCTCCTTTTACAAATGAAGACTGACTGAAGATCGAGGAGGCCCAAGGCCAGGGAGAGAACCTTCTCAGGGAGGACTTGAACTCACTAGGATCAACACCACAAAAGATTTGGACATCTAACAGATATCTTCTGTTTCCTCACAATAAGATCCCTGATGGGAAAGCGCTTGTAAATTAAAAGGTTACGTACAGATTTGGGGACCCACTGGAACAATCTACTCTTAATATCTCGTGTGTGTGTGTGTGTCCTCTTCTGCTAGGTCCCTGAAGAATAGTCATCAAGTTTAAGATGATACAGCCTCTTTTACTTTATTTCCCTAGATGTCAAGAGTTGGGTATTCCAGTAGGGACTTGTTGATTGAAATATTCCCCTCCTTCAACTTTGAAAATAACGAGCAAAGTTTTATAGAGGACTCCGTGTTCATGTTGAAGATGGAAACCTGGCCTCCTCCCTTTAGTGCTTGGATCTCTGTCTAGGCCACACACCTGAGCCTTGGAGAAACTGTTCTAAGGCAGGGCAGAGAAAAGAAGCTCGTGGGAAAATGCATGAAGCCATGAGAGATATTCCCCTTCTCCTAAGGCCACTGAATGTCTCTTCATGGGCACTCTTCAACACTCCCTTCTCCTGGCAGGGCTGAAGTTGGAAGCAGCAGTATGGTAACTTCATAAAAAGCTTAATGTATGGAGTCAGGAAGGCCTGAGTTCAAACCCCAGCTTTCTTGGCACAGATATGTGACCTCTGGCAAATTCATTTACTTCACTAAGCCTCAGCTTTCCCCTCTGAAGCTATTACTAGCTTAATGAGTCATAAAGATTAGTGAAAAGATTTTCTTTTGAATGCCTACCACAATAGCAGGTACATAGTAGGTACTCAATAACTGTTACTTCCACTCAAGAGGGAAAGGGCAAGCTAGCAAGACAACTGAATGTGCGATTCACATGATGGGAAGGACGATTTGGGGACAAACCCAGCCAGCAGCTGCGAGTGGCTTGGAATGGGAATGGGCTGATTTGGAGAGTCTGTTGTGCTATTCTAAGAGCATCTGGATCCTGTACCAGCCAAAGCAAATCAAACAGGAGTGCTCATAGGCGCCTGTTTCTAAAACAAGTACGCACTGTGTTATTGACACACGCCACAGGGGAATTGAGAAGGCTGTTGGCAGGGATGCTAAGAAAGCTGACATGCTTTCAGTTCCAATCTTTGTGAATAAATACAGGGGTACAACTGACCTTGGCTCTAGAGAAGAGAACCCTGAACTGAGACACAGGAGACCTGAGATTTGGTCTGAGCTTAACCATGAGCAGGTTATTCTGCCTCTCAGGACCTCAGTTTTTTCTCTCCTCCTCTGAATAATAATTCTCTACTATTAATATTCCAATTTTCAGAGGATGAAACCACGGCTCTAAGAGATTAAGCTAGTTACTAAGAGAAATTTGAATTTAGGATCTGCTGTCAAAATAGGGCCTTTCTACTCTACTGTATTACTCAAGAGTTACATGAGGGGCCTGAATTAGGTGGACCAAGGCATTACTCAATCTGGAAATCATATGGTTTGGAGTGGCCCAACATTGTAATTTAAGAGCATTCTAAATATTTGATGGCCAGATAAAGCCTGGATGGTTAGGAAACTTTCTCATACAAATGAAACCCTCAACACTAAGGGCAAACGTTGGCGTATAAACACAACTTGAAGCCAGGAAGATAGCAGATAATGAAACTGCAGAAAGGAGCCAAAAAAGGCCCTTGGAGAATACACCACCTAACTAGCTCATTCACAGATGGGACTACAGAGGCTGCAAAACGGGAAGTAGCTTCACTGGCAACACCAACCAAGTGGGTGATGGGACACAAACTGGTCCTATGCCTCATAGTATCTCCTACTTGCTATCTCCTCAGCCTCCTTCTACACCATCCTGATCTGATCTCTGATAACTGTTCCAAATGCTGGGTGTCAAACAGGTCACTGCCCTTGCAGCAGACGCCAAGCTCCTTCCAACAATCTCTTGCTGGAGAGAATGGTTCTTTCTTTGTAACTATCACAGTTTACTAGAGTGGCAAAGTGCCACAACTTGGGTGGCTTACGACACCAGATATATATTCTTTTACAGTTCTAGAGGCTAGAAATCGAAAATCAAGATGTTAGCAAGGCTGGTTTCTTCTGGAAGGCTCTGAGCCCGTGTTCCAAACCTCCTTCCTAGCTTGGTGGTTGCCAGCAATCTTTGGCATTTCTTGGCTTGTAGATGCATCATTCTAATCTCTGTCCCTGTCATCACATGGCCTTCTTCCTCATGTGTCCCTGTGTCTCTTCTCATCTTATAAGAACACCAGTTATACTGGGATTTAGGCCCACTCCTACTCAACTAATTATATTTGCAAAGACCCTATTTCCAAATAAGGTCACATTCTGAGGTTCCAAGGACATGAATTTTAGGGGGATGCCATTCAACAGAAGTACGCTGCATCTGCTGCAGATGTAATCAGGACTGGAGTTGAGGCTTCTCCACTGGCCCCTCCTGACCTTTGATGCCTTTGTACCACAGACCAATGTGCATTTGGAGGCACAGATCTAGCAGGGACATCGTTAATGACAGATCAACTTTTCACCTCACTCCCTCTTTTAGAGCTGAAGAAAATGAGGCCCAGAGATATTAAATGCCATTCTCAAGGTTAAGATAGTAACAGAACAGGTTTAAGACCCTGAGTCTCCACAGTCATCTTCTACTATGATCTGACACTGAACACATGGTATCAGAATTTACTTCTATCACTAGTGGTTGAACACCAATTCAGATGAGGCATTTTTACTCTGCATGAAATAGGTATTATTATTCTCATTTTGCAGATGAGGAAAGTGGCTCAGAGAGGTTAAGAATTCATCCAAGTCACACTGAAAATAAATTTCAGAGCAAAGATTCAAACCTTGGTAAATCTTTCTCCAACATCATACGGCCTAAGGTTTTTAACAATATACACAGTGGCGGAAAAGATACAGTTGCACAACAGCTGGAAAATGCTACTTTCCAAAGACTAATTATATCTTTGTCTCTTGCCCTGTGCACTTAGTACAATATTCTTAATAGTTTTATGCTAATTGAGGAGATGGCTGGAGGAATGAAGGCAGAGGTGGAACAGTGATTCATAATACAAAATTACAGATAAATTCAAAAGAAACAAATTCTATTTCATGTTGACAGGGTCTTGTATAGATTTTAGATTTTTTCCCCCTGCATCTGCCCATTATATCATAAATCCCCTAAAGGACTTCTTCATCATCTAGGGTCCTTACAAAACAGTTGTCAATGTATCTTGGTTTCCTTATCTTTTGCTTTCCAGTTTCCCAGCTTGGATTTTTGATACCTTGCCCTTACTTCTTAGGCACAGGACCCTATCTATCTCTCTGCCACAGCCAACATTCCTAGAACTGCACTGTAGCTAATCTGATCTACAGGACTTGTTAGTCCTTGTCCTGCCCAACTCATCTCCTGCTCTGGTTTGCTGCTTCAGTGGAACAGAAAGATTCTATTTAGTTTTGATGAATACCGAGGAAGGAAGCAGGGCATATAGGCTCCAACGGGGCCCAGAAGCCCTGCTGCACACAACTCTTTCCCCTCAGGTGAGTTGAACCTTATTGCTTTGCTGTGGCAACCAACTCTGAAGAAAGCCAGCTGCTTCTGGAACCAAAGTTATAAGCGTGACCAAAATCCCTAGGCAGGGAGTGAACAGAGATATAGCTGCTTCTTACAAGAGCTACTCCGGCGGCCTCCTTCAGATTCCCTCCATGCCATTCTCTAGGGGCCGTCTGATGACTACACCGGCAGAAAATGAAGCTTCTGCCTTACCAAACTACAAAGCCTACTTTGGCCAGCCATTCATCCTCAAACCTTGACGGAAAACGATAAACTCCTACTGCTCCTGGACCTTCTCAGACTCTGTCCTTGTGACCATAATTTAAAAACCAAAACAAAACAAAAAAGAGCAGGCTTACTGGTTTGACGGAGACTGGTGAGACCCTGGAGACTATAGCCTCTAGAATCCCTTTGGGCCTGAAACTGAACTCACTCCCATGGCTTCCAGCCAAACAACAGACAGGCATATAGGGTGGACATTTACATCAGGTAGATACACTCCTTAGAACGATCCATCATGGGAGAACAGAAGGGCAGTATTTGCACAGGGAGATAGCTCAGGGGGCAGGAATGCACAGGAAAAGAACACAGGGAAGAGGTAACTACAGGGAGGAAGTGGGAAGAGAGCTGTTACAGTGTGGGAATTGCAGTCAATGTCATGAAACACAATGTGTATGAACTGCTGTATGGAAAATCAATTTGCTCTGTAAACTTCCGCCCAAATCACAATTTAAAAAAAAAAAAAAAAAGCAACAGGGCATCATTTGCTGGAAACCAAAGATGAGGAGAAGACAGCAAGACAGGGAAACTGTACAAATGGAAATGAGGAACCCAGGGAGGAGAGAGGAGAGTACTGACAAAAGGAAAGGAGGACACAGGGAAAAGGTAACAACAAGGAGGAAGTGAGAAGAGAGTTGTTACGTTGTGGGGATTGCAATCAATGTCATGAAACAGAATGCATATGAAATGTTGAATGGAAATCAAATTTTCTCTGTAAACTTTCACCCAAATCACAAAAAAAAAAAAAATTTCTGGGAAAAGGAGAAGATTACTAGAAAAAAATAAGAGAGGCCATTGTGTTAACTCCTGGTGCTCTCAACGTGTGTCAGAGTAGAACCATGCTCCACGGGGTTTCAATGGCTGACTTCTTAGAAGTAGGTCACTAATCCTTTCTTTGGAGGTGTTTCTGGGAAGACTCAAACCTCCAGCTTTTCACTTAGCAACCAAGGGTGTTACCCATTTGCACCACCCAGGGACTCCTCACCATAGTTACTATCATTAATAGTCCCTTAGATTGTATAATAACACCTAACACTTTTACACAGCACTTACAACAGGCTGAGCAGAAACTCATCCCTTGTTTACAGATGTGGAAACTAAGGCTACATGGAAGTGCAAAGCAAAACCTAGGCCTTGCTCAGAGCTCTTCCCACCCCAGTATGCTACCTGTCAGAACTTGCAGTTAAGCCTTATTTCTTTAATTGAATCATTTCTGCATAGCACCTCAGTCCTTAGCAGGCAATAGATGTTCAGCAAGTTGCCAAAGCCATCCTGAAGCCTCTGAAGTCCATGAAATGGGTAACAAGCAACCCTCCTCAGAAGTCTGGGAGCACTGGCTTGCCAAGTGCCACCTAACTTGCTGCTGCACCCCTCCACCTGTCCTCATCTCCCATTTCATGCTCAGATCTGCCCCACTGCCTGCCCAGTGCTCACTTGGGGCAGGCAGGATGTAGGCTGCCTGGCGCTATGGGTCTAGCCCTAAGCCCCTGCCTGTTGATACACATACATTGTAGACTACTGGTCCCCTCTATTGTTTCTGGATCAGGCCCTATCTGAGGCTCTAGATACTTCTCCAGAGGATACTGATATTGCATCATAAAGAGCAAATTGGCAGCTTACAAATATAGCCAAGACTGAAGAAAAGTTTGGTTTGAGCTACATTAAAAAAAAAAAAAAAAAAACTCACTGCCATCAAGTTGAATCCGACTCATAGCGACCCCTCCTTGGGTTTCCAAGGCAGTATCACTACAGAAGTAGATTGTCCAACTTTCCTTCCAAGGAGTGGCTGGTGGGTTTGAACCACCAGCCTTCTGGTTAGCAGTCAAGTGCCTTAGGCACTATGCCACCAGAGCTCCCTTAAGCTACATAGCATCTTAAAAATCAATAACCTTAGTCTTAAGAAACTAAAAAATGAAGAGCAAACTAAACACCAAAAGCAAGGAGAAGGAAGGAAATAATGAAGATCAGAGTAGAAATCAATGAAACACAAAAACAGTGAAATCAAGTTAGCTCTTTGGAAGGATCAACAGAATTGACAAGCCTTTAGCCAGAATGATCAAGAGAAAAGAAACAAATTACCAAAATCAGAACAAAAGAGGAAATTTCACTACTAACTGAACAGTTAAAAGGATAATAAGGGAGTACCGTGAACAACTTTAAGCTGACAGACAAATGGACAAGTTCCCATACATACCTCTAATGACCAATTACTTTCCAATAACAATGCAAAATCCATTCAATGAGGAAAAGAATAGTTTTTTCAACAAATGGTGCTAGAACAACTGAATTTCCACACGTAAAGAATGAAACTAGACCTACAAATCAAACCATACATAAAAATCATCTCTAATTAATCAATGACGTAACTGTAAGAGCTAAAACAAAATTCTCAGAACACAGAAATAAATCTCAGGACCTTCTGGTAGACAATGGATCCTTTGATATGACACCAACAACATACAAAGTAAAGAGCTTAGATAAAGTGGACTTCATCAAAATTAAAAATTATGACCATTAAGAGACATTATCAAGAAGTGAAAAGACAACCTCTAGAATGGTAGAAAACATCTGATAAGTGTTTTCTACCCAGAATATATAAAAGACTCCAGTAACTCAGCAACAAAAAGACAAAATACTCTATTAAAAAATGGGCAAAGAACTTGAATAGCGATTTTTTCCCAAAGAAGATACAAAGACCAACAAGCACGTGAAAAATGGGTCAACATCATTAGCTATCCCCCCCTCAAAAGAAACCTCACTGCCATCGAGTCAATTCTGACTTATAACCAACTCCCAAGTTTCTGTAAATGTTTACAAAAGCAGACTGTCTCATCTTTCTTCTCCGGAGCGGGGGTGGGGGTGTTGGCTGAGTTTGAACCTCAGCCAAATGCCTTAACCACTATACCACCAGAGCAGGGAAACACAAATCAAAACCACAATAAGATGCTACTTTACTTTACATCAATTAAAGAGCTCTGGTGGTGCAGTGCCTGAGGCATGTGACTGTTAACCAGAAGGTCCGCAGAGCTCAAAACCACCACCCGCTCTGCAAAAGAACTGAGTACCCAGAAATAGATCCATAGACCTATGGTCAGCTGATCTTTGACAAAGAGCCTAAATCCATTAAATGGGGAAGAGAATGTTTGTTTAATAAATGGTGCTGGCAAGACTGGATATCCATTTGCAGAAAAATGAAATAAGATCTGTGCCTCACACCATACACAAAAACTAACTCCAGATGGATCAAAGACTTAAATGTGAAACCTAAAACTATAAAGTTCCTCAAGGAAAAACGAGGGGCAAATTTATGCCCTAATTTATGGCACAGACCTGTCAAGCATAACCCAAAATGCACAAAAAATAGAAGATAAACTAGATGAATGGGATCTTCTAAAAATTAAATTTTTATGTGTTTCAAAACACTTCTCCAAAAGAATCAAAAGAGAACCTACAGATTGGGAAAAAATATTTGGTAATAACATATCTGACAAGGGACTTAGC
Source organism: Orycteropus afer afer (assembly GCF_000298275.1). Classification (NCBI taxonomy): domain Eukaryota; kingdom Metazoa; phylum Chordata; class Mammalia; order Tubulidentata; family Orycteropodidae; genus Orycteropus; species Orycteropus afer. Next base: position 9,541,754 of record NW_006921607.1, on the reverse strand, counting down.
TCTAAATTTTATAGAAAACTCCAACACCTCAACAACAAAAAGATTAACAATCCAGTTAAAAAATAGGCAGAAGACATGAACAGATATTTCACCAAAGAGGATATTCAGGCAGCCCACAAACACATGAAGAAATGTTCACGATCATTAAAAAACTCATTGCTGTCAAATCACTCCCGACTCACAGTGACCCCACCTTGGGTTTCTGAGGCAGTATCTCTACGGAAGTAGAATGCCCAGTCTTCCTTCTGAGGACTGGCTGCTAGGTTTGAACCACCAGCCTTCTGGTTAGCAGCCAAGTGGCTTAGGCACTACACTATGCCACCAGAGCTCCCACAATCCTTAACCACTAAAAAAAACAAACTCACTACCATCAAGTCATTAGCCATTAGAGAGATACAAATCAAAACAACCATGAGATACCATCTGGCCCCAGCACTAACAGCAAAGTTCAACAAGACAGAAAATAACAAATGCTGGCGAGGATGTGGAGAGACTGGGACTCTCATACACTGCTGGTGGGACTGTATAATGATACAACCACTGTGGAAAGTAGTATGCCAATCCCTTACAAAGTTGGAATTAGAAATACCATTTGATCCAGCAATCCCATTATTAGGTATATTCCTAAAGAAATGAGAGCCAGCACAAGAACAGCTACATGCACACCCACCTTCATCACAGCACTATTTACAATAGCAAAAAGATGGAAACAATTAAGTGTCCATCAATAAAAAAATGGATAAGCAAACTATGGTACATACACACAACAGAATACTATGCAACACTAAAGAATAATGTAGAACCTTCAAAACAGTGCCTAACGTGTTGGAGGACGTTACGCTGAGTGAAATAAGTAACAGAAGGACAAATATTGTGTTAGTTTGTTATTAGTAAAAAGTCAAGTAAAGGTTTATACATGGAAGGAAACTTTCTTTGTTGGTTACGAGGGGTAGGAGGAGATGGAAGGGAACACTGAAAAAATAAAAAGAGATGGTCCAGTGGGAAAAAGTTCCAGATGCAAAATCTAGATCAATGTAAGAACTTTTTTTTGTTTTTGTTTTTCAATCACATCCATGCCAAGGATGGAATGGCCTGGCCAGTTCTCTAGCTCTCCTTTGTCATCTCCCTCCCTTACGCCAAAAATTTCCCTCAGGCCTTGCATTGTCCATAATGGAATGCAATGAAATTGCTCTTTCCTAAAAATATTAGAGGGCTGGGATTTGAAGAAAATGGCCCAGCTATAGGATATCTGAGAGCAGCTCTGGTAGCATAGTGCCTAAAGCACTTGACTGCTAACCAGAAGGCTGGCAATTCAAACACATCAGCCACTCCTTGGAAGGAAGGTTGGGCAATTTACTTCCATAGTGATACCGCCTCGCAAACGCAAGGAGGGGTTGCCATGAGTCAGGTCTGACTCAATGGCACATAACAACAACAACAACATAGAATATGAGGAGCTCTGGTAGCGTAGTGCCTAAGGCACATGACTGCTAACCAGAAGGCTGGTGGTTCAAACACACCAGCCACTCCTTGGAAGGAAGGTTGGACAATTTACTTCCATAGTGATACCGCCTCGCAAACGCAAGGAGGGGTTGCTATGAGTCAGGTCTGACTCAATGGCACATAACAACAACAACAACATAGAATATCTGAGAGGAGCTCTGGTAGCGTAGTGTCTAAGGCACTTGACTGCTAACCAGAAGGCTGGAGGTTCAAACACACCAGCCACTCTTTGGAAGGAAGGTTGGGCAATTTACATCCATAGTGATACTGCCTCGCAAACCCAAGGAGGGGCTGCTATGAGTCAGATCTGACTCAATGGCACATAACAACAACAACAACATAGGATACCTGAGAGGAGCTCTGGTAGCGTAGTGCCTAAGGCACTTGACTGCTAACCAGAAGGCTGGCAGTTCAAACCCACCAGCCACTCCTCGGAAGGAAGGCTGGGCAATCTACTTCCATAGTGATACTGCCTCGGAAACCCAAGGAGGGGTCGCTTTGAGTCGGATCCGACTCAGCAGCACGTTTGGGGTTTTTTTATATGATATCTGAAGGAACTCTGGTTGTGTAGTGGTCAAAGCATTTGGCTGCTAACCATTGGTTGGCTGCTAACTAAAGTCAATGGTTCAAACCCACCAGCCGTTCCATGGGAGAAAGATAAGGCAATCTGCTTCGTATAAAGATTTATAGTCTTGGAAACCCTATGGCACAGCTCTACTCTTACAGGGTGGCTATGAGTCAGAAATCAATTCAATGGCAGAGGGTTTGGTTTTTTCCTAATATATCTGGACCTCAGCAATGTCTGTCACTCTATTCTTGCTAGATGAAGAACCCGTGCTATCTGCTTGACTGAACTAATGGGCTATTGCCAACCTAAGAGAAGATGTGTACAGAGGCAACTCAGAGCCTTAGGCTCAGTCCTCTTCTGTTCAACGTTTAAACAGAGGGTCTACAGGTGTACAAGACTGTACTGCTGCTCAAGCTAGCAGCATGGCCTGAAACCAGGAGACGGGTCACTCTGCACAATAAATGAGAACAGCTGGAACAATGGCCCAAACCTACATGGGAATAAATGTAGCATCCTGCACCTGAATCTAAACATTTCACCTAAACATTGTACAAACACAAGATGGGGGTATGTGAGGACAGAATAGATCAAACAAGTATAAAAAGGAGATTTAGTATTTTTATTAGCTCAGTGCAGGCCAAGACAGTTGTAAGATGCAGCTCCAAGAGTTAATTCCTTCTTCAAAAAAACCAAACTCACTGCCATCAAGTTGATTCCGACTTATAGTGACCCCCTTTGGGTTTCCAAGGCAGTAAATCTTTATGGAAGTAGATTGCCCAGTCTTCCTTCTGTGGCATGGCTGGTGGGTTTGAACCGCCAACCTTCTGATTAGCAGTCAAATGCCTTGGGCACTACACCACCAGAGCTCCTAATTCCATCTTAGGTGTTCTAAATAGAGGGAAAAAATTGAGAATGGAGAAGATAGCTGTATCTTACCCTGAAGTGGTAATTAATTTAATTGAGAAATATTTAACAAGGGTCTTATCATATGCCAGGCATTGTTATAGGTATTAAGGATGGAATGGTGAGAGGAAAAAAAAAAGAGGCCTTACCCTGATGAACCTTACATTTTTCATAGGGAGCCAGATGATAAACCACAGTCAGTATCAATACCTACTGCTGAGAAAAATAAAATAAGGTAAAGTGATAGAGATAAGAGAGCAGAGCTATTTTAAGTAAGGTGGTCAGGAAGGGCTGAGGAGAGAACACTTGAGTTGAGCTAGGAAAGAAGTGAGACCATTCAAACATCTGAGGGCAGGAGTGAAACAGTACCAAATGCAAAAAGAGGAACTAGCCTGGCACACTACAAAGACTTTAAGAAAAACTGTGACTAAAGTGGTGTGAAAGAGAAGTCAGGAGAAGGGACTGAAAAGGCAGGCACCTGGAGCACTGGAGTCCTTTCTGGGCCTCACACTTTGAGTTGTATTTACAAAAAAAGATAAGAGTCGAAAGACCAGGAATGGCTGACAAAACTGAGTCTATTTGGCCTACAGAAGATATCAGGGGTTGTTGTTGTTGTTGTTGTTGTTGTTATGTGCCGTCGAGTCGGCCCCGACAGGGGTACATGATGGCTATTTCCAAATTCATGAAAGGGTTTATATCTTTAAAAAAAAAAAAAAAAACTCAGTTTATTCCACGAGTGACTCTACAGACCACAGCATACACTCTAAGGAGACAGACTTTAAGCACAACATACAGGAGGAAGAGGAACCAACTTGAGATAAAATGGGCCAAGGGAAAAAGAAAAAAATGCTCAAAGGCAAGCCTGTTCAGTTACACAAATCCCAAGAAAGGCCCAAGACAATTAGGAAAAGTCTCCAAAAAGGAAAATTCATATAGAGAACTGAATGAATAACAGGGTAACCACTGGCCCAAGAGGCTGAGATAGACCAGGGTTTTAGGTCAGGAAGAAACAGTCAATGTAGGATAAGAGAAAAAACTTGGTTCTTTGGGGCCAGACTCCTGTAGTACTCATCAAATAGCAGTTCCCTGGATAAATAATGTAACATTTTCTAATACCTCTGGTACTTAAAGAGGAACCCAAAATTACCTTGAAAAGTACCTAGCTCCACCCCCACCTTACTGAAGCTGTTGCTCATAAACTCAATAAGCTCCAGACTGTTGTTTTAACTTCTCTTTCACACCACTCTTCTTTCACTCCTCCCTGTACTGTCAACTTTCAGCACTCACCTCTAGATGCTGTTAGTACAGCAGCTCCTCTCCGTTTTTATACACTGTTTTAATCTTACGAAGGTTTAGAAACCAGATTGCCAAACTCATTACAACACCACATTAAAAATATGAATAAAATAGTGCTGTGCAAGAGTTTAAGGATGATGATGGTTTACTTTTCTCCTGTTTTTCAGCTGGGCTCTTTAAAAATGAGGATACCAGATAAGTTACCACTATATAGTCACTGGGGATACAAACAGTAAATGAACTCAGCTGCTAACCAAAAGGCTAGAGGAAGAAAGACCAGGCAATCCTACTTCTGAAAATCAGCCATTGAAACCCTATGGAGTCCAATTCTACTCTAACACACGTGGTGGTGTTGCCATGAGTCAGAATCAACTCTACAATGACTGGTTATATATGCATACATATTATATGCTCATTTACATGGAATAATCAGTATTTTAAAATAGTCAAAAATAGAACTTCTTCACACCAGAGTCATTGTAAGCACAACGATAAGATCCAAGCTTGGCACCCAGGCCACAGTAAGGCCAGGAGCTGTAAAATGTCAGGCTGTAAGACAAAAGGAATGGCAGCAATATCCTGGAGATCTGAAAAGGAAAGGAAGGCTGGAGCTGCCCAATCTGGAGTCAAAGAGCACCAGGTAGGAACAGATCCCCGTATGGACAGGCAGACAGGAGAAAAGTATGTCCATGATGCAAAGAGAGTGGCCTACCATAAATGCCTTTTTCAAAACTAGTAGATGGGCTGGGCATGTGGGTGTGAGAAACCTAGGGCCAAAACAGGAATAGCCTTCCCCTTCTGAGATGATGGCAGAAAAAACAGCAACATCTCAGTGGACCTACTCAGGGAGTGCAGACATATGCTGGGGATGGGCTCTTGAAGACTGCTTCAACATCTATGCTGGTAGTGGCCTTGGAGCCATGGTGTATAAGTGCATTTAAAGCTGTACTTTGCATCCCAAACTCTGCATATTACCTGGTCTGCCAACACCGTGCCCTGGATCCTTTCCCTTGTGAAAAGATTGCGCTGAGAGTACAAAAGAGGGTTCACAGAAGAAGGGAAGATAGATACAGGAAGAGATTTACAGTGCAAATTTCCATACGAAAACTCCCCCTTTAACTTTTGGGAGTGGGGTGACAAACAGGTTAGGACTGAGACTCTGGGGATTCTGACAGCACTTCCTTCTCTCTTTCTCTCATTTCTGACATGCTGCTTTACAATTTACAGAGCTTTCCAACCTGCATTTCTCATTTGATTCTCTACAACATTCTTACATGATTAGTGCAGACACAACTGGAACTCTAATTTTACAAACAGGGAAATGGAGATGGCCAAGGGCACATATTATAACATAGGACCAAAAAACCCAGGTTTCTCAACTCTAATCCAGTGTTTTGGGGACCCCATGCATCACAGGTTTTCTTCTGCTCCTTCTAATGTCATCATAGTCAGCCTGGACCTCTGCCTACTTAAAGGTTCTTCCTATCTTTCAGCTTCTTAGCTCCCTCACTAGAAATGCCACTTCTTAGAAGGGGCCCTGACTGTTGCCTACTCTCCTGGGTCCCTCAAGTAACTGGATCTCCTTTATCATCCTGAATCCCTAAGGAGGTCTATCTTCTTGAACTTTTTAAGAAAAACAGCAGCTCAAGGAAAGCCTGATGAATCAGGCAGAACAATGGTATTTACCGTTAAGACTGATCTGGGTTCTAATATCAGTTTTATAGATTTCCAGATGAGAACCATGAGCCTCCATCTCTTCTATAAAGTGGGGCTTTGACTAGATTAAATGAGATTCCTAACACAATAGGTTCTTAATGTGTTGATTTCTCTTCCCTTCACCATCAGCTAGCTGTCTTCCTTCTAAGCTTCCTGACTTCTTCAGGCAACCTTCCTCTACTCCATCACTGCAGCCTTACCACCTCTCATGATCATGTTTTGCATGATTAACTACAGGATTTCCTGAAGCTGACCTACTGGCTTGGCAGGTCACAGTAGAAACTGAAATTAGAGATCATATTAAGAAAGTTTGTGTGAGGATGGCTTTAGCTGTAAGATCCTAGGATAACCCCAAGTGGAAAGCAGCTGGCAGAAGCAAGAAGGAAATGAGCTTTACCTTATTCATGGCAAATGATCCCAGGCCTTCCTGTGGCAGCTCCAGGAAAGCTAACTCAAGCCTCCTCCCAGTCCAGGAGGCTGCCTGTGCCAACATCCAATTTCTTACACATGGAGTAGGAGAGTAATGACTTGTCACTTATTTGTATAAGGGTTAAAAAAAAGAAAGAAAGACAAGAAAAGAGCCCTGGTGGTGCAACAGTTAAGAGCTTGGCTGAAAACCAAAAAGTTGGCAGTCTGAACTCACCAAGACACACCACAGGAGAAAGACATGGCAATTTGCTCCCATAAAGATTACAGCCTAGAACTCTATGCAGTTCTACTTTGTCACATGGCATTACTATGAGTCAAAATCAACCTAACAATAGCAACAACAAGGGAACTAGTCCCCGAACTAGTGTCCCTGCATCTTGGCCCAAGCTGGCCCAGGCACCCTCACTCACCAGTACCAAGGCTGAGTTCAGCCAGCTATTTCTTCCTTTAGATTACGGGGCCAGCACCAGCTGCCTCTGGGAACAGGACTCACCTACAACAGAGAAGAGCAGTCAGTCAAGGGTCCTGCTCACAGAAGGCACAAACTTAGGTCAGTGTGGGTATTCTGAGTTCCTGCCCTCATACAGCTCGCCTAGATAAAGATACAAAGGAGTTAATAACTGAATATAAAATTTCAAGTAGTACTAAGTGTTATAAAGGAAAATAAAGCAGAAGAATGACAAGGGGTAAGAGTAGAATCTATCTTAAATAAAATGGGCCTCTCTAAAGAGTGACATCCAGACAGAGACCTAAATGCAGTAAGACATGTAAAAATCTGAGGTGGGATGTTCTCGAGAAGGGCGATAGCACTGCAAAGGGTCTCAGGCAGTAACAGACAAGCCTGAGCTTGGTATGTTTAAGGAAGAAGAAAGCCAGTAACAAGAACAAAGTGACTGACAGGGAAGACACACATAGAAGAATGTTCTTTACTTTACATATGAGAAAAATGAGGCTCAGAAGTTAGGTGATTTACCCAAGATCAAAGTCAGTCAGTGGCAGAACTAAGAATGGAACTCAGGATTCCCGGACAACTGTCTCTCACTCCTGGGTCAAGTTCCTCCAGGCTCAGACAACCTAGACCCGAGCTGGGACAAAATTTCAAGCACTCTGAGATTGGTTTCAGGTTTCTCCCCACTCTTATTACTCTGCTGAGTGAGGATGGCTGAAGAACACAGAAACCCTTATATATACCCAGAAGTATGGGGATAGAGAGAACACTGAGCTACGGAGAATAATAGCACGTTAGGCACTGTTATAAACCCCTTATTTGCATTAACTCATTTAATCTTTACAATAATATTGTTAGGTTGGTATGTTAGGTTCTCCCATTTTACCAGTGGGAAAACTGAGGCACGGAGAAGTTAATCTATCCAAGTTACAAAACTAAAATATGGTGAAGCTGACGCTCGAACCCACAAAGTCCAACTTCAGGGCTTGCCCTCTTAACCATACACTAATCCACTCAGAAACAGAAGAAAAAAGGCAGGATATGTTCACTACTCCTAGCCCACAGGGCTAAGAACTTCCACCCATCTACACTCAAGTCTGAGATCCTCTCCATTTACCTCCTGCCCTGAGGCTTCTTACCAAATACAAGTTGAATGGCTCCCAAATCCTTCAACCAAGAAGTTCCAACGTTTTCTTTAATCTCGAGCTACTGTGCATAAAGCTATTACAATAACAACAATGGCCACTCAAAAGCCCTGAACATTTACTGCACACTTTGAAATAGACTAGGTACTAAACACTGTACATGCACGATCTCATTTTAGAGGGAGTGAGAGTTGCTCCAAGACGTGAATGGAGGATCTGTGGGGGCTCTGAGCTTGGAACAAAGCAGCATGCACATGGTGCTGAAGGATCTCTGCTGCCCTGGGTCAAAGGACTAAGGAAGAGCCTTCTTGTGGTGGTTGTTATGTGCCATGAAGTCAGACCCAACTCACAGCGAACCCTCCTGGGGTTTCTGAGGCGGTATCACTGCAGAAGTAGATGGCTCAACCTTCCTTCCAAGGAGTGGCTGGTGGGTTTGAACCGCCAGCATTCTGGTTAGCAGTCAAGTGCCTTAGGCACTACAGTACCAGAGCTCCCAGGTTGAGCCTTAGGGGATGGGTGCTAAGAGGGCTGTACAGTAAGCACCTTCACTTCAGCATGTCCAAAGTGAACTCATCTCTCTCCCAGCCTCCACTGCTCAGTGACTGATACAAACATTTTCCCAGGCACTTACACTCCAAATGTTTGTGCTCTCAACTCTCCTTCCCTCTCATTCCCCATTCTCACAATTGCCAACTCCTTGTGTTTTTTTTTTTTTTTTTTTTTTTTTTGCTCTAAAAGCTCTACATCCAAACTGCTCTTCTTTATTACCTACTGTGTCAACTGCCTCTTGGTTTAGGATCTCATTATCTCTTGCCTGCATAGCTGGAGTATTTCTTAAAATTTACTGACATTACAAGGACAGCCTGTTACAGCAGCCTCTTCCTTGATCTCTCACTATTCTCCCCCAAGCTTCCTGCTCCAGTCCATTAGGCCCACACTGTCAGAATAATGTTCCTAATGCCGTTCTCCCACTCAAAAAATTATCATGGCTCCCAATCACTTCACTGATCTCTAGGTATGACATGATCTGGTCATCACCTGCCTTATTCAAGCCTTGCAGGCTTCCCAGCTCCCAAAATTTTGTCCATGATATTATCTCCCCTGGAGATAATTTGTATATATTTCTTCATTTGTATATATTTAACTCTTCATAATCTTCAAGGCCTAGCTAACTATGAAATTATCCTGAACCCTTTTGTTCTGGTTACCCAGTGCCGCTCTGACAAGAATATCCCACAAATGGGATGGCCTTACCAACAGGAGTTTATTCTCTTACAGTTTGGAGGCTCTAGGGTCAAGATGAAAGCCCCTCAACCTTGGGGTCCAGCTCGGCCTCCTGCTCCCAGCCCACTGGAGCTAGAAGTGTTTCTTCATTCAGACAGCTGCTGGCTGCTGAGGCTGACAAACCCAAGGTTGACAAGTAAAAAGGCACAGTCCCGATGTTACCAAACCACATGGCAGGCCATTAATTTAAGTCCACTGAAAGTCCCAAGGTCGACAGAGTATGGCAGGCTGCTGAACAAAGACAAGGTTGCATCCAGGGTCCAAGCATGCCATAAGCTAGAGACTATCCCCAAGGCTTCTCTTTATATACAGGAAGCAGACTGCATACCCAAAGGCAGCTACTCAGCTGCTTGTGGTAGATTCCACCATGGAGTTGACTGCCAGTCTCATCATGGGAAATAACTACCACCAGCTGCCCAGCCACTCAACCAGGCCCAGCCAAGTTGACATACAAATTTAACTACCACAATTCCACCTCTTGTCAACTTGACACCTGTACAGATCTTCATTGGGTGGCATCTGTACAGATCTCTCTTGCTAGGTGACTCCAGTCCCCTAGTTCCTCTAAATGGTGACCTCATGCCCCTGGCCTGGCAGGCCCCATTCCTCTCCCTCTTGGGCATGGCAGCCCCACCCCCTCACAATTGGGCAGCAGCTATGGCTCTATTTCACTAGCTCACCTGAACGAGCAGCCCCACAATCCAGAACCGAGTTGGTGAAAGTCTAACTCTTTGAAACTTAGGGGGCTATGGTGGTTCCACCCCCAAAGGCCATGGTCCTACCCTTTGAGGCTGAGGTAGCTCTGCTTCCTGCTTCCTTAGTCTCTCTGCTTCTGCCAATTAATGCCCAAGGGGAACCCACTCCGCAGGAAATCTTTCTGCCCAAAGGACACTTAGCTTTCTTGCTCCATGGGCCAGCCAACCTGCTACTCCATTTTATGTCGGTGTCTTCACCAATTAATGCCTGAAGGCAACCCACTCCACCAGGAAGCCGCCTACCTAATGTCACCCAGCTTTCTCCTCCGTGGGCTGGTAAGCCCTGTTTCTGTTTAATGCCAGTTTCTGGGCTCTGCTACTACCATCTTTCATGCTGGTCTCTCTGCCGATATCTCTCTGCCAGTCTCTTGGCTCTGCTCCTGCCATCTCTCATAGCATATGCCGGGGTGTCTCTGCCAGGGTTTTGGGTCAAGGACACACTCCACTCCTGTTTCCACATTTTAGGTATCTGTCAGAGCAGCACCCCACTCACTCGATACCATATTCTATTCTGGTTACTTAGTGCTGCTGACAAACCCAAGGTTGACAAGTAAAAAGGCACAGTCCCGATGTTAACAAACCACACGGCAGGCCATTAATTTAAGTCCCCTGAAAGTCCCAAGGGTGAAAGAGCATGGCAGGCTGCTAAACAACGACACAGTTGCATGCAGGGTCCAAGTGTGCCATAAGCTAGAGACCATCCCCAAGGCTTCTACTTATATACAGGAAGCAGACCACATCCCAAAGGCAGCTATCAGCTGCTTGTGGTAGATCCCACCATGGAGTTGACTGCCAGTCTCGTCATAGGGAATAACTACCACCAGCTGCCCAGCCACTCAATCAGGCCTAGCAAAGTTAACATACAAATTTAACTACCACACCTTTCTCATCACACTCTCTCTGCCATGTTTCTGAAAAATCTCTGGCTTGCTGCTACATCCACCTCTTCCCTCACCATCAGTTAAGGCCTCAGGAATACACTTTCCCTGTCCCCCTTCTGCCTTGTAGGGATTCCCACTGCTTCCAGAGAATGGAGACTTAGTTGGTAAATATTCCTGTTCTCATTCCTACTACCCTTATCATAGTCTGGATCTATCTTCTACCAAGAAATCTGGGTACTAATGTTAGCCTCAGATTTCTTATTTATAAAATAGGGTTGCAATTTCCATCCTGCCTACAGCACAGGAATTTTCTAAGAATCAATGTGACAGTACGTGAGGAAAGGTGGGAAGTTAAAAGACTCCTATCCAAGGTAGAGACAAATATTGATTTGAGTGGAGGAAAAGGCAATATACCAAAACCGAGTAACCAAAACAGTAACACTAAGGAAAAGGAAAACACAGAGAGGGGCATGAGAAGTACACTAGAACCCATATTTACATATACAATATTGTATTATCAGTGATAACAAACATTAATCTATGGGTAAACAGATAAGTAGACAGACTGAAAGATCAGGTACATCTAGGCAAAAGGGAATATATCCTTGATCATGTGTAAGGCTGGCAGATGCTATTTTCATATATGTACTTGTATATGCTGTAAGAATGTCCAATATATAATAGAGCTAATAAGGGGCAAAGATATGATAACTTCTTAGCACAGCCAACCACCGTGAGGGAGTCAGTAGTTGGACCAATGGGCTTGGCACCATGGCTGCAGGGGCCATCGAGCTAATTGGCATAACACACGACACAAAAACACTGTTCTACATCCTACTTTGGTAAGTAGCAACTGGGGTCTTAAAAGCTTGCAAGTGGCCATTTAGATACAACAATGGGTCTCTCCTTATCCACAGCAAAGAAGAATGCAAACCTCAGCCCACATGACCATGAGACCAGAACTAGATGGTGTCTGGCTACCGCTGTCAACCAATCAGAAAGGGATCAGTGTGCACTCAGAAAGGATCAGAGATCCTAGATAGAGCAGAAGAACAATGTGGAAGGAAGAGATCTCAAAGTCATAAAAATGACCAGGTTTACTGGTCTGAGAGAACCTAGTGAGACTTCCAAGACTATGGCCCCTAGTTACCCTTCAGGACTAGAATTAAACTCACTCCCACAGCTTCCAGACAAACAATACTCACTGCCGTTGAGTCAGATCTGACTCATAGCGACCCCTCCTTGGCTTTCCGAGGCAGTATCACTACGGAAGTAGACTGCCCAACCTTCCTTCTGAGGAGTGGCTGGTGGGTTTGAACTGTCAGCCTTCTGGTTAGCAGTCAAATGCCTTAGGCACTATGCCACCAGAGCTCCCAGCCAAACAACAGACAGGCATATAGGGTGGACATTTACATCAGGTAGATACACTCCTTAGAACGATCCATCATGGGAGAACAGAAGGGCAGTATTTGCACAGGGAGACAGCTCAGGGGGCAGGAATGCACAGGAAAAGAACACAGGGAAGAGGTAACTACAGGGAGGAAGTGGGAAGAGAGCTGTTACACTGTGGGAATTGCAGTCAATGTCATGAAACACAATGTGTATGAACTGCTGTATGGAAAATGAATTTGCTCTCTAAACTTTCACCCAATCATAATTTAAAAAAAAAAAAGACTCTTATCCAGGTCTTCAACAGTTCTTCTATTATCAGCTGAAAACACTGAATGAACATAAACCTTCTGCCCAATCAGTTAAAAGATTTCTTAGGCCTGGCTGGCCTTACAGTGCACATAGCTTTGGGTTAAGGGTTATGGGGGATGCAGGGATGACTAAGAGTCCAGGGTAGCAATGTGTCAACTTCCCACAAAGAACTATTAACAATATTAGGCAGGAACTAACAGTCCAAAGAATGCTAGGTACTGTAAGGTAGAAAAAACAGTCTAGTCTGGGTGCCCTCAGAAGATTCACAGAAGGGGTAAGCCATTGCTTGATACACGATGAAAGGCAGAATGACTGAAAAACATGCACTAGGCACTGTGCTAGGTGTTATGCTGTTAAAAACACACTACAGGAGAAATGATGGCATCCTCATTTTATAGCCAAGAAAGGTGGGCGAGGTTAAGTGCACCAATCAATGTCAAACAGTAGTAGAAGAGCTAGGATTTCAATGGTCTGCACATATCAAAGCCTAAGTGCTTTTTCCCTTACTTCATGGTCTGCCATAGGTACATGAAAGTAGTACCAGATAATCTCAAGTCCTTTCTACCTCAAAACTCAATGTTTTGGATGAGCATGCCCTTCAGACTTATCTTTAGAATTAGGGTCTTGTTCACTATAAGAGCCCAAGTTACCTGAAACGGACTCTAGTAGGTAGGAGTCACTCTGTATTTGGTGATCATGTGAGTGAATAAATGAATGAACAAATATCTACTCCAAGAATATTGTTCTAAGCGCTAGAAGTAAGGTCCACAATCTCAAGCTCCATATGCAACTCAGTCACATGATCTATACCAAGTATCTTCTTAATCTGTTGGCTGCCAGAGCTCTGGTGGTGTAGTGGTTAAAACATTCAGTTGTTAACCAAAAGGTCAACAGTTTCCACCAACCACTCCATGGGAGAAAGATGGGTCAGTCTGCTTCTGACCTTGGAAACTCCATGGGGGCAGTTCTACTCTATTCTATAGGGTTGCTGTGAGTTGAAATCAACTTGATGGCAGTGGGTAGCAGTGGTATCCTTTGGCTGAAGGAGCCCTTTTCCCATTCTCTTTCCACAAATTAGGGGAGAGGTGAGGACAGGAAAGGAAAAGAAGGGAAACTAGGTAGAGAACAGACAGAGGGAAAAGAAATGGAGTGAAAGGAGAGAAGCAGCAAAAAATTAAAGGGATGCCTGGGCAGGACTGTCTGAGGCCTGGACTTTCTGGCTCCAAAACTAAGGGTTTTCTTCTTTTTTCAGAGTAAATTTATAAAAATTTTAATTTATAAACTTTAAATGACGGGAATTTGCTTGTCCAGATCCCAGACTAAATCTGTCAGCAGGGGGCAAAATGAAGCACTGAGAAGTCCTGCTCCTGGAGTCTCCTTATCACCATCCTGCCCCAGCCCATCCCCAGCCTGGTTTAGGATGAAGCCTACAGGGATCAAAGACAAGGTTCTTCCTCTGTTCCTCTGCTCTCCCCTCTACTAAGGGCTCCAGTAAAAGCCAGCTACTGTCCATTCAACTCGGACTCACAGAGAATCCAAGTGCTCCATCGTGTCTTCAGTGGATGCTTTTTTGGAAGCAGATCGCCACGCCTTTCTCCAGAGGTGCCTCTGGGTGGGCTCAAACCTCTCTCACCTTTCACTTGACAATCAAGTACATTAACCCCAGGGACTCCCCACTGGGAGTTACACCAGGCTAATTAATAAACCCTAGGAGTTTATCCTTCCTTATGGAAAAGGTAACACCAATATCTGGACCCTTTCCAACTTCCTGTTAAGAAAGCTTTGTTGAACCCAAAAAGCAAGGTTCTCCCTTTCTGCTGTATATGTGGACAGAGGATGCAAAGTCCCTTAAGAACTCTCTAGATCTCTGGTAGGAGCTCTGGGGTGTAGTGCCTGAGGCACTTGACTGCTAACCAGAAGGCTGGCGGTTCAAACCCACCAGCCATTCCTCGGAAGGAAGGTTGGGCAATCTACTTCCGTAGTGATACCACCTCGGAAACCCAAGGAGGGATCACTACAGGTCAGGTCCGACTCAATGGCACATAACAACAACAGACCCTGATCACAGGGGACATCAAGCTCAAATGGCATAACATACTACACAAAAAACTGTTCCACATCCTACTCTGGCAAGCAGTGACTGGGATATTAAAAGCTTGCAAGCAGTCATCTAGATGCAACGAAGGGTCTCTCCTCGTCCAAAGCAAAGAATGAAGAAAACCAAAGATGCATGGAAACAATTAGTCCAAGCAACTGGTACACCATGCAATCCTCAGCCTATTATGTCTATGAGACCAGAACTAAATGGTACCCAGCTACCACTGTCAACCACTTGGAGGGGAATCTATATAGGCGATCCTGGATAAAATGGGAGAACAATGTGGAACAAAACTCAAAATCGTTTGAAAAAAAAGGGACCAGGTTTGCTGGTCTGATAAAGCCTGATGGAACTACTGAGACTATGGCCCCTAGCTTAGCTGCCCTTCAGCTCTGGAACTGAACCCTCTCCTGTGGCTTCCAGCCAAACAAAAGACAGCCATATGAGGTAAACATTTACACTAGGCAGATACACTCCTTGGAGAGATCAATCATGGGAGAATATAAGGGCAGTGTATGCACAGGGAGACAGCTCAACGGGACAGGAGTTCATGGAGGGAAGGAGACAGGGAAGAGGTAACTAAGGGGAAGAAGTGAGAGGGGAACTGTTGCATTGTGGGAAATTGTAATCAATGTCATGAGACAAAGTGTACATGAACTGCTGTATGGAAAGTGAATTTGCTCTGTAAATTTTCACCCAAATCACTATGCAAAAAAAAAAGAAGAAGAAAAGAAAAGGAACTCCCTAGATCCTGAGTCCTAATACAACTCACCCTCTTTAGGGCCATTAAATACCTACTCCTTCCTTCTTACTAAATTAGTATAGAGAACAGTGAGCTAAGACTCAGAAAATGCAAATGTCTGCTCCAGTTCTGCCTCTAATTCACTGTGTGACCTTGGGCAAGTTATTTCACCTTCCTGCACTTAGTTCTAATATATGTAAAATGAGGATGATAGTAGCTGCTTTTCAGGAAGGGTGGGTGGCTCCATCACCTTTCAGTTGAAAAGATCTGCTCTGAGTGAAGGAAATTGGAAAGTGCTGTGGCAGACACGGTCTGCATTCCCACAAAAAGACAGTCAGGCACCAACCAAGACTATGTGCATGTGAATCCCAATGCACTCAAGTAGAGAAAGAAAGAAGTCACATATTGCTCGGGGAAATTAACATAAAGGTACAACAATGACCAATTTAGTGGTAAAGAGCTCAGGCTTTGGAAGCAAAGACACCTGGGTTTGAATCCCAGCTCAGCTTCTTACTAGTGTTGTTATTTTAGGCAAGGTGTCTGTGCCTCAATTAGGAGTTCTGGTTGCGTAGTGCCTAAGGCATCTGACTGCTAACCAGAAGGCTCCCGGTTCAAACTCACCAGCCACTAGTCGGAAGGCTGGTTGGGCAATGTACTTCCATAGTGATACTGCCTCGGAAACCCAAAGAGGGGGTCGCTATGAGTCGGGTCTAACTCGGCTGTGTTTGGTTTGCTTTTTTGTGCCTCAATTGCCTAAATCTGTTGAAAAAGGTTCCTGCTTCATAGGTTATTGAGACGTAAATGGGATAGCATGGGAAAGCCCTTAACGCAATGGCATGGCATAAGTGTTCAATGTTAGATATTGTTATTCCATTCAAATACCACAAAAAGGATCAAAAGCAAAAACACAGGTCTAGGAGGAAGGAAAGAAATGTACATTTAGTTTTGTTTTTTTTTTTTAAAGTGCCATCAAGTCAATTTCAACTCATAGCAATCCTTTATCAGGACACAGTAGAAGCGCTCTGTAGGGTTTCCAAGGCTGTAGATCTTTCTCCCACTGCTGGTGAGTTCAAACTGCCGACCTTTCCGTTACCAACTGAGCATTTAACCCTGTGCCATCAGGGCCTCTGTTATATAACAAGTCACACTGCCCAAAGCTTTAATTAGTCTCATGATTCCTAGTAATTTTTTCTTTAAATTTTATTTAATTTGCTGTTGCTGAGAATATACACAGCAAAACATACACCAATTCAACAGTTTCTACATGTACAATTTAGTGACAATGATTACATTCTTCTAATTGTGCAACCATTCTCTCTTTTCTGAGTTGTACCCTCCTCATTAAGCTTAACTACTGTTCAGTTTTAAGACTTCAGAGGATAAAGAGTTCAGGTTTAAAGATGGTCTCAAGGCAAGAGTTTCATTCCATAACCTCATCCTATTACTGACTCTCCTTCTTCCTCTGTTGCTCCAGGTAAGTATAGTAGTACCCTGGATGGCCACTTGGAAGCTCTTAAGATCTCAGGCACTAGGCAACCAAGTAGGAGATAGAACAGAAGCACTAAACACATTATTAGAGGAATTAACTGAGATAGGCCATGAAATCATGACCCTAAACCTCCCAATCAAGGAACCACATCACAAGAGGTAGTTGGTTGTACACAAGCAGCCTCAGCTGCTACTCTTATTTTTTCTTTAAATCATCGTTGTATCTATCACACTTTAGCAAAATCAACTTTTTACAGGCGTACAACTTATTGACAGCAATTATAATAAATGAATGTAAAACCCTACCGTTAATCAATGCAATTTTTCCATCACTGTTAAGCTTCTTTTCCCCTCCCTCCCATCCCTGATAGCCACTAATAAACTTTGGTCTCTACACATTTGCCTTTTCTTGTCTTTTTATGTAAGTGAAGGTCAAACAATATTTGTCCTTTTGTGATTTGACTTATTTCATTCAGCATAATGTCTTCAAGCTCCATCTAGACTTCATTTCTCCTACTGGCAGAGCAGTTTTCCTTTGTATGTATGTTCCACATTTTGTTTATCCAGTCGTTTGCTGACTGAACCCCCTGGTTTTGACAAAGACTCTGGCACTTACTTCTGCTTCCCTCTGGCAAGTTATTGTCTTTTGCTGTGCCTCAGTTTCCTCATCTGTAAAATGGAAGTAATCAGAGGACTCATGTCTAAGGATACTGGGGGGATGAGGTATGAGAAGAGATATATGCAGTTCCTAATAACCTTTGATCAGGAGAATTATCCCCATCTTACAGAGGAGGAAACTGAGCCTCAGAGTAGCAAAGTAACTTGCCTAAGACCCATACAGCTAGTAATAGAACTTACTAAAACCCAGGTCTGACTCCAAAGACTATGTTCTTCCTACTATATACCTTGTACTTTCTTGTGCCCAAAGTTTAGAGTTCCCATCCCTCCCCTATCCCCATATCAAAACAGGCACCAATATTAAGTTTTAGGAACTAGATCAAATCCTCCTATTTGGTGCATGGTCAAGTAACTGCTGGCTTTGCATGCCTGGGACAAAGATGAGAAGGAATGGAATCCAAGTTCACTATCAAGGTGGGAAGTTCCAGAGTTGCAGGACTTGACTTATCAGGCTTCCCAAGTTGCTGTCAGCCTGTCATCGCAGTAGGAGTGGAGACAAGGGCTTTTGCAAATTAGATCCCACACCCTAAAGGATGTGATGCATTTAAAACTTTAACAAACAGGCAATAAGCTATGAGAAGTACCTTGACTAAACTGAACTATCTGATCAAAACACCCTATACTAAGAGGGAATACAATGATGTGAACACATCTTTGCAAGAATCAGCAGGTACCTGTGTTCTAGGTGTGAATATTATCCCTATTTCTGGCAAGTCCTTTACTATGGCCCAGATGACTGGAAGTCAGTCTGAAAAGCAGCACTACTACCCTTGGACCAGGCTGTTATTTTGAAGCATTTCATCCAAAAAATAAAAGGGAGCAGCTTCTACTACTGCAGTACAGGAAAATTTGACTAAAGCTAGGGGAGGGGAGGGGAGGGGCAAAGAAGTGCACTAAAGTGAGAAAATTATGGGTAGGACTGGGGCCTGGAAATCAAAGGCTTTTTTTTTTTGGCAGTATGGGGCATCAAGCAAAGGGCCTAGAACAAAGGAAAGGGAGCACCTCAGCAGGAGAGAATGAGATTTTGATCAAATAAATCATGTACATATGAACATTTTTTTTTTTTTTTAACAGTATGTTCTGATAGAAAGAACACTTGCTGTTCAGAGTGCAACAATCTCTAGGGCCTATAGGAAGAACAGGTAGAGGTGATGTTTAAGTGATCTCTCCTCAGGAGAGGGCAAGGAAAAGGGAAGCTGGGCTCTCTAGGCCTCTGGAGTGGCAACCAAAGACGGAGTGAGCAGCCTCAGGAGATAATCATAACATAACAGCTCCAGGCTCAATTAGGCAGGGCTTACCTGCAAGTGGCCTCCAACTGACTTCTACAATCAACACTTGAGGGTTCACAATTGTCCACATCCAGCAGGAAGTTCAAGACTGGACACAGAACAAATCGTCCTTGTCCCAGGGAACAAGCTAGCCAATCTATTTGCTTGATCTGTTCTAGCTGCCTCCTAACTGTTCTGCCTCAAAATCTAAATGCCTCCTTTTCTGAGTCCTCGTTTTCCCAGCCTTAAGCAAAATTAATCTGTAGTAGACAATTTCACATGGGAATCCATTTGAAATTGTTCACTACCAGACTAGTAAGTAAGCCTGTGCTTACTTTGCTTATTGGGATTGTAAATTTGAAGACGCTTTGATTCTGCAGGAAGGTGCTATGGGGTTGGGAGAGGGACCAATTCCAGCCATACCCAGAAGCAGAATCTTTGATTTGAAAAAACATTAAATTGTTCACTACAAATTACTAAGGAAGCACAAATAAGCCTATGCTTACCTTGCTTACTGGGTAATCCGACAGCAAGTTCAAACCCCATAGTCTCGCAGCTCTACCAGACTACTCCCAATTACAGGGGCAACTGACCTTGACTCCCATATGACTAGCTCTACTCTGTAACTCCCTGTACCTTGTCATAATAAAACACCAACCAGTGGTGCTGCCATGGTGGTTAAAAGATGACCTTACACACAATAAAAATGCAGCCAGATCACAAAATGGTTCATTAACACCCTCCCCTACCCCCCAACAAAGACAGGTGTCAAGATGCTCAGCATATCACAAAAAGAGGCCTGGGAGGACAGCCGGCTGCTTAATGACAGGTGACATTAGGCTCTCAAGCCCAACCCATGTCCATCTAAGAGAACATTATGTATACCATAAATAGATGAAACTCAATCTAGGCAGTCTCCAAGCTGCCTGGAGGAATGTCCAGAGAAGAGACATGTGAGACAATTGTTCTTGCCTCTACATTCTCTGGATGGCTAATGGCACTCCTTCCTCTCCTGAAGTAGTCTCCAGTTTTCCCCTCCTCCTTCACTAGAAGAACCAACCCCACAGGAATCATTAAGGGAGGCACAAGTAATTACTGTTTTCTTTTCTCCATGCTAATGAGACAGTTGGCTGGTTCCCCTTCCCCCTCCTGAACTGGAAACAAGAATCTAAAGCTTCATAATCAGTAACCAATATATCAAAGCTTGGGCCAGACAGTGCTCTGTGTAACTGAGATTGTGTATAAGATGGCTTCCCACCCCTGAGGAGACCACAGCTCAAGGGGTGCTACCATTTTATAGAAGGGAAGACCAGAGCAGGGAAGGGATGTCAGTCAGACCATGTCAGACAGACAGGGAGTCAGGGCAGGGCCATGACTAGTCTCTTTACTTCCACCTAGGGCACTTCCCCCATCACTCCTCATCACCCAAGACCCCCTCCCTACAGTTCAGTTTTGGAGATGTCCTCAATGTGGAGTTAGTTGGGATTTAGTTATATGAAAACTATAGCTTCCAAGTGTGGGGTCTGGTTATCCTTCAAGATGAACTTCAGATCTGGTGGACAAAGGAACTCCTGAGTATAGAATAGTAAACCAAAAAAACCAAACTCACTGTCATCGAGTCAGATCCGACTCACAGCGACCCCTCCCTGAGTTTCCAAGGCAAGTATCACTACGGAAATAGAAGTAAACTGCCCAACCTTCCTTCCGAGGAGTGGCTAGTGGGTTTGAACCACCACCTTCTGGTTAGCAGTCATATGCCTTAGGCACTATGCCACCAGAGCTTAAGGACCATAAAATGTTCAAAGTGAGGGGACTTCAATCTGCTAGCCAATCCATGTGAGAAAACTGAACTCAGCTCTACTCACAGCTGAGAGGGCCCGAGGTGAAGTGACAGGACTTAATGATGCTACAGCCCAGAGCTAGCCATGACCTGCCTGAAAGCCATGACCTGAGAAGAGTCTTCTGGGAAAAGGAGCCAGCATTTGCAAATGCTATCCTGAGAAGAAAATGGTTCAAGTTTTTAAGCTGGAATAAAAATGTGTAAGATCTGAAAAGGTCTTTTTAACGTGAAAGGCTGGCTCCTGTCAGCCTCTAAAGTCTCTTCCTTGCCTTATCTCTCACTGCCTATACTAGCTCTATCCTTTCAGATGGAATTCATTAACTCAAAAGAAGTTCTCAGACTAATTCTGACTCCAAGTAAAAAGTATTTAAACATATTCTTAGGCCTAACACCAATCCCCTATACATGCTGTTGCTGTTGTTAGCTGCCAGTGAGTCAGCCCAAAGCATAACCTCCATGCACAACAGAATACGCTGTCTGGTCCTGCGCCACCCCATGATGGGCTGCAGACTGGATCATAGTGACCCATAGCGTTTTCACAAGTAGAACACAAGGCCTTTTATCCCAGTCTAGCTTGTTCTGGAAGCTCTGTGGCAACCTGTTCGGCATCCCAACAATATGCAAGCTTCCAAGGGCAGACAAGTGGTGGCTGTGAGTAAGGTGCACTGGTGGTTCAGTGGCAAAATTGTCATCTTCCATGAAGGTGACCTGGGCTTCCCTATCCATAAGGCCCAGATATAAACCTTCCTTCCTTCTGACCGTGGGCTCCTTGGGGTACTCCAGAATATCACCAGTGCTGACCACTCAGCTTCACCTTTCAGAGGCACAAAATCAAGTGCTCTGGTCCAAATAAGAGGCCTGCCTTGGTCACACATCTAATACCTCAAGCCCCCCTAGGACTAAAGCTCTACTCTGAATCAAAGGCCAGGACTTTCACCACCAATGGCCATTTTCCAGAAGTTGCCTACCAGTCTGGACTTCCACCTTCTCTCCCAACCCTTCTGCAGGGAAGGCAGCATGGTGCAGAAACAGCACGCAGACAGACCTGAGTTTGAGCTCCAGCTCTGCCCCTTAAATTGGGCATCCTTAGATACTATTACTTAACTACTCTCATGTATTCATATAGCTTTTATCACTCTGTTACTTGTCTGTCTCCCTACTCTCTCCTCCCTGGGGCAGGGAATATTTAGTTGTTTCCCTGTATCCTCAGTGCTCAGTGATAAGTCAATCACTGTCAACTGAATGACCCTCTCTAAAACTATGTTCCCACATCTAAAAAATGGAGATAATGTCACCTATCTCACAGAGCTGTAGGGAAAAACATGTATGTAAATTACCTAGAACAGGTGTTGTTAGGTGCCACTGAATTGGTTCCTTACACACAGGAACCCTCTGTACAACAGAATGAAACACTGCCTGATCCTTGTCTCCTCACTATCATTATTATGCTTAAGTCCACTGTTGCAGCCACTGTTTACCTCTACTGTATCCTGGATGCCCAGGGCCAAGTGTTTGCTTATACTGAGCTAGACTCCTAACCTGGAGACATCACATCTTGTGGAACTGCTAGGGTCCTAAGGTTTCACTCTAGTAATCAGATCTACTACCAGTTCCTGGGACCCTGCCAGTAAAAACAGCTTGAGATATGACTCTTCTCCTCATGGTCAAAGTTTCAAGCATATGGGTGTGGGCACATACTAATAAAACATCATACAACTTAAAACATATTCAAGTTACAATACCACACTTATGACCACGAGTTTTTTGGTTTTTATATATCCTATATCAGTAATAAGGAGCTCTGCTGGCATAGTGCCTAAGGCACTTGATTGCTAACCAGAAGGCTGGCAGTTCAAACCCACCAGCCACTCCTCGGAAGGAAGGTTGGGCAATCTACTTCTGTAGTGACACTGCCTCAGCAACCCAAGGAGGGGTCGCTATGAGTCAGGTCCAACTCGATGGCACATAACAACAACAACAAAACCTAGAGAGGTGAGAGCCAGGACAGGAACAGATATATGCACACCCATGTTCACTGCAGCTCTATTTACAACAGCAAAAAGATGGAAAACAACCTATGTGCCCATCGGTGGAAGAGTGAATGACCAAACTATGGTACATACACGCAATCGAATGCTATGCAGCACTAAACAATAGTGTAAAGTCTGCAAAACACCACATAATATAGATGAACTTGGAGGACAATATGCTAAGTGAAATAAGTCAATCACAGCAGGGAAATATAGTATTAGTTCTGTGGAGGGTCAAGGAAAGGTTTATATATGGAGGGAAACTTTGTTGGCTGCCAGGTGTGGGAGGGGAGGAAAGGGGAGGATACACTACCAAAAAAAAAAAAAAAAATGCATTGACCCATGTCACTTTAGTTTTGTGTATTTCACTGTACATAAATTATATTTCAATAAAATGCATTTAAAAAAAGTTCAGGGCATGCAATCTAACCTCAACTAAAGAAAGAACTCACAGGTTTGTGGTTAAGAAGCTTCGGAAGTATCACTTCTGAGTGCAATGGGACCTCTATTAAGATTAGGGATTCTGGGCAAGCCTCTAGTGAACAATACAGCTCTCCTAACTTGCAGGAACATATGGGACCAAAGACTAAAGCGATAAGGAGGGGAAAACAAAACAAATACCATAAAGAACCTCTCTCCTAAGCCAAGAACAGAGTATGTCATAGGCATGGAGTACTTAGCTTATCTGCCATTCCAGGATTATGGCTGTCAAGTTTTAATTAGGGTAATTAGAGTTAAAAATGTAATTTCATTTCAGGGGTATTTTGAACAGATTCCATTAATTTCTTTTTTTAAAAGAACACAGAAAGGAGGGGAAGGCTGAGCAGGGCAAACAGAATTTTGCTATCAGAGAAGCAAAGTCATCTGCCTGTGCCAGATGTGCTTTCAGACCACGGCCAGGAACCCAGAGGACCGCTGCAGGCTTGGCCCCGAGGACAGAGGGCTGCTGCTCTTCAGCTTTCCTCCCCCCCCCCCATGGAATTCTAGAAATAAGTTTCACTTGGCACCTGCTATAGAGCCACCTCCCTCTTCCCATCTGCTGCCTTCCTGTGTTACTACCATCCGATGGCTACTTCCACAATCCTAAGTCTGGCAAAAGGCAAGGGCTTGGGGCAGTACATCTGATTTGCTACATATAAGAGGATCCTCTAATGTCCACCCCTTTATCAAGAATTGCTGTTATTGTTGTTGTTGTTATGCGCCATTGAGTCGGCCCCGACTCATAGCGATCCCTCCTTGGGTTGCCCCTCTTTGGGTTGCCGAGGCAGTATCACTACAGAAGCAGATTGCCCAACCTTCCTTCTGAGGAGTGGGTGGTGGGTTTGAACAGCTAGCCTCCTGGTTAGCAGTCAAGTGCCTTAGGCACTATGCTACCAGAGCTCCTCAAAAATTGCTAGATCTACCTTTTTGCTTTTGTTTGTGGTAGTTCTCCAAGCTAGAGTACTCTCACTGCATTGATTATCTCAACTCTTATTCTTCCTTCAAAACAAAGCTCAAAGTTACCTTCCTCCTCTCCCCCCAGGAAAGCCCACCTTCCTGCCCCTGTAACCTGAGTCCCTTATGCATGCCTCTAGTAAAGCACAAACACTATGCTGTGGTTTGTTCCCTTGTCTGATGCTAGACTGTGAAGTCTCTTTAGGGCAGGGCTTGAGCTGTCTTCATCCAGGAATCCAGAGCCCTGATACATAGGAGATATTCAACAAACATTTGTTGAATGACTAACTGCAGAAGGAATTTGGTCTGACCATACTGAGCACAGCTGAGCACCTAAGCCCTCAGGTTCTTCCAATGCTTAGAAATATCCAGTGACGAGTCCCTCCTACCACCTTGCATCGAGCCAGTACAGAAACCGGCCTCTGCACTCCACAGAGGAGAAAGCCCTCCCATTGATCCCAAATGATGATTGATGTCTCCCATTAGAGCCTGTTCATTCCTTAGGGACCTTGGAAAGGAGATGAGAAAGCAAAAGCCAGCAGAGCATCTCCCTCCACCCCCACACCTCCTTCACTGCTGGTTTTAAAGAATCTCCTCTAGTCTTTGAAGGGATCTGGGGAGACAGCTTGAGTTCTGTTCAGTCTGCAGAAGAATAAAGGTATGTGGGGGGTGGGCATGGCAGAAAACAATTTGTCACCTTGGAACTGGAGTTGAAAATTCTCAGAAATATTATAGTGTAGTACTTTAGAGCACATGCTATGTGACACAGGGCAGCCAAGTCACTTCACATCTCTGAGCTGCGCTTTCTTTTTCCAACCTATCCCTGTAGATTGTAAGGAGAATTAAACACATAAAGGTGTTTAATAAAATATTTAACACTTAGTAGGTATTTACTAAGGAACCCTCGTGGCACAGTAGTTAAGCAATGGGTTGCTAACTGGAAGGTCAGTGATTTAAACCCACTAGCTACTCCACACAAGAAAGATATGGCAGTCTGCTTCCATAAAGAGTACAACCCTATAGAACAGTCCTACTCTGCCCTATAGGGTCCTGTGAGTCACAATCAACTCAACAGCAGTGGGTTTGGTTTTGTTTTAATTAGGTATTCAGTAGGTGATTTTTCCATCTGAGTAACAGAGTCTGTACTATGTACCTAGCATCATAATATGCACAAGTTTATAAAGGTAAGGAAAATACATCAAGGGAGGATACAAGCTAAACATTCTCCCCATTTGTTCAGGGGAGCTTGTCTGCTGGTCCCAGGGGAGGAGGGCTATACCAGCAGAACTGTTCTGTTGACAAGTGGAACCAGATCTATTTCATGGTAATAACATTCTCCTCAGCTGGAAGCACTCCTGCAGCCATCTCCCAGGCTCCCCAGGCCTGGCTGCAAGCCCATATTGATCCATTTCTAATTAGGAGCTGTGTCTGTGCTTCTAACAGAAGGTCAGGGTCTAGGCTGCATATGCTGGCCCCCGGTCAAAGCCAGAAATGCCCTGCCCAGGTTAGATGCAGAGAATGGACACAAACATTTCACCTCCTATTTTCCCTTATGAGGTGAAAAAAGATCCCACACTCAACTTGTCATAGAGCAGCACAAAATCTTAAGAGCTGAAAGGATCCTAAAGGATCCTTTCATGAGCTTCGTTATTTGACAGCAGAGAAAGCTGAGATCAGGAGAAGAAAAGACATTTGTCCAAGCAGTGTCAGATTACCCAATAAGCAAGGTAAGCAAAGGTTTACTTGGGCTTACTAACATGTAGTGAACAATTTCCCATTTTTTCAGCACATCAAAGATTCTGCTTCTAGGTATGGCTGGCACTTGTCTTTCCCAACCCTACAATATCTTCCTACAGAATCAAAGTCTCTTTTCAAATTTACAATTCCTAACAGGAATGGAGCACTCAGTAAGCATGGCCCTACTTTTGCTTACTTACTAATCTATAGTGAAGAGATTCACGTTTTTCACCAATGTGAAATGTGGTTTTTCACCACATTGGTGAAAAATGTGAAACTGTTCTTACCTTGCTTACTGGGTAATCCACTTGTATCCAAGGATAAAACACATCTTCCTTCTTCTAGTTTTTCCTTTTAGGTAAGTGTTTCCCAATCTGACTGCACAACAGAAGGATTCAGGGAATTTGGTAAAAATATAATTTTCTGAGCTCCATCCCAGAGATTCTGATTTTGAACACATGCTCTGGCTCACATTTGCTAATAAGCAGCATGTGATTATCATCGAATCCAAGTGAATCTTGAAATCACAGGGCTAGTGTGGACCTCGGTTCAACCCCACCTTACATCCTAACAGTGCCATTTAAGAGCAAGCATCTGTTTATCTATCCAGCCCCTCCTTCACTCCCACCATAATGGTTATTCTAAGGACCTTAGTCAGAAAGACACACCATAAATGGTTTTGACTTCCTAACAGTCCACTAGTGTGGCTGTCAACAAAGACATTTCCTTGCAAAAGGAGTCTAAAGTCAAAATATCTGTTATTGAGAAATTTGAGAGAGGTGGGGGCAGTATCACGCTGGGTATAAGGAATATATGCGACTTGTGGTGTGGGCAGAGATGGCTGGGTGTTTGTGTAGGCATGCGTGCAGAGGAGGGCTTGTGTGTGTTAAGGAGTGGATGGTATAGTGTCTGTTAAACCGTCTGCAGATACTTTTGTGGCATGCACAGAATCTGGGTAGAAGGCAGTGGGAGAGGGGATGTCAGAGAGTAAAATGTGCATTCCTTGGTGAAGAGAATACTTGCATGACTTTAGTTCCCTCCACAAAGAATAGACTGTGTGTGTGTTGGGATGCTTATATTTTTACTCACCATTTCCCCCTATGGGGGCTGAAGGGGTCATTTGTAACCTTTCTGTGAAAACTTTTATATACTTTTATATATTTATAAAACTTTTATATACTGCTATGTAAAGGTTTTCAAAATGAATTTCAGCAGATAATAATTCACAAAGTGAATACATCCTCTATCACTATGTAGTACCCCCTTTCCCCAGAATCTTGATCACAGTCACAGGAACTAGGGTAAGCCAAAAGAGCACCCGACCCTGAGGTGAAGTGACTTGGTATCCCCTCCTAAAACGTCACTTGTTCAGAGTAGAGAACAATTATTTTTATGAATGCAAATCTGGGTGAAGGCTACAGAAGGTACTCCTGCTTGTGATTGTTTTTAAAAATAAGTCCTACATTTTGGGAGAAAATAAATAAGTGCGTGCTATGCTATTCTGTAATTACAGCAACTTTGAAAATTGTTCTTTCCAGGAAATCCGCCAGCCACCACCACCCAGATTTTGATTGTACCCTTCCGTCCACCCTTTCTTCTCTTCTCTTTGTCCTGGGAAGGTGGGGCAGCTGGCTCAGACTTTTAGTTTTGTCTTCTGATGGAGGAGCACTCCAGTTTTCTTTCCTCTGAAGGCTGTTTCAGTCTATTTCACTGTTTCAATTTTAGAATAAAAGGAAACCTACTTACTGGGGAAAAAACATACACATATATATGAAAGAGAGGAGGGAAGAGATGAACTAAAAGTATTAGGGGATAGTATGGAAGTGTATGGAAGAGAAAAATTCAACTGTGTACCTATGTATCTGTGGCAAGGCACAGGAACTGTAGGGATGAGGGGGTAGACAGAGAGGGCGATAGAGAGAGAGAGTCCTCTATCCCTGTATACACGAGAAGACCCATGAGCATTTCTGACTCACCCAGCCCCAGCTTTGCCTGAAGGCTCATACCACCCAAGGGCAGGCCTGTCTGCAGAAATCTCTCATTAAAATTGACATTTTGACAACTATTTTAAAAAAAGTAAAATGATAACGACACCCCCAGCATCGTGGGAGGTTAAGAAAAAGTCAATGCCAGTAAAACAGAGACAGATGAGAGGCAATTATACCATGATTACTTCTCAGCTTCACAAGGGGAGGTGTTATTTAGAGTTAAATATTGTGTAGCTGATTCACATCTCCACCTAAAGGCCTGGATTCCCTGGGTTACCTGAGGAAAAGACCAGGAAAGTGGGAAAGCAGGTAAAGAAAGATAAGTAATTTAAAAATAAAAACGTGGTGCTATGGGAAAATGAAAGAAATGGAAAACATTGCTATAAAAAATAAATCAAAAGCAAGAGTCACAAGAGATAAAAAGAAGGCAAGAATAGGAGGAGGGAAGGAGGCACTTCCTTTTGGCTGGTAACAGGCATTCTAGCAGTAACACTGATGAGGGTATGGCGGATCAGTAGGTGCAGCCTGACCTCTCCACTTTCCCACTGTTTTTCCTCCAACCACTTCCTTCCTCCATCTATGTTGTTGTTATGTGCCCTGGAGTCAAACCCAACTGACTCATAGCGACCCCTCCTTGGGTTTCCTAGGCAGTATCACTACGGAAGTAGGACTGCCCAACCTTCCTTCCCAGGAGTGGCTGGTGGTTTTGAACCACCAGCCGTCTGGTTAGCAGGCAAGTGTCTTAGCCACTATGCTACCAGAGCTCCCTCCTCCATCTATAGTATTTTCTAATCATCTGAACCAAGTAATCTTCCAAATCTCCAAAACATATTCAAATTCCACCAGATCCTAGAAGCATCCAAAATTTGTCCCCATTAGAAGTAATCTCTCAAAAACTCTAACAAACTTCCAGAGTATTTTGTTGTATTTCACTTGTAACACTTAATGTTCAGCTTCATATTGTGGCTATCAGGACACATACATTTCTGTCACACGCTCTGCTAGCACAATTTGTGCAGGCCTGTTACAGAGATGTAAGGGAACAGAGATAAGCAGAGAGCACTGTTCCCTGGCTACTAAGGCCTTGATCTCATGAATGAGAACTACAAACAGTTTGATGAGATACAGCACCAGAGTGTAACTACAGAAAGTAGAAGCAAACCACAACAAGGATCAAAATTAATGCTGCTTGTGAAATAATCAGGGACAGCTTCACTGAGGAGGTAGCATTTGAAGTGCTATGAAAAATGAATGAATAGGAATTTGTCAGGTAAAGGGGTGGGGAGGGGAGAAGGCCTTCTTCACACAGGGAGTAGAGTCAAAACAAAGTCATGACAGGCAGGCCCATCCTGAGAAACGTTATATGAGCAGCAGCACAGGGATACAACAACGGGTGTTACACACTGTGCTGCTGACCTAAGGAAGCAAAAGTGAGATGACACCAGACTACAGGGCCTTGTAGCCATGTCCAGAGCTTAGATTTTATCCTTTACAGCTTGGGGTGATGAGAAACTTGGGGCAGTTTAAATGAGTCCAATCTCATCTATTTAAGTGCCCTACTTGACAGCAAGTCCTCTCAAAAACCATGGAAGGCTCTGCCTACTGCAGCAATGTTATAAGTATCTCCCCCCAAGGAGAAGAAGCGCAACAGTAAGAGAAAAACAAAGATGAAAGAGAGGGAAAGCAGAAAAGGCTACGAAAGGGAGGGTAATAGGACTCAAGAAGAAACAGCAGAGAAGAGGCTACGGAAGGCACAAGAAGGGGCAGATCTATCTCAGCACTGAGGCTCCTTGCTGCTGAACAATCAATCCTCTACATCTTTCCAGGAAAAAAATAAAAATAAGGTCAATCTAATGCCAGTAACAGAAACAGACCCTCTGCACAAAGACGAGGGTGAATATAACACCAACTACCATTTCAACCCTTTCCCTCCTCAAGACGATTGGGTTATGACAAGAAATGGAGGTAGTCCACCACCCCCAACCTTCCCCAAGTATGCTAGAAACCCGCTACCCCATGCCCTGAGTCTATGAGACAGGAGCACCAAATAGAAGGTCTGCAGTTTGAAGTGGGACCTACCCAGGGCCTTCTGACTGGTGCTTATTAGGATCCTAAAGGAATGCTCTGGTCCCTTCAACAGACCTTAGTTTCATTTGCAAAACAAGAGGAATGAAGTTCCGCCAAGATGGTGGACTAGGCAGAAAGACTGCACAGACCCTATTCAACAAAGAAAAGGGAAACCAATTAACACAGACACAGAAGATAATCCTGGACCGCTGAGCCTTGAAGGGAAGGATATAGAAGTGGACT
>NW_006921607.1:9488849-9506177 GCF_000298275.1 Orycteropus afer afer | reverse complement strand
GTATGGAGGGATAGACACTGGGAAGAGGTAACTATGGGGAGGAAGTAGGAGCGGAGCTGTTACATTGTGGTAAACTGTGGTAACCTGTGGTCAATGACATGAGACAAAGTACATGTGAACTGCTGTATGGAAAGTGAATTTGCTCTGTAAATCTTCACCCAAATCACAATTAAAAAAAAAAAAAGAGGAATGAACATGACAATCTCTAAGCGTTGAGATAGTATGCAAGTTTACAGAGGTTCCCCATAGAGAGAAGAGGTTTAATGTAGAAATTTGTCTTAACTTATCAGGTCTCTTAACTTCATTCTTTCTACTGCAGCTATAGCCCATTTGAAGCTAAGGAACCAGGCCCAGGATGGCAGCCATCCCTGACGTAACAACTTATCTGGACCTATCCATTGTCCAGTTCCTGTCCAGATCTGAATTTTCTCTCATAGGTCACAAACAGATGCTCAAGCCCAAGAATGTACTTTGTTTGCTCCACACATTTAAAAAAAAAAAAAAAGGTCTGTTAATTGCCAGTATTGAAAATTAGATCTTGAGACTTCCAGTAAGATGGAGGAATAGGCAGACAGGTGACACAGACCCTCTTCAACAAAGAAAAGAAAAACCAGTTGACAGAGATACAGAAAATAATCCTGGAGCCCTGAGCTTTGAAATGAACTATACAGAAGTGGATTAGGTACCAGCTAGTGAAAAAATATGAACAGAAACAGTGAGTTCAGGAACAGTCGGAGCTGCAGACTGTGAGCTACTCTGATGGGACCAACAGCCTGAATATTTCCAAGTGGTGATGGGACCTGAAAATTGACCTAGGCATCAACCCTGGTCACCAAGGGCTGCAGGGACAACTACACTGGTGGCCTATGACTAAGAGAAACAGCAATGAGGGAGACAACCTGAGCTTTTGACTTTCCACTGTATGGAGGGCACAGCCATTTTGATTGTTTACATGCAGCAGCCATTCTGGATATTTAAAGTGACCAAGGGCACAGCCATTTTGAATGTTTATAAGCAGCAGCCAGTTTGGATATTTAAAGTGACCGAGGGTGCAGCCATTTTGAATCTTAACAAGTGGCAACCATTTTGGATTTTAAAATGATAGCATTCTCATTCAGATTCCAGGGACCTAAGAATAGGCTCTGTTTGCCAAGGTCAGCAGGGACATACAAGAGGCTGACAACAGGAAGGGAAATAGGTGATGAGTATATTAAATGCTGTTAACTAGCGAATAGAGGAGCACAATACCCTGCTTGCGTAGATCACATACAAACAAAAGAAAACAAAAATCGTGGGCAAGTCACTACAACATACAATCACCAATTAAATATATACACAAAAACATCACGATGCCTCAGAGACAACAGAGCATCACAGTGTACACAGAGAAGCAAGATAAAGCAGGAGAAACAAGGGACCAGGATACAGACCCAAAACACATCCCTGAGGAAGATGCAGCACTGGAATTCCCTGATAAAGAATTCAAAAGAATTATATTTAGGTATCTTCAATGAATTGAGAGACAGATCAAGGAAAACAGAGAGAAAACCCCACAACAATTTCTAAAGAGAATACAAGAATAAAATGACAAAATAAATGAAAATTAGAAATAATACAAAATCTACACACAGAAATCCATAAGATTAATACTAAATTTTCAGAAATAGTTAAGACATTGAATCGGCAAAGGGGCAGAATTTAATCAATGGAAAACAGAATTAGGGAGATTGAAGGCAAATACCTGAACACTTCTCTGGAAAGTGATCAAGCAGAAAAAGATCAAAACAAAATGAAGAAAGCCTAAGTAAGGTTCATGTGGGATCCCATCAAAAGGAATAACCTATGTGTCATGGAATTCCCAAACAGGAAGAGACAAAACTACAGAGAAAATTGTCAAAGATTTGTTGGAAGAGAATTTTCTTGGTATGATGAAAGATGAGAATATATCCATTCAGGAAGTCCAACAAACCCCAAACAGGATAGACCCCAAAAGAAAGTCACCAAGACATATCATCTTCAAACTCACCCAAACCAAAAACAAAGAATCATGAGAACAGCATGGGAAAAACAAAAAGTTACCTACATGGGGCAACCAATAAGACTAAGCTCAGATTTCTAAACAGAAACCATGCAGGCGAGAAGACAATGGGATGGTATATATAAAACCCTGAAAGAGAAAAATCTCAAACCAAAAATTATTAAATTAGTAAAAATTTCAAACCCAGCAAAACTGTCCCTCAAACATGATCGTGAAATTAGGACATTTCCAGATAAGCAAAAATTAAAGGAATTTGTTAAAACCAGACCAACTTTACAAGAGATGTTAAAGGGAGCCCTTCGGACAAAAAAGCAACAACAGCCAACAACAACTGACCATTAACACACATGATAAGTAACCCAGAAACCAACCCAGCTATGGAAGTATCCAGAATAAAGAAGCCTACAAGATTGTAAACAGGAAACCAGACTCATCAATTGACAAAGGAGGACACCTACAAACCAAGAAAGGGGAAAAAACTGTGTCGTTACAGAACTTCTAGATGGTAGAGAAGCCAAAACAACTACAAGATAGAATAGACTGTTCTAAACTTGGGAAGAAAACTATAAAGCACACAGTAACCTCAAAGAAAAATGATAAACCTTCACATCAAAAAAGAGCACCAGAATAAACATTCAGCAAATACTAAAACAACAGCAACGAAGGAAGTGGTGACATGATTCATAAACAAAACGAGCTCAGCATAGAAAATTATATGGAACAAAGAAGTAGACACCATGAAAAAGCACATAACAAAAATGACAGCAACAAATTCATATTTGCCGATGATTACATATCTGCCAAGTGACTTATCTCTAAGATTATAGCGGAAGAGTGGATGACCAACCTATAGTACATACACATAATGGAATGCTATGTAGCACTAAGGCATAATGTAGAGTCTGCAAAACACCACATAATCTGGATAAACTTGGACGACATTATGCTGAGTGAAATAAGTCAAACACAGAAGAACAAATATACTATCAGTTCGTTGTTATGGAGGGTCAAGGAAAGGTTTATATATGTAGGAAACTTTCTTTGTTGGTTACCAGGGGTAGGAGGCATGGGGAAGGAACAGTAAACATCCCACTACATATCCCCATCTGAAACACTCCAACATAGTTTATCCACTCAAAAAAATACTTAGGTCCAATGGTAACTGCCTTAGTTATCTAACGCTGCTAGAACAGAAATACAAATTGATGCCTTTAACAAACAGAAATTTATGTTCTCACTGTTCATGAGGCTAGAAGTCTGAATTCAGGGCATCGGCTCTAGGAGGCTTTCTCTTCCTCTGGGAAGGTCCTTGTCTCTTCAGCTGCTATTCTTTGGTTCCTTGGTGATCTTCCTGTGATACCGCATCTATGCTCTCCCAGCTCTACTGGCTTGCTTGCCTGTTTAATCTCTTTTTTATCTCTTTTAAAAGACACTGACTTAAAATATGCCCTACATTAATCCTGTCTCCTTAACATAACAAAGAAAACTCATTCCCAAATGAGACTATAACCAGACAGAGGAGTTGGGACTTACACCACCTATTACGGGGAGACACATTTCAATCCAAAACAATAACCAAACATGTTGCCATGAAGTCTTCTGACTCACGGCAATACTATGGGTTAGAGTAGAACTGAGCTCCACAGGGTTTTCTTGGCTATAATTTTTATGAAAGCAGATTGCCAGGCCTTTATTCCATGGCACCACTGAGTGGGTTAGAACCACCAACCTTTCGATTAGTAGTCAAGTGCAAACCATCTGTGCCACCCAGGGTCCCATGGTTTCTGCCTTCATGGAGCTCCTGGTCCAGTGGGGCATAATGGAAAGAAGTCACACAAAACTCAAAACTCAAATCTGTAGTCATCATGTCAATTCTGACTAATAAAAACCCCATAGGAAGAGCAGAACTGCCCCAGAGGGTTTCCAAGGCTGTAATCTTTACACATACAGACTGACTGCCACATCCTCCTGTAGCCGGTAATGAGCAGCCAAGCACTTAATCACTGTATGCTTAACCACCAGGGCTCCTCATCTGTAAAAAGAGGTTTGTTTAATCAGGCATATGATGCCCGAAAAGTCTTTCCAGATCCAAAATTCTAACAGCATAACAAGAACTTACCCCAATACCGTTTTCTAGTTCCTAACACTTACTAGCTTCCTCTCTTTATCTGGGAAATCACAATCAGTTGTCATGGAAATTATCATGGTGCTCCACACATTCAATGACAATAGCTACAGTAATTACAAGAAGCCAAAGGGAACAGGCAGTGAGCAGACCTGCTTCCTCACAAAGTCACCTAATTTCAACACATCTGAGCTGCTGCTCATGGAAGGTGGGGGGGTCGGGGGGAGATAAGTACTAACTCATACATAAAAGTTTTGACTTGAGTTAGATGTGGTTTCTTTCATGAGACAGAACCACATCTCCCTGGTTTGTGATTACTGTGGGCTGCAGCAAATGCCTATTTGACAAGCACAAAGTTCACTAAGTCTTCACTAGTTTGCTGTTCTTGTAAAGTCCTAAGAAAGGTTATAGTAGCCAACAGGGAAACCAAAAGTTCCTAGTACAATTAAGATAATTCACCTAGTCCCAGAGAAACTAAGAACACTATAACTGGGTGAAGTCCTTTCAGTTTTAGAGAGAGGGATCAAGAGCTGGGTTGGCCAAGAGAAGCCAAGCGGTTGTTGTTGTTAGGTGCTGTCGAGTCGTTTCCGACTCATAGTGACCCCATGCACAATTCAGCTAACCAAGTGATCCAAAGTAAAAAATACCAGCTTGATGATAAATGGCAAACTGGCACTGGGCTTTGGTATCAAGACAGATGACAGGAAATGATACATGCTTTGACAAACATGAGAATGAGCTTTGCTCTGTCTAAAGGAGCCAACCCAAGAGGGATTGGTAAACAGGATGAAGGAAAGAAATGAAGGCCCACAATGCCGTAAACTTAAGGTGACTGCCAACTAGGGGGTTGCCCAAAGATAAAAGCTATATCCTTCTGCCTCAAGAATCCCAAAAGTTCAGGCTATAAGCTTCTTAAATGTAGACAGACGAGTTCACAAGGGAGCCTCTGGGGAGAAAAGCCTTTTGCAGAAACTGGATCCTACTCCTACCCCTGCGAACAGGAACACTGCTCGTGGTCAGCATCAGGCACCAACATTTGATACTTCACCAAAATCCTCTCCCCTCTTAGGTGACATCAGTCACCCTCACAGCACTCACCCCAGGGCCTCTAATTTCACACAAAGTATTTCCACTGCAAGGCTACCCTACCCTAATCTCTCTAGACTGGGATCCAACTCAAGATAAAATGAAAACACTGGAAGTCCCACAAAATATGTATGCAGGCTGGACAAAGGGCTGCCAGTTTGCAACCTTCGAAATCCAAATGCATCTGGAACAGAAAGGAGTCCTCAGAGTACTTTTAAATCCTGTCAGAGGAAATACTCTGCCTAGAGGCTATCCAGGGTTCTAGATCACTAGGATCCCAAGCTTTAGAACCCATGATTCCACAGGTGTTTTCTCTGGCTTGGTTCACTGTCAAAACTGAAAAAAAAAAAAAGAAAAGAAAATCAAAGGTATTAAATACTTATCACATCCAAGGAACTCGAGGAATATAAATGCTCTAAACCTTCTTTTTCCTGACTTTACGACCGCTAGTAATCTGTCAGCCTGGACCCAGTACTGCCCGTCTACCACCCATATCAAGTACAGATGTAAAGCACTACTTGGCTTGACCTAACTCCCATATAGTGACCTTTTTTTTTTTTTTAAATAGTGTTACATTTACATATAAGGTATAGCGTTCTTATGGTGAAACTGCCTCATAATGATTTGTGGAAAAATTGAATGAATAAAGCAATCAAGCGCCTACAAAAAAAAAAAAAAAAATCCAACAAGTATGGCTTCATGTAGAAAGATACTGCTATATCCCTAGAGAAATGCTGCGGCTAAGAGTTCTGACAAGTGAAAAAAAAATTCACAAGGAGAACTAAGGATGGGCTGACTAAAAGGGCATCGGACTAGAGAAGTTACAATTAAGAATAAAACAGAAATTTAACAGGACAATGCTTAACAAGAACATACTTTATTTTCCTATATCAGAGTGCCAGCTGTGACTAATTTAAAAATATACGTAAGTATATGTAAAAACAATTTGCAGCAAACAGAAAAGGATGAGACAGACATGGCTTCAAATAATAAGAAGACGAAGAATCTATTTTACCAAATATTTATTACTAGATTCAAAAATATTTCAATGCAAAGTGAGGAACATTATTCCTACCAAAAGTTTTAAGAATTTGCTACCATGCATTTTAAGAATTTAAGTAACTGCTATCTAGTCTTCTAAGTTATGCCTGTTATTTGTCTTTTTTTTTTTTTTTAATTTTTTAAGAGTTTGTTTTACATTCAACATTATGTGTACTTTTAGTTTCACTCCCATTTACCATTGTCCAACCCTAACCCAGTCTCCTCCCCTCCCTGCCCAGTAACCCTCCCCTCCTCCTGTGCCCCTCATAGTTGTACCTTCTTTTTTTAATGGCTTGACGCAGTCAGTAAAATGAAGATTCAACAGCTTGATTCCCCAAAAGTGTATCTTTAAAAACTCTTCCCCCTGAAAGCCACAACTAAGTACCTTTTCTTTGCAAGAGCAAAACTGCCCCATTACAGTTACACGTCCTTGGGAGTGAACAGCACAATGCTAAATATAAGTTCTCCCCTAACTCAGGTGGCACTTCCTATACCTCACTCCATCATTATCCTGTCATCTCCACATTTCCTCACATTTCTATAAAAGAACACCACCTTTGCCAAACAGAAGACAGAAAAAGACTAGCTACCCTTGAAATAGTAACTCAATCCAAAGAAGGAAGTAAGTTTATTGCTGGGAAAACTTTCTCATTTACCTGGTCTCCCAAGCGAGATTTATGAGCAGGAAGAATACAACAAAAATGGGTTTGAGGAAGAGGCCTCTTACAGCAGTGAGTAGCATGGCATGGCAGAGGGTAAGACAAGATAGGATACAGAAAGGCTGTCAGGAAGCTAAGGATCCCATAGTCCCATTCTGGCCAAAATAGACTCTGTCTCAAAGAGGGTATGGCCTTATAGTACCTGCCTGAGTACATGTTCCTTGAAGACAGTCTTAGTTGGAAGTATCACCCACAGCATCTAGTACCAGGCCATCACACGCTAAGCACACAAATAATCACAGATGTACAGGATACTAGTCTTGTAAAAGGGCTCGGTACACACATCAAAGAAACTAAGGTCCAAGGAATTAAAATGACGTGCCCAAGCTCACAGAATAGGCTCATCATGAAATGAAAAGAGCAAAAGCTTTGGAGGCAAGTAGGTCTGTGTTCAAAGCCAAGCTTGCCATGTGGCCTCCAGTCACCCAACTTTTCTCACTGTTTCCTTATCTGCAAAACAGGAATGATACATATTTTTTCAGGGCTGGCATGAGGATTAAGAGACACTGTCCTCTAAATACAATCACCAATTTACAGAAAATAGAGAGGACAGAGGAACATATTAAACATACCACAGGGTTGCATTTAAAAAAACTCAGAGCACAGAAAACTCTACAGGAAAACAATCCAGTTTCTTCAACAAATAAACTGCAAGGAAAAAACTTAAAAGGGAATTTGGCATTTAAAGGAAATGTTTAAAATATAACAACCAATTACAATGTGTGGACCTTATGTGAATCCTTAAACTAATTAAAAATAAAAGTATGACATAGGGAATTTGGCATTTAAAGGAAATGTTTAAAATATAACAACCAATTACAATGTGTGGACCTTATGTGAATCCTTAAACTAATTAAAAATAAAAGTATGACATTTATGATAGTTGGAAATTCAAACACAATCTGGATTTTGATAATATTAAGGAATTGTTAAATTCTGTAAGGTTTGATGATGGGATTGTGGTTTGGTTTTAAAATAATCCTTTAGCAATAAACAGTATTTAAGGACAAAGTATGATAACTGAGATTTTCTTCAAAACACTGAATGAAGAGAAGGCAGGGCTATAAACTAGATTGGCCATCAATGTGTAACTGCAGAAGTTGAATGATAGTACATCATGCTTCACTAACCTAGGCTACTTTTTTATGTTTGAAATTTTCCATATTAAAATGAAGAGAAATTGGCCAGGTTCAAATCCTGACAACTCAAATCACGGCATTGTCACAACGGGCATATTTCTTAACTTCCCTGTGTCTCAGCTTCCTATCTGAATGATGGGAAACAACCAAACCTTCTTAGGGCTTGTTAGTGCAGGAACTTGCTTGATATGGCCCTTCTAGCCATGGTCTTTGGGACTCTCACCAAATCGTTGAGTGGGACTATGCAAATGTGAGGTGCTTGTGGCCTACCAAGGGGATTGGACAGCTTCCCAATAATGTAAATAAGATGTATGGAACCCTAAGGTAGGTGTTGGTCAGTTCTGCCATCCTATTAGGCTTAAAATGAGCTATCCCAGAGGTGGAAGTGGTCCTCTCACTACCATCAAGAAAGAAGAGTCAAGAGAGGAGCATGTCCTTTGGACCCAAGATTCCTGCACTGAACCTCCTCAACCCCAGAGACATACAGAGTTGTAACACTCTGCTAAGATGGTAAGAGACACAAGCAGCAGCAGCAGAGAAGTGGCAACAGAGGTAACAAAATCAAGAGACTAGTAGGAGACAGAGTGGTGGCCGTCCTGGCCCATGGAGCAACAAAGCTGAGTGTCTTTAAGCAAGAGACATGCTGGTAGAGTTGGGTGCCTATCTGGGTACCTACTTGCAAAGCTAAAAGAGTTCTATAACAATTGTCCAAGCAGGGAAGGAACCAAGGGGCTGCAGGGCTGGGAGGTTAAGGGCCAGAAAGAGGCCTGCTTGCAGCACAGCCAAGAGGCTGTCCTGATCAAAGAACTGTATCTTGAGTTGTTTCCCATCCTGAACTGTAACCTATTAATCCCCTAGTAACTTCCATAATCGTTAAGTATTGTCCGAGTACTGAGTGGCCATTACAATGAATTATCAAAGCCAGCAGAGAAGTACAGTGCCGTGGGAGGGACAGTTTGTGACAGAACTGGTGAAAAACGTTGGAAGGTGGAGGCATGTCTTGACTTGATTCTCAAAGGAATCAGCTTTGGGCTGCTGATCTTAATCCTCCTCTCCCCTAGTGAAGTTAGAGGCAGTGAGACTCCACCTCCAGGCCATTTGCTGTTGATTTTTTTTTTTTTTTTAAAACAGGGCTGAAGAGAGAATTAAGTAATAAGCTTTTATACATATATATATATATAAAAGGCTTAGCACATACAACCTTCACTAAATATTAGCTGTTAGTATGAACACAAGGTATCAAGAATGGTATCTTAAAATAGCAATTCATAGTAGCTATTATTAATATGAAATGCATAGCTGGGCCTAGAACCCAGGTCAGATTTTTAATCATGTCCTTGACTGGTCTCCTCAACAGAAGGCCTACACACCCTCTCTTCAAAGTTCCCAATGGCAGTTCAAACATTCCCAGCCCCCTCCCAACACCCAGGCCCTGACACAGGATCAGGACTGACTAATGTTTATTATGAAAGCACTGCTCTCTGGGAGCAGGCAGGAGCACCTATTTCCCCCAACCAGATAATTTAAGGTACATTTTCTAATATTTGCTGACAGAACAAAGAGGAAAGGCTCTAAGACATGATCAATGTTCACACCAGCCTTCAAAGTGATTTGGTAAAACTAGAGAAAATAAACATCCAGCCAGGATCCACTGGCAGGATAAAAGCTGACAAACAAATGGCAATTTTTCCTGAGCAAACATACAAGTAATAGATGAGCTCTGAGAGACGACAGCTCTTTAGGTTTTGGCGTATCCCTCCCTCACTCTCCATTTTAAGAGAAAACA
Source organism: Orycteropus afer afer (assembly GCF_000298275.1). NCBI lineage: Eukaryota > Metazoa > Chordata > Mammalia > Tubulidentata > Orycteropodidae > Orycteropus > Orycteropus afer. Next base: position 9,496,243 of record NW_006921607.1, on the reverse strand, counting down.
AACTCTCTTTCGACATATTTCAAATATGACTATATGCTGGTTTAATTTTCTTTCCTGAATTGATTTAATTATAGACAAGGAGGTCTTCTCAATCTTCTATCCAGTTTAAAAACACGTTTGCTTGGAAAAAATCAGTATCACCTTTTTCACCTGCTCCAGGAGGCTATGAGAAGGCATCACCGACTCCTAAAGTATGGAACAACTCCCCACTCTGCTCAGCAGCAGGAACATGGATGGTACCCAGTCTGGTGACTGATCTGCATCTCTGCTCAAGTTGTTTCCATTACACAGAATGTCTTCTACCTCTGCAGTCTAAATCTCCTGTGGTAACAGTTTCTGGAGAAAGAGGTAAGGTAGAAGGAAGCACACGAACTGAGAAAAGATAGCGGGTGTTTGCTTTTGGGTGGACTGATGTAGTCCAGACACGAAAATATTAGCATTTTGTAATTTATAAACACAACTGGACAGTGTATAAGAAATTAGGATGGTCCTGGACAATGTATGGTCACCAACCTTAACCTAAAAGGCCCAGGTCAAAAGTCAACTCCTCCATAAATGTCCCCTGGGCATCATACCCCCTACACACTCACTCACACACAAAGGAAGCGCTCTCTCCCTTCTCTGAATTCTCATGCACTTCATTCCTTTATGTTATGTAGTTGCTACCCAAAAGTTCACTTTATGGTTCTTAAAATCTCTACCTATACCTACCTATCAACCAGAATGGCTTAAAGTTATTTAAAAAAAAAAAAGTAAAAGAATGGGAGAGGGAATACCAAGTGTGAAAAGGATATGAAACAAAAGGAACTCTTCTCATATGCCACTGGTCAGAGTGTGAACTGGTATGCTTCTGAAAACTGTCCAGCCATAATTACTAAAGCCGAAATATACCTACCCTATGATTTGCCTATGAGATTAGTGTGGGGAACACTCACTACTTTTCCTCCTAAACAGCTTTGCCTGCAATTTTCTGCTCCATCACTGTCCCTGTCTAAATGCTTCCATTACTCTTTCTCCCAATTCTAAAGGCTAATTCAGACCACTCTTCACTGAAGGCTTACCTGATCTCTCCAGCCCAGAGATCTCTCCTCTCCTATGGAAGACCCTGTCCCTTATCTACTACCTCTGACAAATCACTCAATGATTTTTCACATATGAATTGCGTTATCTGGATTTACAACGTACTTTAAGTAACATTATCTAATTCGTTTCTCACAGTAACACTGCAAGGAAGGCTAGGTAGAGTATAACACCATTTTATAGAGGAGAAAACAGAGATCAGAGGGGGAAAATGACTTGCTCCAGTTCACTTGGCCTTGTTAGTGCTAAAGAACAAGAACAGACCACAATCTTCTAAGTCAAACACTCAACCCAACTCCCATCTGCTACACATTCATGATTTTATTATCTTGTCTCCCCAAAGAGACTGTACTTTCCTTGAAGGGAAGAATGTGCTTTTACCAGACTTAGTGGTCTGGTAGAGACTGGTGGAACCCCCAAGACTATGGCTCTTAGAAAACCTTAAAACATAAAACTAAACCAACTCCCAGAGACTACCTAACAGCTGAACATCAGACCCATAAAGTGAACAGTAACAACAACAAAGAACACACGCCTCAGAATGTTCAAAGGAACGAGACCAAAAGGGTACCATTTGCCCAAAAGCAAAATTCAGAAGGCAGGAAGGTGCAGGAAAGGTGGACTAATAGAAACAGAATCCAAGATGGAAGCAAGAACAGTGCTGATATATTAAAGGGACTGCAACCAAAGACAAAACTATGTATATAAATTGTTGAATGGGAAACTAATTTGGTTTGTAAACTTTCACCTAAACCACAATAAAATGTTCAAAATAAAATAATCAAAAGCTCTAAAAGCACTACAAAAAAAGTGTCCTTTACACTTTTATATCCCTCAAAGCACCAAGCAAGACAGACACTAAGGACTCCAAACAGCTTGGTCAATTTATTTCAATACTGTCTCCAGCCTTCAAGGACTGACATAGGCATATTTCCTCTTCTATTCTCTTACAGACAATGCTAAAATGCTGGGAGAAATCATGAATGCAATGTATCATCCCAAATGACATCTCTTTTGAGAGTAGGGAGGAGTGAAAAGGAAGAACCCTTCAAGATCAGGGCATCTTAATGTTTCCCCTATTTCCCTGGACTCCATGCTACAGTGTTCAAAAAAGCTAGCAGAAGCAGTGCCCATAGGCTTCACGAACTACAATTTAATCACAGTTAAGTCTCAAATTGATCAAATGCCAGAAATCATACCTCAAATAATTTCACTGGCAAGCAAAATAGAGAACTTTTATATTTCAAAACTGAGTAAAGTAAAATTTAAAATAATATGAAACTTAATTTTCTTCATTCCTAAATAAAAGCTAGACAATACCAATCTTTTTGGAAGTCAGCCAGAGAAGTGATGTGAGTAGAATAAGGAAGGCACTAGGCCGATCTGTGGATATCTAAATCTGAAGCATAATGTTGTCTCCTACCCTGACGCCTTGACTTTACACACAGGGTATTGGACACTTTAGCAATGGAAGAGAAATATCTGAGTAACAGGCAGAAAAAAAAGGGGAAGGCCAAAATTAAACCTAAATACTGGACGTCAGCCATTCAAAGAGATCTCCTTACCTAGTGATACAGTCATCAATTATGCTATTTCCAATCTGAACCCTCAACACAAATTGTATGGACCAGGGAAGCAGGAATAGGAAGCAGCTATTTTACCTATCTCCCTCACAAGACTGAAAGCAATCTGAATCATAGCTAGCTTGTGTTTTCGTTCTCCAACGGGAGAACACAGTAAAAGCAAAAACCAAACCTCCTGCCGTCTAAATAATTCCAAATCACAGTGACCCTTTAGGACACCACAGGCTTTCCAAGGCTGTAATTTTTTACAGAAGCAGACTGCCACACCTTTCTGCTGCAGAGCAGCTGATACATTCGAACTGCTGACCTTCAGTTAGCAGGCTTTAATCACTTTAACCACTGTGCCACTAGGGCTCCTGAACACACAGTAGGTACTCAAAATTCCGGGAATGAATAGTTGAAGTTAGGGATGGAAGGCCATTAACTTCCAAGTGTGTACAATCATATTACAGGAGCTAAGTAACCTGCTTAGCATGGCAACTCTACCTAAGACCCTAATTTTAGTAAGGGTTGATTTTAATTGGTGTGAAAAATCAATCCAGAGTAAGTCTTTCAGGTTTAAAGAGAAGTTATTCTAGAGTTCAACTGATCCAGGCACAGACATCATTATTATATTGACACCACCAGTCCTCTGTGCCAGTGTAAGAAAATCTTACAGCTATCTGCAACAAAGTCCTAAAGCCTTCGAATGGTCTATGTAAGCAGAGACAACACTTCGACTTCTCAGTGTTATCCTACCTTGCACAAAGAAAACTCAGACCTAGAAAAATAATGAGTTATGGAAATGACCCTCTTAAATTTACTGCTGGGCTTGCTTTCACTAGCACAGAGAATTACAAAGGAAACTAGACAAAAATATCAACAGACCCCATGCAAACAGTATCTTTAACTGAGCTTACTGAAATCCTTACTAAAGCAAACAGGAGACAGCTAAATACCACATAATTGCCCCTGGAATGGGATGGGGGGTACCTAGCCAATACATTAAACTTCCCTATCTGGCCTTCTAGAAAAGAATACTTACTTGGAATAAAGCAATGATTCTTACCTTAATAGACCTATTCAGCCTCTACAGATGGCATTTCAAGGGCCAAATAACCTCAGTAGGGGTACTGCTCTCTCTCTAAAGCTTTAAAGCAAATTCACGTTTCTGGTCTAGTGTTTCTCTAGTTTTAGTATCTGTGCTATGTGAGGATCTTAAAGTACTTTTTATTTCCCTTTATTATGTGCTTTTAAACAGTTTGCTACATATTTTAATATAATTTTTATGTAGTCTTGGACTCTAAGTCTGTCCCATGGGACTACAGTTCCAAGTTTATAATGGAATTCAGCAGACAATTGGATAAATTCATCTCACAAGCAATTCTGCAACAATCTGTCCACTCTACAAAGCAGTATCAGTTTATATCCTGAAAGATATCTGTGAACCCAGAATTTAGTCCTCTGAGATACTCTCAATGCTCTAGAGCAAAGTCCTTTTTCCTTACAGAGATGAATTCTTAAATCACTTCCATAAAACCAGGTTCACAGATTAAGAGGTAGAAATATCATTTAAAATGACTTAGTTCAACTCCCTTGTTTTAGAGATAGGAAGATGAAGATCCCAGGAAGTATTAGGTAAATACTATTAACGTATGTTTGCAAACATCTAAGGCCCACTGAATGCTGTTGCCCTCAGTGGAACTCCACTGGGAGTATTGGCATGATGGCCAGATTCATACTTCAGTCAGCAGAGCACTCCCAATGCATTCTGCCCGAGCCACACAGAGCCAACAAGGACATTCACCACACCACCATCACTACCAGAATACAGAGGGTAAGGTGCAGTGGAAAGCCTGAATGGCTTTTCTGGAGATGTAGACTAGAGTCTAGGCACATAACTACATATGGAAACCCTCCTGCTATCTCCACACCTATCCCCCTCTCACTGCCTAACTAATGATGTTGTTGTTGTTGTTATTTGCCATCGAGTCGCGGGACTCATAGCTACCCCTCCTTGGGTTTCCGAGGCAGTATCACTACGGAAGTAGGATTGCCCAACCTTCCTTCGCAGGAGTGGCTGGTGGGTTTGAGCCAGCCAGCTTTCTGGTTAGCAGTCAAGTGCCTTAGGCACTATGCTACCAGAGCTCCCGCCTAACTAATAAAGGAAGGAAATGAGGGAGAGAGGAGCCTATATAGCATAGTAGGGCCAGACCACATGATCTGGTTTAAAGAAGAGATATTCTTTAAATCATCATCTAGAATCATAAAATGTTATGGCTAGAAGGGACCCTGTAGGTCACCCAGCCATTATTTCCCTTCATTATTTAAATGAATCATAAACCATGGCCTTGACCTTTGCCACCTGACTCAAAGAATGGAGCAGAGTAGAGTCTCCTGACTCTTGTCCCTACAAAAATTCCTCATGACATTTCCTAATTCTGTCCCCTGCCCTGCGCCATCCCACCACTGCCCACCCATTCCACCATTGTAACTAATGAAATCTGTAGTGCTCTTGGAATGTGAGATCCTCAAGTTATGTTGTTTTCATCTTTGTCTTCCCAGTGCTTAGCAGAAAGGTGACTTAAGTCTTGGAGAGGAATGCAGTGGGACAGGCCGAGAGCAGCACCAAAGGACGCTGCCTAGAGAAAACATGAGCTTTTCTTGGCTTAACTTTAAACAGTCTTTGGGGCTGCACAGAGCTTGGCTGTCTGGGATCTAATATTACCCCTTTCCAAAACTAGCGTTTACCTCATCCAGTTTAGCCAGGGATAGTTACCAGATGTGTTGTGCCATACTCCCTCATTTACAGACCTCCCCCACCCCAGATGTGACAAGGAGACCTAAAATCACTTACTACAAAGTCAATGAAAGCAGGTAACTGTGTGAGATATATCTTATCCTCCCGCCTCATTTATGTGTTCCTTCTCCTTTGTCCCACCTCATCCATAAAACTGCACCAGACAGAAACAGATGTCATCCTTGATTCCTTCCTTACCCTCCAAACCAACAAACTTTGATTTTATCTCCTCATCACTCAATTTCATCTTCTTTCTACACACACATAAACGCAACCACTACCTTCATTTAAAACAGCATCACTCTTGCCTGCATTACAGCAACAGCCTTCTATCCAGTCCGTGTCCATGGTGTGCTAGCCCTTCAATCCACCCCCCAAAAACGGTTGCCAGAGATATCCTTCTAAAATGCAGACAGAATCATAGGCCCCTTACCTCAGGATAAAGCCCAAACTCCTCAACAAGGCCTTTTCATGGCTTGGGTTCTGCTCTGCCTACCATGCCGGTCTCATCTCTCACCACACCTCACCCACCTCATGCTTTATGCTCATCCCAGGAACGTTGAGAAATTTATTTAACCTCCCAACCTGTTTCCTCACCCACAGAATGAGAATAATAATAGCATCTACCTCTTAAGGTGGTTACAGGAAGAAAGGAGTCACAGAACCCTGGTGACACAGTGGTTAAAGCACTAGGCTACAAATCAAAAGGTCGCAGTTCAAACTCACCAGCCACTCTTCTGGGGAAAGATGTGGCAGCAGTCTGCTTCCATAAAGATTACAGCATTGGAAACCCTATAGAGTATTCTCCTCTGTCCTATAGGGAATTGATTCAATGGCAATGGGTTTGGTTTTTGGTCAGATGCTCAGACCAGTACCTGGTAGATACAACAAATGGCCAAAAATCTCACCTATTATACGTATCGCCATCTCTCAACTTTCTGCTGCTCTACCAGAGCAGTCTTCTCTCTGCCTCCTCCTGGACTCACCCAATCTCTTCTTTTCCTGGCTGCCCAGTAAAGAACAGCATGAATCCAACTTCAAAATGTAGAGCCTGATTCAGTCCTCACATTCCCATTTCCCCATTCCCCATAGCTCTTGTCTCTCTGACCCTAGCCACCCGGACCTACGTCAAAATTCCCAAGTTAAAAAGATACCATCCTTCAAGCTGTCAAATAGACATCAGCTCCAAGTTTGGAATGTCCACATGACAACCCTTACTTTCTCACCTGCTGGCTCCTACTTAGGAACTCTGGTGGTGTGGTGGTTAAAGCATTTGGCTGCTAACCAAAAGGTTGTCAGTTCACACCCACCAGCCACTCTACAGGAGAAAGATGAGGCAGTCTGCTTCAGTAAAGATTTACAGCCTTGGAAATCCTATGGGGCAGGCAGGGGAGAGGGGGTCGTCTATGAGTTGGAATCGACTCCATAGCAGTGTATTTGGTTTTGGGTTTTTGGCTGGGCCATTAGGTCTTTAAGAAAAAAGCAACATGATGAGATCTATTACCCACCTGTGGAACACTTCCACCTCAACCCCACACTGGGATCAGGACCAAATTCCAACCACTCTTCACAAACATACAAACCCCCTAACAAATACAGACACAGGAACAGTCAAATCATAGGAATTTTAGAGGCTAAATGTACCACCTAACTCTAGCTTAAACACCTGCAAGCAGCAAGGATCCATGAACATCCTCTAGAAACCCAAATGCTAATCCTTCCTATGTGCCCTTATGGAAAGAGGGGGGCACAGAGAGGGCACATTTCATAAAGGTAATCCACTTAATCATCTTCTGAGTTGTTTTTATCCAAGCCACGGTCATAGCACGGCTATTCTTTTTTTTTTTTTTTTTAAGGATTTGGGTGAAGATTTACAGAGTAAATTCACTTTTCATACAGCAGTTCACATATACTTTGTCTCATGTCATTGACCAAAATTTACAATGCAGCAG
>NW_006921607.1:9463165-9488527 GCF_000298275.1 Orycteropus afer afer | reverse complement strand
ATCACTGCAGCCCCATATACCCAACCCTGGATGGTCAAAAACACATGTGCAAGTAAGGTGAGGGTAGGGAGTCATCTGGGTTATATATTTCAAGGGTTAAGAAGTCTCTTCTGAAGATCCAGAAAGGACTAGCAGATATCTCAAAAAAAAAAAATCAACTAATCTTAGCTTCAATCTACAAAGGAACAAAAAGAAGAAAAAGCTTAACCAGAAGTACAACCAGGCCTGGGCACCTGCTTTGAGGCTCTATGCCACACCCTGCAGATGAGGACTAATAATCACTGTGAATTTACAGAGCACCCTGAGGTTAAGGGAAGCACTAAGAATGCCAGCTCTAAAGTTATATTGTCTGCAATTAGAACCTTGGCTCAGCCATTTGGCAATTATAAGGCCCTGAGCAAGTCATGAACCTCTCTAAGCCCATTTCTTTTTCCGTGAAACAGGGATAATAACAGTATTTAATTCATACTATTGCTCTGACGATTAAGATACTGCACAGAAAGTCCTTGTACAATGCCTGGTATATGGTAAATACTTAATGAATGTTAGCTGTCATTACTACTAGTACAAAGCACTTTCACAGCCATTTTCTCATAGTCCCCACCATAACACTAAGAGATGGTAAGTCAAATCCTCTGCTCCGGAGAGGTGCCCTCCCTCCATGACCTGTTAACTACAGGTTCTGTTCCTAAGTCTGTCTTTAAGTTGAATTTAAACTGTCTTTAAGTTGAATTTAAACATAAGTCAGAACAGTTAGGTATAGCTCTAATCTAACATTAGTCAAATGTGTCTTAGTAGTGTACCTTTTTATGTACAAAAACACTACAGAAACACTTCCAGATACACTAAATCATCTTGAACATAATACAGTAATAGTGTGTATGGATGCACATAAAGTCACAAAGTAGAACCTGTTTGTTATTACAAACCATGGTATGTACCTTGAATTTTTACTATAATAGGCTTTATAGGGGTTGGGACCACAGACATATAATCAGGTCAGACCAGACCTTGCCCTAACAGATGTTATGTGGCATATGACTGTACAAACAGAGGTCTGTGAACTCCCTCATAGAAATGGATCAGAAATGAAACCAGATAATGGTTACAGAAGAGTGCTATAAACTATAAATAAAGTACCATAAAATAAGTGGCCACCTGTGCACAAAACCTAGCCTCCTTTGAATGCTTCACCTGAAGCATGGTGTGGCTGGGATGCTAATCCCCTTGGGATTTCCACTCACTCAGGATTCCTGGGTTTAAGACCTGATAAGTGGTTTCACAGTCTTTCATGAGGTGGTAGAACTAAAAATCACTAGGTTGGGAGTTCTAGCTCCGATTCTATCTCTAAAGCTATCTGTGCATTAGACAACTTACTACTTCCCCTTTCCAAGATTCAACTGGTAGGAAAGGGGGGAAAAGGCATACAGGAAAGGTGGACAAGATGGTCTGAAAGATCCCTTCCAGATCCTACATACCTAACTCCTAAACCCAGACACTGTGGGTGAGCACTGCCAACCAACCACACTCAGAAGGACTAACGTAAACATCAGTACAAGACTCCCTTCCAGGAGACTCCTTCAGATGTAGCCCTGGAACTCCCCTGCCTGATTTCCACAGACCCCACACTTGGGATCACACTGGAAAACTGGAGCACTTCCCAAAGTTAATTTTGGTTCACTTTAACCCCTCTGGGCCCTATCTGAAAATAGGAGAACTAAAGCCCTATTTGAAAGCAGGGAGTTGAAGCAGATGACTTAAGTCTCCACTCCCCTAAGACCTATTAAATAGTATATATAGAGAACACGCAAGGTTTAGGGGCAGGAAGTGAGATAATAGTAGAGGAGTATGCCATCAACAAAATAAAGAACGAATCTCACTGTTTATGAAGACTGAAGCCTTCCTTGAGCCAAAGCTCCAGCTACTTCAGTTATGCTTGACATCTGGAGTCCCCTGCATTCATCAAATTCTAGCTGCAACAACACGACCACGAACTTCATCCTAACCTCCTTTCCTTTGAGGCTTCTGGTAAGCCTCAAAATGAGCTTTCATTCCTAATACAGTGGACACTGGCCCAGGAGTCAGAGAGAACCTAGTTATGGTTCTAATGGTGTGACCCAACCAAAATCCCCTCTGCACCAAGGGATCACCCATGTTCACACCAGGAAGTAAGTTAACAGGTTATTAGCACTACTGCCTTACACTTCTGTACCTACTGGGCAGTATGGAGCAAATTATTTAACTTCTCTGCGCCTTGATTTCTGATTCTGTAAAATGGACACAACCCCAGAAGGCTGCTGTGAACATTCAATGAAATAACGATTATGCCTGGCACGGCTCAAGTCTCATTAAATGTTACCTGTTGGCATTAAACACTCCTCTCATATAATGGTACACTCACTGAATCCACAAACACCCTGCGATACAAATTGCACTCTTTCCCCCATTTCACGGAGGCGCAAACCGAAGCGCAGCCTCGAAGGAGGATGCTTGAAATGAGGATGGAGCACAGCCCAGCTCGAGGGCCTGCTGTTGTCCCTCTTCAAGCTCCAAGTGTGCAACGAGAAGAGATGGGGGCCGAGGCGCTCAGACCCGTGAGGAGAGAGGCATGACCAGTTTTATGCACCTCCGAGAGCCCAAAGACCCAGTCCCGAGAAGGGGAGCCGGAAGAAGCCTGGGTCCGGGGACGAGCCCGCCCAAGGCCTCCCCGGCGCGGCCTCCGCTCCTCTCCCTCCTCCCTTCGCCGGGCGGGGCGGGGCGCGAGCACAAAAGACTCCAACTTCCGAGCGGGCGCGGGCCCACCCCGCCAACTCCTGGCCCAAGAGCCCGCGGGGAGGAAGCGGGTAGGGAACGCCTGGGAGGCCGAGAGCGGACGCGGGATGGCTAGGGAGGGCGGCCTGGGGCGGCGAGCCGGGGCTGGGGGAAGGGGGCCTGGAGTTACTCAGGCTCTTGGGACTCCCTGAATTGTCCAGAAGTTTCTAAAAATAGGCAGAGGCTCGTCAGAAGAGGTGGGCGACCGAAAAGGAGCGAGGAATCACCCTCCCGCACCTCTAAGAAGACGCCCGCGGCCCCCACTCACCCGCGCCGAGAGGTCTGGAGGAAGCCGCGCGACGCGGAAGGAGGCGGTGCCGCCGCACTCGGGGGCGGAAGGGAGGGAGGGAGTAAAGGAGGAAGGAAAGAAGGCGGCCCCGGCCGCGGCGTGAGGAGACTGAGCACACGCGCGGAAGCCGCCACTGCCGCCCCCTCTCAGCTTCTCTCCGCTCAGCCCGCCCAGCTCCCGCGCTGCTCGCGCCTCACCGCACTGGCAGGGGCGCTACCCCCGCAACCGCGAGTGCTTCCCTCGGCCGGCACCACTGAGGCGCTGGGGGGTGGGAGCGCCCAGAGAGACTTCCCTCAGCTCGACCCCGCCCGCCGCTCCGGCCCTAGCCCTGGGCCCTCCCTTTTCCCGCCCGTGTCTCCAAGGAAGGACATGAATGACATAAGCACAAGGAGTCCGCAGCCCAGCCCTGATACAGCCCGACTCTCCAAGCGCCTAGGCTCTCCCCACCCCCTCAGCCCGCTTTGGAAAGATCCGAAGCTTCAGCGGGGAGAGGAGAAAGAGGCCAGGGCGGAGCCTGGCAGGGAGGAGGGACTAAAGGGAAGGAAGGAGGATTAGCTTAAAACACTATGGCAGAGTGGGGCGGGGCTAAGAAGATGATGCCCTAACAAGACAACCGGCGGGTAGTTAAGGCCTCAGAACTCCGTGCCAGAGCAACGCTTGAAAGGAGGAGGAGTTGAGGGTGGAGCTAAAGAGAGACTATGCCCAGAGGAGGAGTCAACGGTGGAGGGAGGCTGGGGCGGGGCTGAAAGGAGGGGGCTTTAGAAAAGGAGGAGGCCGGAGGCGGGGCTAAAGAGAAGCCCAGAAGGTAGGAAAGATTGAAACGGGACAGGAGGCGGGCCCGGAAGCAGTGCAGGAAGGAAGAGGCCCAATAGTAACCACTCTGGGGAGGAGCCGGAAGGAGGTGTGACCTAAAGGAGGATCGAGTGGGTGGTGCGTGAAGTGGGCAGGGCCTGAAGATGGGGCCAAACAAGAGAGCAAGGTCTAGAGCATTAGGGAAGGTGCCCAAGAGATGCACAAACGAGGAAGCACCTCGTTTTTTTCACATTCTCAAGGAACCATGTGCTTTGCCTGGTTAAAGACTGCTCCTGGCTGCCTAGGCCGGGAATGGGCAGAAAGGCTGGGGTGAGAGTGGATCTGAGGGGTGAGGAGCCACTCCCACCTTGAACGGTTAAATTCAAATCCCTTTACTATTTTGGGAGGCCCCTTGGTGGTGAAAGCCTTTTTCCCTAGACTACTAATCTAAAGGTTGGTAGTTTGAATACACGCAGTGGTGTTGTGAAAGGTCTGGCAACCTGCTTCAGTAGGAAACCCCATGGGGGCAGTTCTACTCTGTAGTACACGGTGGTCACCATGAAGCCACATTGTGGGAACAAGTTTCGTTTGGGGTTTTTTTGTTTAACCCTTCTGGGGTGCAAGAAATGTTTTATAATTTGATTTTGGTGGTCGTTCCTTCTAAGCATTTCTTCTGTCAGGATCCCTTGCCTAGATTAGTGTTCCAACCGCCCAGGTCTCTCCCTGCCCCAGCCTTCACAGAACAGTCAGAAGGGTCTTACTCTTTTTTAATTTTACTGTGATTTGGGTGCAAATTTACAAAGCAGATCTGTTTTACACTCAACAGTTAATACACTTTTTGTTACACAGCAGCTATTAAAATCCCCATAAGGGAACAGCTCTCCTCCCACCTCCTCCCTGTGGTTACCCTTTCCCTGTGTCCTTCTTCCCTATGCATTCTCGTCTATCTAGCTTTCTGCCTATACAAATGAGGGCCTTCTGCTCTCTCACGGTTGACTGTTCTAAGGGGTGGATCTCCCTGGGTAGGTATTCAGCTCTTAGGACTTTTCTGTTGTTTGGCTGAGAGCTTGCCCATGGAAGTGAATCCAAGTACAACCCGAAGGGTAACCTGGGGCCATAATCTCAGGAGTTTCACCCATCTCTGACAAGTACTTCTAGTCACTCTTATGTTTTTGAAATTTGTTCCACATTTTTCCTCCCACTCTATCCAGGATCTCCAATTTTGATCCCTTTCTGAATGTTTGGCATTGGTAGCCAGGCACCATCTAATTCTTCTGGTCTCCAGGTCATGTAGGCTGAGGTTCCTGTGGTCCATTAGTCTATTGGACTAATTGTTTCCATATGTCTTTGATTTTCTTCAGTCGTCTTTGCTCCATATGAGAAGAGACCAATAGTTGTATCTTAGATGGCCCCTCCAAGCTTTTAAGACCCCAGTGCTGCTCACCAAAGTAGGATGGAAAACAATGTTTTTATGAACTATGTTGTGCTAGTTAAGCTTGATGTCCCCTGAGATCACAGTGCTGACCGAGCTTACAGGCTCACCCGTGACTCACTCTTAAGCAGGGTCTTATGAGGGCACAAGAGGACCAGTGTCTTTCTGTCTTCAGCCACAGATTTCCCTGAAGGATGAAAGCTGGCCAGATTCTCCATGCTTCATGTGACCTGGATTGTGATTTCACGATTGTATTTTTTACATCTCTTCCCCCAGAACCTGCCACAGAGGCAGAATTCTCAGAACTGTTTGAAAGAAGAGTCTGGCTCTGCCTGACCAGGAGTTATAACTTCTTGTGTTGTTTGATGACCTCCATGTACTTGTAATCAAACTAGAGAGACAGTGACACACAGCAAAGTCTAGAACATTCTTACGCCCATCTCTTCCCACTTTTAGCCCTTTTATTATACTTCAGGTCTCTGCTTTAATATCACCTCCTCAGAGAATCCTTCGCTGAACACTCTGTCTAAAAATGTCCTCTCATGTGGCCTGTTGTTCCTTTTTTTTTTTTTTCATGGCATTTATTGCATTTCAAAGTTATGCACTTACTTGTTTTGTTTTGTTTTACATGTTTTTGTCTGACTTTCCTACTCTGTGCCAAAGTTATTTAGTTTAATCCTCCCAACAGTTCTACAAGGTTGGTTCTGTTTTTGTCCTTATTTCAAAAATGAGGAAATGTGACATGGTCAATGTCCTACAAATGATAGGTTGAAAGAATTAAAATTTGAACCCAGGGCTGCCTGAGGTATTCATTCAACCACTTCATTTCCCACCACTGGAATTATTCTCCCTCTGAGCTCACTCCAAATGGACCAGGCCCCCTACAGAGATATGACAATGATATTTAGAGATATCAGTGCTGAGATTAGGAAGATGCATTTGAGAGAGGTGAGGGAGAATGGAGGGATCCAACAGAAGACACTTCATCTGAGACCAAGTATGAAGGCAGGTGAATAAAGAGGAAGGGGCAGATGAGAGAAAGGTAGTTGGGAAGAATCAGCAGTAGCTGGTGAAGAAACAGATGGAAATGGAGGGATCTAGAAGGAGAAACATTGAAGACGACACAGACTTGTCATTAGCGCAAGGGGTGCAAACTCAGATGCCTAAAGGGCCAGACACATACTGTAAATGAGCCAAGAGAGCCAAGTATAAGCAATAGGGAGCAGTGAGAGGGAGTTTATGCCCCATCTAAAAACCAAACCAAACTCATTGCCATCGAGTCGTTTCCAGCTCATAGCAACCCCCGTTGGATTTCCAAGGCTGTAAATCTTTACAGAAATAGATCACCCCATCTTCCTTCTGCAGGGTGACTGGTGGGTTTGAACTGCTGACATTCCAGTTAGCAGTCAAGTGCCTTATGCACTATACTACCAGAGCTCCTTCCCTTCTAAACAGGCAGCTGCTAATCAGCCCCAAACAGTTATTGGAATATTGGCCCCCAGTGTTGCTAGATCTTCCACTTAAAAAAAAAAAAAAAAAAAAGCCCCAAATCCATTTTTTTATGTGAAATTTCTTGGGTGTTATTTTTTTATTATTTATTTTTTTTATGTTGGCAACTCATTCAAATGTAGAAAGAAAAAAAGCACTGCGCAGCCCAAAAGATACACATGTTCAGGTTGGATTTGACCTGTGAGTTGATAGTTTGTGCCTTGTAATCAATTCAGGTTTTTGGGTTTAAGGCCTCCTCCACTATTTATCAGCTATGTGATCTTGAGCAAATTGCCTTACTCTCAAGTCCCCGTTTCCTATCTGCCAATTCCCTACATCACAGGGTTGCTGTAAGGATTTTTTTTTTTTTAAATAAGTATATGTAAAGCACTTAGCACAGTGCATGACATAAAGCAAACACTCAGAATAGTCATATCATCATGAAAGTTATTGTTCTTTCTCCTGTAACTCATAAAATCATGAGCTATTAGAGCCGAAAAGATCCTCAAAGACAGCTTATCCAGGGTTGTCAAACTTTAAAGCTGTAGAGCTCCCTCTTAAACAAGGCCTTCCCAGAAAGGCAATGCACACAACAGATGGAGGAAGGGGCAGGGCTCTGCATGAAGTGAGGGAAAGAAACCCAGAGTCCTGCTTGCCAGTCTCTCCACCCAGCCACAAACCACTCTCCTTAGTGGTCTCTCCACAAAACCCAGAGTGTTATAGAACAGGGTGTTTCAGAATTACACCTCCAGGTCCCATTTTGCAAGTAGAGAAACTGATACACTGAACTCTGGCTATAACACTGGACTTTGGGACAATGCTAGAAGCTCTGTAAATGAGCCAAGAGGGCCAGATATAAGCAATAGGGAGCAGTGAGAGGGAGTTTATGCCCCTTCTAAAAAACAAACCAAACTCACTGCATCGAGTCGTTTCCAGCTCATAGCAACCCCCATTGGATTTCCAAGGCTGTAAATCTTTACAGAAATAGATCACCCCTCTTCCTTCTGCAGGGTGACTGGTGGGTTTGAACTTGCCCCAGTCGTGGAGGGGCCAAGAGAGGGTTTATTCCCAACCAGGTGGGCAGGAAGGAGATAGTGCTCTTCCCACTGGAAAGGGCATTAGCCTGGGAGGCATCGGCCTGGCATCCTGCCCTGTCACCGACTCCCTACAGGATCTCAAGCCTGTCCCTTCTGAGTTAAAGAAGCAGCACGCCACAGGCAAGCAAGCACAAATGGGAAGGTAGATGTTATTTTTGTGTTTTAGCGCTGCTACTACAGAAATACCACAAGTGGGTGGCTTTAATGAACAGAAATTTACTTTCTCGTCAACTTACTTTCTCTTGGAGCGCTGGCTCCGAGAGAAGCCCTTCTCTGCCAGCTCTGGGGGAAGGTCCCTGCGTCTTTTCAGCTTCTGTTCCTTCGTGGTCTTTGTGTGGCATGGCTATTCCCCTCCATTTGTCCTTGCCTGTTCCTGTGCCTAATGTGCTCCTTTTATATCTCAAAAATGGTTTGCTTAAGACACAACCTACACCGATACAGCCTCCTTGATATAATAAAGCAAACCCTATTCCCAGACAGGATCATATCCACGTGTACAGGGGTTGGGATTTACAATGCTTATTTTGGGGGGACACAATTCAATCCTTAACAGATGTCATGTGAAGATCACCCAGGAACCAAGGAATGCTGAAAGAGATAAGGACTTTCCCCCAGAGCTGGTACCCTGAATTCATACTTCTAGCCTCCTGGATGGTGAGAAAATAAATTTCTGCTCTTTAAAGCCACCTCCATTTGTGGTATTTCTGTTATGGCAGCACTAGCAAACTAAGAGTTCAGGATTCTGAGCAGATTAAGTAATAGATGTTCACTCCTCTTGTCCCACAGTCACCTCTCAGCTAATACTTCATTCACTGGCTAGCTCTCATCATCCCTCCTCTGCTCAAATCCCTTCAATGGGTCCCCATTGCCAATGGCGTGAGTCAAAACCTCAAATGCCTAGAGAGGCCAGGGATCAAGTTGGAGGTAAGATGATAGGGAGTGGCGGGCATTGGAGAGAACTGGAGAGGGTGTAGATGGGGGCAGGCACCTCTGCAGTGTAGTAAATTACTTAGTGTGGCTTTTCTACCCATAAGTCTTTGTAAACTCCAAGGTGGGATTTTCTATGAGCAACTGAGGAGCTCCTGATTGCTGAAGCTATCCACCTGAGTTATTTCTGTTGGGTGTGGCACAATACAATGTTCTGGGAGGGTCCCACTCTCACGTGCTTAGAGTTCTGAGGCTGTGATTGGCTAGTTTGACCACCCTTCCGGGCTCAAAAGGAGGCCTCCTGAAAGTAGAACTCTCTCTGACTGCTGGCTGAGGAAGACGTGCTGCCGAAAGAGACATGCGCCCCTGAAAGAAACACGCATTGCTGAGTGAGACACCGAGGGACCAGCACTGCTGGGAAAGAGACTGTGAGAGACTGTTGGCCGAGGGATGGTGGGCTGGGAGAGAGCCTGAGCATTTTTCCTGAACCTGAATTGTAGCCTGTGGTGCTTCCCTAATAAACCCCATAATCTGTGAGCTCTGTGTGGCCACTGCAGTAAATTATCAAACCCAGGAGAGAGGTGGTGGGTGCTTTGGGAGGAACAGTTGGAGCAAGGGCTGGAGGGGGGAGGCAGCATGTCTGGCCTGGCAGAATAGGCCTTGGGTTACTGCTGGTAATCCTGTCTTCCTCTTGTAGGGTTAGAGGAGGTCAGAACATGTGGCCTCCTTGTCCTTTTTGCAGCCTCCTTGCACCAGTTGTTGGGAGAACACAGATGCTGAGATGCAGCATTTTCCAGGAGAATACCCAAATCTGGATCTTAATGTAAAATCTTACAATTCTTAACTGTTTCTCAAATATTATAAAATAAATGCACAAGTGAATTATGTGTGCAGGCCAATGACAGTGGGCTGTGGCCTGAAAATTTGCCCTCTCTGGCCTTGAGGATAAAGGCTCCAATCAGCCACTTTGGAGGTCTGTTTTAGTTACTTATTATCGCATAACAAACCACCCCAATACTCAGTGGCTTAAAACAATGGTTTGTGATTTCTTACAATTTTATGGATTGATCGGGTGGTTCTGCTCCATGTGGTGATGGCTGGGAAAAGCGTTCTCCCACCTCCACCTCCATGTTCTATTTCTTTTTCAAGACCAAATGCCAATGCTGCCTCCTCCATGAAGCCCACCTCATCTCCCCTGCCACTCATACTAAGTCTAAATGAAATGTTCTACTCTCCAAGCTTTGTTGTCCTCTGTAACTATTAGGACAATGTCTGGCTTACCTGAGGATGGAGGACTTTCTATGTCTCTTTCAAGCACAGTCATCTCCCTAAGTGCAGCCATATTGGATTGAACTAAACCTTGGAGATTTTTAGTCCAACTTGCCTATTATAAAATATCTATAAAGATAAAGAAACAAGACCTAGAAAAGGGAACTCACATATCATGTACACTGAACGCGGACATGAAGAGAATAACAGAGCCAGGGTTAGAGCCCACGTATCTTGCCTCCCAGCCCTATGCAGGTTAAACTCTGTTAAATCTTTGCCAGTCTGGGTGCCTGGGACTTTGTTACAGGTTGATTTGTATCCCCACAGAAACATATGTTCAGCTCCTAACCTCCATTACCTTTGAATGTGACCTCATTGGAAACAGAGTCTTTATAGATGTAATTAATTAACTTAACATGAGGTCAAACTGGAGGTGGATTAGGGTGGCCCCTAATCCAATATAACTGATGCCCTTATAAAAAGAAGAGAACAGACATAGTCACAGAGGGAAGGTGGCCATGTGAGGACAGAGGCAGAGACTGGAGTTACTCTGCCACAAGCCAAGAAACACCTAGAGCCAGAAACTGGGGAAAACAAGAAACTAACCTCACCTAGAGCCTTCAGAGAGCACACAGCCCTGCTGACAGCCTGAGTTTGGGCTTCTAGCCTCCAGAACTGTGGACAATAAATGTTTAATGTTTTCAGTCACCCGCTTTGTGGTAATTTGTTACAGCAGCCCTAGGACAGAAACACAGACTTCAATGGAAGACACTTCTCATCTCAGATGCACCCCTTGGCAAAACTTCACCAGGAGCCTGACCTTCCCAAGTGCTCAGTAATCGATGACATTGGAGCCAGCAATCAAATAAACAGGCCTTGGTTCAAACCCCAATCCTGGCACTTACTAGAAAAGCTCTTGAAGCTCTCAAAGCCCCAGTGGACTTCTCTGTAAAATGGGCGTAAGTTAAATTTTCCTTGTAGCATATTTGTGAAGAGTAGAAATGACCTATGTAGTGTCCCTGGCACACAGAAGGCGCTCAGGAAATACTAAGCTCTTATGATTGTTACAAGACACAGGGGCAGAGGCATGGAAGGGGAGAAGGGAAGGAAGAAAAGAGGGAAGGAGGAAGGAAAAAAGGAATAAGGGAGGGGGAAAAGAAAGGGAAGTTGGCAGGTTGTGACTGTTTAGCCCTCAGCCTTGTTCTGCTTCCCCTAGTCCACACTGTACCCCATATTCCCACTGCCGTGCTGAGCTCACCAAAAGACACACAGACGTGTGGGTGTAAGGCCACCAGCATCGGGACATGATTTAGAAGAGTCATTCTAACTGGGAAGGAAGAAGGCAGAATCAGGGGAGCCCCAGGACCACAGATAGCAAGCTTGAAGCATATGGTCCCCATCCCTATGACTAGTGGCTGGAGAGCTCAAGGTTGTGGAGACAACACTCATAGGTAAAAGTAGGTTTGTGCAGCCCTCAGCCCTTGTTTCCCCCTGCCCCCTCATCTTGCCACTGGATCTCCAAATTAGTTTTGTTAATCAAAGAAAAGGCAGGCTGGCAATGGAATATTATTTAGCATAAAGAGAAATTAAGTCCTGGTATATACTTTGAGATGAATGAACCTAGAAAACATTATGTTGAGTGAAATAAATCAGACATAAAAGGACAGATATTGTATGATCCCACTTAGATGAAATAACCAGAATAGGCTAATATATAGAGACCAATGTTTACTGGTGGTTACCAGGGGAAAATGGGAGGGGAAAATGGTGATATTACTTGGGGTCACTGAGTTTCTATGGAGGGTGAGGAAGAAATTTGGAAACATAGTGGTGATGGTTGTGGAACATTGAAACATAAATAATGTCACTGAATTGTACCCATAAAAATGGTTGAAATGGCAAATGTTTTTTATATATGTTTCACCACCAAAAACAAAAGAAAGTTGAAATAAAGACATTTTTTTTTAATCAACAGAAAACAAAATAAGACACTCTGGCGTCTTTAAAGCAGTATGTAAAGCAGTCTTTAAAGCATATTCTTATGTATACATAGGAGCTCTGGTAGCATAGTGGCTAAAGCACTTGACTGATAACCAGAAGGCTGGCGGTTCAAACCCACCAGCCACTCCTCGGAAGGAAGGTTGGGCAATCCTACTTCCGTAGTGATACTGCCTCGGAAACCCAAGGAGGGGTTGCTCTGAGTCGGGGCCGACTCGACGGCACATAACAACAACAACAACAACATGTATCCATGGGGATCTATAAGAATCACCTAGGGCTCTTGTTAAACTGTAGATTCTGAGATATCTGGAGCGGAAATCCAAATTCTCAGCAGGGGGTCGAACCAGAATGTACTGGTTTGAAGCCCTGCTTTAAAGTATGACTTCATTAAGTAGGGAACAAATCATTCCAGGCCTTCAAACCTCCTAATAGAGAGGGAACACCTCCCCCTACGTCCCAGTGACCTTCCCTCTGCCTCCCATTGCGTGTCCATGAGCAACACCACTGAGATCAGATGCAGCAGCACTAATTGAAATTGACATTAAGAGCTCATTTGCTCAAGCAGAAGCATATTAGAAGAAATATAAACTGGGAAGGCTTTGCAAAAATCTGTGGCATTTGTTCTAATGAGAAAAAACATCTCGAGAGTATCTTATTCAAAAAGGATTGAGTGTTCAGGAAATGACAGATACATGAAGCCACCACTCCCCACCCCCACTATTCAGAAGGGTTACACACACTTCCAGAGCCTTTACCACCAACTGTCCTCCAGTCTGAGTCTCCCAGGTGCATTCTGCAGGTGTCATCCACCACAGTCCCCTAATGTTCTCCATCTGTTTTTCCAAACCCACTTCTTCATACTCTTTTAAGAGTTCTCAGCCAGAGTTGGTATCTTTGTGTTTTCAGATGTTGTCATTTGCTGTACTTCAGGAATTCTTGACCAGGTGGCCCTAGGACTTCTCATCTTTGGATCCAATCAGGGGACCGATAGACTAAGAGAATCCCAGCTGGAGTAGAGAGGAAGCTACCCAATTGTACCCAGGTGTCTGCATCTCTTTAAATAGTGCTCTAAAGGGCACATCATGTTTCTTATGGACTGTAGGAGTTTGGGGTGGCGCAAGAGTTAACCACTCACAGAAATGTTGAAAGTCCTAAACACACCCAGCAGCACCTTGGAAGACAGTCTTGGCTATCTGCTAACGAAAGCTCATAGCCTTGAGAACCCTAAAGGATGCAGTTCTGCTCACTCTGGAAGCATAGGGTCACCAGGAGTTGGAATCAACTCAAGGGCAGGGTGGAGGGTCGACGAAAGAGGGGGAGGCCTTCAACGAGATGGATTGACGCGGTGGCTGCGATGATCGGCTCAAGTATAGCAGGGATTGTGGGGCTGGCGCGGGATCAGGCAGTGTTTCGTTCTGTTGTGCATGGGGTCACTATGAGTCGGAAACGACTCGACGGCACTTAACAACAACATAACAAACACGGGCAACTGGTTTGGTTTTTGGTTAACGTGGTTTAAAGTATAGAAACTGTTTTTGCCTGCACAGTATTATTTCCTCCTCTTCTGGAAATAAGTACCTGACTTTCTCCCATGAAGTCCTACCCCTGTTCTCGGTCCAGGCCGTGGATACTGAAGTCAGACTCCCTGGGTTTGAATCCTGGATCTGCCATTTACCAGCTGTGTTGTGGTGCAGTGAATTACTTGGTATGACTTTTCTAGCCATGGTCTCTGTGACTCCTACCAGATGAATGGGTGGGACCATGCAAATAAAGTGTGTGGAAGGAAATTAATTAGTTTTGTCATTAAGCTAGGCTCAGGAGCTCTGGTAGCATAGTGGCTAAAGCACTTGACTGCTAACCAGAAGGCTGGCGGTTCAAACCCACCAGCCACTCCTCGGAAGGAAGGTTGGGCAATCCTACTTCCGTAGTGATACTGCCTCGGAAACCCAAGGAGGGGTCGCTATGAGTCGGGGCCGACTCGACGGCACATAACAACAACACAACAACAGGCTTAAAATGAGCCCTCATAGAGGCAGAAGGGTGAATCTCACTGCCATCAAGAGAGAAGAGTTGGAGCAGACCCGAGATCCCTGTGCTGGACCTCCTTGGTAGAGACAACTGGCAGAGGAACCAAGAGGCGGAAGCCAAAGCAGTGGGCTCTGCCTGCCCATGGAGAAAGAAAGCTGAGTGCCTTTGGGCAGGAGACTTGCTGGCAGAGTGGGGTGCACATAGATGTACCAATCACCAGAACTAAAACTGCTTTGTAACACCTGCCTGATAAGGTAGGCATGCCTGAGGGCATAGCAGAGGGGAGACTGTCCTGATAAAAGAATTGTAATCTGAGCATGTTCCTGAACCTAAACTGTAGCCTGTTACTTCCTTAATCAACCCCATAATCATGAGTATTATCTATGAGTTCTGTGTGGCCACTGTAACAAATTATCGAACCCATCAGAGAAGTAGTGAGTGCTGTGGGAGGGATGGCTGGTTGTCAGAATTGGTAAAAAGGCTGGTGGGTGGTGGCAAGTCTGGCCTCATAGGAATAAGCCTTGGGCTGCTGGTGGTGATTCCATCCTTCCCTTGTGAAGTTAGAGAAGGTCAGAAAATGTTGCCCCCTCAGGAAACATCAAGCTCAATTGGCAGAACATACTACACAAAAATAATGGAGAATCTGCAAAACACCGCAGAATGTGGATGAACTTGAAGGACATCATGCTGAGTGAAATAAGTCAATCACAGAAGGACAAATATCGTATTAGTTCACTGTAGTAAAAAGTCATGGAAAGGTTTATATATGGAAGGAAACTTTCTTTGTTGGTTACCAGGGGTGGGTGAGGAGGGGAGGGAATACTGCAAAAACAAAAATAAAAAAATATTGTTGCACATCCTACTTTGGTGAGCAGCGACTAGGATCTTAAAAGCTTGCAAGCGGTCATCTAGATGCAACAATGGGTCTTTCCTTGTCCAGAGCAAAAAAATCGAAGAAAACCAAAGACACATGGAAACAATTAGTCCAAGGGACTGGTAGACCACACAATCCTCAGCCTATATGACCATGATACCAGAAGAACTAAATGGTACCTGGCTACCACTGTCAAATACTCAGAAAGGGATCAGTGCAGGAGATCCTGGATAAAGTGGGAGAACAATGTGGAACAGAACTCAAAATCATTAAAAAAAAAAAAAGACCAAGCTTGCTAGTCTGATAGAGCCAGTGAGACCCCTGAGACTATGGCCCCTAGCTGCCCTCCAGGTCTGGAATTGAACTCACTCCTGTGGCTTCCAGCTAAACAAAAGATAGGTATATGAGCTGAATATTTCCACTAGGTAGACACACTGCTTGGAGAAATCAATCATGGGAGAACAGAAGGGCTGTGTATGCACAGGGACATAGCTCAGGGGGCAGGAGTGCATGGAGGGAAGGACTCAAGGAAGAGGTAACTATGGGGAGGAAGTGGGAGGAGAGCTATTGCATTGTGGGCAATTGCAGTCCATGTAATGAGACAAAATGTGTATCAACTGCTGTATGGAAAATGAATTTGCTCTGTAAACTTTCACCCAAATCACAATAAAAATTAAAAAAAAAAAAAGAAAGATGCCACCCCCATGCCCTTTTGCATGTGTGAACCTGGGTAAGTTCCCTAACCTCTCTGTGCTTCATATGAGAGATGCAGGTTCAGGATCAGATCAGAGGTTCAGGATAATATCTACGTCACAGGGAAGATTATCTGAGTTAATATATATAAAGTATGTAGTTGTTGTTGTCGTTAAGTGCCGTCGAGTCGTTCCCGACTCATAGCGACCCCATGCACAGCAGAAGGAAACACTGCCCGATCCCGCGCCAGCCCCACAATCCCTGCTATACTTGATCCCATCATCGCAGCCACCGTATCAATCCATCTCCTTGAAGGCCTCCCCCTCTTTCGTCGACCCTCCACCCTACCAAGCATGACATCCTTCTCCAGGGAATGGTCCCTTCTTACAACATGACCAAAATAGGTGAGACGAAGTCTGGCCATTCTTGCTTCCAAGGAGCATTCCTTGCTTTCAAGGAGTATGTAGAAGAGTGCCTAAACAAAAAAACAAACTCACTGCCATCAAGTTGATTGTAACTCATAGCGATCCCTCCTTGGGTTTCCAAGGTGGTATCTCTACAGAAGTAG
Organism: Orycteropus afer afer; assembly: GCF_000298275.1. Taxonomy (NCBI): domain Eukaryota; kingdom Metazoa; phylum Chordata; class Mammalia; order Tubulidentata; family Orycteropodidae; genus Orycteropus; species Orycteropus afer. The sequence goes on along the minus strand of NW_006921607.1, from coordinate 9,472,258 downwards.
ATTGCCTAACTTCCTTCCCGAGGAGTGGCTGGTGGGTTTGAATCTCCAGCCTTCTGATTAGCAGTCAAATGCCTTAGGCACTACGCCACCAGAAGAGTGCCTGGCACATAGTAAATACTAAATGCCATCAATTATTATTACTATTCTTAGTATTAGTTCATAAGGGACTAAACCCATTCCCCTTGGTTCTAGTGTTGGCACCTCATCCAGGCCTGGCCAATCAAGGCATTCTATCCCTCTACCCACCATGGGTACAGCCATGCCAGTCATTTGGATTGGCACCAGAGGTTGAAACCTAATCTTGTCTCTGAAAGCCTGATCTTAGCCGGTCAAAGTGCCAAAGCAAAGGAAAACCTCAGATGCTGGTCTCGTTCATCAGGAGAGAGAGTTCTGAGTAAAGTTACTCGGAGACTATGAAATTTTACTTTGCAGGTGAAGGCCATTCTCCCAACTCTAATCATGGGTCCCACCCACTTTTATTGAGTCAATTACAACTCATATGATCCTATAGGACAGAGTAGAACTGCACCATCGGGTTTCTAAGGCTATATAGCTTTATAGAAATAAGAGTGCCTCATCTTTGTCCTACAGAGCAGCTGGTGGGTTTGAACCATAGACCTTTTGGCTAGTAGCCAAATGCCTTAACCATTGCACGAGAGCTCCTCTAGCCTTGTGTCAGGCACCATGAAAATAATTGCATAGATAGTTATTTTGATGGCCTCAAATGAATGGTTTTATTTAGTCCTTACCCACATTGGCTAGACCATGCCGCCAACTGTGGCCAGTAGGACAAGCACAAGCATAATTCCAGAAGCTTGGCAAATGATTGAACATCGGGGCTTGTGGTCTTGGAATGCGCACTCTTGAGCAGCTGTGTAAGCAGTCTGGTAGCCTGCTGGAAACAACACATAAAGGGGAAGAGGCCCTAACACTACATGGAGAGAATCAGAAGCCTAGCCCTCAGCCACCCTGCCAGCTGGATATAGCAGCCATAAGACTGACCATTACCTTATATCTTTCCACCCCAGCTATGCTCAGTCAGAATTTACATTTTTAACAAGAACCCCAGGTGATTTAGTATGCATAAGAATCACCTGGGTGACAAGGGGCAAGGTTGGAGTCACTTCTTGGTCACAGCCAGATACCCAAAGGGACTGAGTAGTTGAACCTGTGGGCTTGGGACCATAGTTGCAGGGGACATCAAGCTCAATTGGCATAACATACTACACAAAACATTGTTCCACCTCCTACTTTGGTGAGTAGCAACTGGGATCTTAAAAGCTTGCAAGCTGCCATCTAGATGCAACGATAGTCTCTCCTTGTCCAGAGCAAAGAAGAATGAGGATAACCAAAAATTCATGGAAACAATTAGTCCTGGTAACTGGTATACCATGCAATCCTCAGTGTGTACGACTATGAGACCAGAAGAACTAGATAGTGCCCGGCTACCACTGTCAACCACTCCGAGGGGGATCTATGTAGGATATGCTGGGTAGAGAGGGAGAACAATATGGAACAAAACTCAAAATCATTTGAAAAAAAGGGGGGACCAGGTTTGCTGGTGTGATAGAGCCTGGTGGAATCACTGAGACTATGGCCCCTAGCTGCCCTTCAGGTGTGGAATTGAATCCTGTCAAAAGACAGGCATATGAGTTGAACATTTACCTGAGGTAGATACATCCCTTGGAGAGAACGATCATGAGAGAAGGAAGGGCTGTTTATGCACAGGGAGACAGCTCAGGGGGCAGGAGTGCATGGAGGGGTGGACACAAGGAAGAGGAAGTGGGAGGGGAGCTGTTGCATTGTGGTAAATAGTAGTCAATGTCATGAGACAAAGTGTATGTGAACTGCTGTACGGAAAGTGAATTTGCTCTGTAAATTTTCACCTAAATCACAATTAAAAAAAAAAAAAATCACCTGGGGATTTTGTTAAACTGGATTCTGATTGAGTCTAGCTGGGGTGGAAATGCAAATTCTCAGCAGGGGGCTGAACTGAAATGAACTGGTTTGAAGAAGCCCTGCCATCAGCACAATCAGTAGAAAAACCAACCACCCCGAGCCCAGCCCACACTGAAGAATCATAAGCAAATAGTCGTTAAATTAAGCCCCTACATTTTAAAATATAAAGAGATAATGAACCACTAAGTTTTGGGATTATAGAGCAATAGACTTATCAAAGCAGCAGCCATGTTCACTCCATTTCCTTAGTGCCACAGAGTTCTCAGGCCCTCCCACACCTGTGAGGATAGGATTGTTAGCATCCCTGTTTTATGGATGGGGAAAGTGAGGGCCCAAAGAAGGGAAGCGGCAACACCCACCAAACAGAGGCAGAGCTACCACACAGGTCTTCTGAGTCAGCTCCTTGTACTGCATCTCCCGCCACAAGAGCCCCTATCCAGACAAGAAACTTACAAACAGTACCAGCAGGAGGGATAGAAGGAGCACTGGATGGGGAGTCACACTGGCCCAGTTTGAAGCCTGCCATTGCTTATTTATATGCTCTGGTGGCATAGTGCCTAAGGCACTTGACTGCTAACCAGAAGGCTGGCAGTTCAAATCCACCAACCACTCCTTGGAAGGAAGGTTGGAGAATCTCCTTCCGTAGGGATACTGCCTCAGAAACCCAATGAGTTTCTGCTATGAGTCAGATCCGACTGGATGCCAGTGAGTTTTAGGTAAGACAACTCAAACCACTGTCCTTTCTGGATCTCAGTTCTTCCAGCTGTTGAGTGAGGGAGAAATGAACTCAAATGATTAGAGGGAGTAGGCAGACAACATAGATAAGGGAAGCAGCCCAGGTGGGGACTGTGGTGAGTGGGGGAGCATGTACCCATCTAATGGAGGTGGCCACTACCCAGCTCCAGCTGAGTGTTACCACGTGGTAATGTGGGCCCAGATGGCTCGAGTTCCCCCTCACCTCCTCACCCCCTTAGGCAGGAAATGGAGGTTAGGATGTGAAATTTCCTAATATTCAAGTTCATTTGAATGTTTTAAAAATATCATGTGAAACCATAGAACACATCTTTTTGCCCTGCAGGCTACCGGTTTGAAACCATTTAACCAGATTCTTTCAAAACAAACTGCCAGCTTTTATACAGGCATCAGAGATTAATGCCTACCACTCCCCAACTCTGACCTACACACACACAGAGCAGTTCCATCTATTCCACCCGAGCCTCAGAGCCTGACCAGTGTGGAAACCTTGGTGGTAGTACACCATCTTTCTCTCCTCTTCACAGACTCTCATTTCCAGCCCACTCACCCCTCTGGCTGTGCTTCAGGGAAAGGAGTGTAGAGACCCAGCTTTGAACACTGAAAGAGCACTTGAGTTAGTTCGTGGGGCTTCACAGTAGAAGGGAAGGGACTAACACTTACTAAGCACCTACTACGTGCCAGGCATCATGGTAGACTCTTTGCAGCATCATGTAGTAGTGTACCCTTGGACTAGTCTTTGCCTCTCTCAGCCTCAGTTTACTCATCCGTAAAACAGAAATCAGTGTTTCCACAATTAGTCCAAGGGAGTGGTAGATCATGCAATCCTCATCCTATGCAACCATGAGACCAGAAGAACTAGATGGTGCCTGGCTACCACTGTCAGCCACTCAGAGGGGATCAGTGCAAGAGGTCCTGGATAGAGTGGGAGAACAATGTGGAACAAAAGTCAAAATCATTAAAAAAAAACAAACAGTTTTGCTGGTCTGATAAAGCCTTGAGAGACCCCTGAGACTATGGCCCCTAATTACCCCTCAGGTCTGGAATTGAACTCACTCCTGTGGCTTCCAGCCAAACAATAGACAGGCATATGGGTGAACATTTACATCAGGTAGATACACTCCTTGGAGCGGTAGATCATGGGACAACAGAAGGGCAGCATTTGCACAGGAAGACAGTTGGGGGAGGGGGCGGGAGTGCATGGGAAGGAAGGACACAGCATAGAAGTAACTATGGGGAGGGAGTGGGAAGAGAGGGAAGAGAGCTGTTACATTGTGGGGACTGCAGTCAATGTCATGAGAAAAAATGAGCATGAACCGCTATATGGAAAATTAATTTGCTCTGTGAACTTTCACCCAAATCACAACAAAAATTTTAAAAAAAGAAGAGGAAGAAATCAGTGTTTCCAACTTCTCAAGGCTTTTGTGGAGGTGAAATAAGGAGAAATGTACATGTGGCAGACACTTTGCATTAGCTACTTCAAAATCGTCTGTGGCCTCCCTTGCCATGAAGACTAGAAATCAAAAACATTCTATTTCCCAGGCTCTCTAGCAGGAAGGGTTGGCCATGTGACAAAGTTCTGACCAATGATATGCAAGTGGAAGTAATTTGCTGTTACTTACCATAAAAAAGGTGTTTTGTTTTGTTTTTTAAGAGACAGACTTAACTGGCATTCCTCTTCAGTCTTTTGCACTTCCCCCTACTGCCCAGAACACAGATGTGATGCACAGAGACACTGTAGCCATCTTGTAAACTTGAGAACCAAGATTGGGTTGATAAGAATGGCAAAGCAGAAAGACAGACTAGACTTCTTGTTATGTGAAATCAATCAAAGTCCTGCTGTAACTTTTGATTTTGGTTTCTTGCTGCCAAATACATTTCTGACTTAATACTTGGCTCATTGTCCAAAAAGCCCACTGCCATCAAATTGATTCTAACTCATAGTCACTCTGTAGGACAGAGTAGAACTGCCCCATAAGATTTCCAAGGTAGGAGCTCTGGTAGCATAGTGCCTAAGGCACTTGACTGCTAACCAGGAGGCTGGAGGTTCAAACCCACCAGCCACTCCTCGGAAGGAAGGTTGGGCAATCCTACTTCCGTAGTGATAACTGCCTCGGAAACCCAAGGAGGGGTCGCTAGGAGTCGGGGCTGACTCGATGGCAAATAACAACAACAACAAATCTTTACAGAAGCAAGACTACCTCATCTCTGTCCCGTGGAGCAACTGATGAGTTCGAACCATTTTGGTTAGCAGCTGAATGCTTTAACCACCAGAGCTATTAGCTATTGTTATTGTTACTGAAGAAGCCCTGGTGATGTGGTGGTTAAGTGCTCAGCTACTAAACAAAAGGTTGGTGATTCAAACCCACCAGCCACTCCACAGGACAAAGATGTGGCCGCCTGCTTCTGTAACAATTACACCCTGAAAACCCTGCAGGGCAGTTTTACTCTGTCCTATGAGTTGCAGTCAACTAGACAGCAATGGGCTTGGTTTTTTGGTATTATTATTTTGTTTGTGTTACCTCTCACAATCCATATAGCTACTCTCTGTTGTGGTTATCTTTAGCCACAGTTTAGAAGTGAAGAAAACCAGACTTCTTCCCAGGGTGAGTTGTAAAGTTGCAATGAGATGGGTGGCCATAGTAACAGTGAGCATTTATTCAGCGCTTGTTATGTTCCTGGCACAGTCCCAAGTGCTTCACATATACTAACTTGTTTAATCTTCACAGCAACCCTGTGAGGAAAATACTATTGTTATTCCCATTTAACAGACGAGGAAACAGAGTCAGAGAAGCCCAGCAATTTGCCCAAGAACATACAGCCAACAAGCAGCAGTTTCAAGATACAAATTTAGCAGTCTTAGGGCTGTGCCTGGGATCCAATGTGCGTGTGTTTTTAATAAGAAATTATAGCTGAAAAGGATTAAATGACTTATCAAAAGCCACACAGCTAGGGAAAAATGGTATCAGGATTTGAACCTAGGTCTGGCTGACTCCAGACTCACATTATTAAGGGACCCCTACAGTGAAGAGATCTGTGGATTTGCAATGTTGAACAGTCACATGAGGAGAGGTTATTCAGAGAAAGGCCAAGAGCCATACTAGCTACTATTCCATCCAGATGAGGAATTGGAATCTTAAAGAGGGGAAGTGACTTGCCCAGTCACCCAGCTAGAAAGAGGCAGTGCAGGGACCAGAATCCACCTCTGCCTGACCCCAGAGCTTGCTTCCTCCCTCAGGCCTGCTCCTGGGACCTGACCTCTTTTCCATGACTGTGGGGGACACAAGGGTTGGGATTAGTACTGCCCATCACTGATCATAATGAGCCTTGGAGACAGAAACTCAGTGGCAGAGAGGGACAACCCTGCCAATATTTATACTAATTAAGAGGGCACTAAATTGAAGAGGCACGTGGCAGTCCTTTGGTCACCAGCCAGTGCTCTGACAGCTTTTGCCATCCTCCATGGGTCTGGCCAGGCTTGTGTGGAGCACAGAGTGACCTCACACATCCTGGTTCTACACTAAAATACTTAATCGTCCGAGAGAAAATACCAGCACTCCTGCCCAGCTCTGGGTGAAGCTGCAATAAACTAATTGAAATTAAATGGCTCGAATCTCTGGAGGGAAAGGGCCACTGGTAGGGAACTATAGCGTGCATTCATTCAACCAATATTTACACTACGCTGCACCCATGACGATGGCAATGATCAAAGCAGGTAAGGGCCCTGGACTCATGAAGATGTGTTTGTGGGAGGATTGAAAGCCATAACACATCGGCGCAAAAAAATCCTCGGTGAAGGAGGACCATCTTCAGGAATGTTTTTACACCAGAACTGAGGGAAATGTGCTTTCTTTTTTCCCAAAGCTGTTAAAACCAACTTTGGCTGGTTCTGGAGTTACCAGAAGCCACACTTTCTAGGTGTGGGGAAAGCCCCTCTGTGATAGATAAGAATGGCTCCAACAAGCAAGGAGCAGCAGAGATGAGAGAGAAGGGCCTGATAGATCTGGGTATCTGAATCCAATCATCTCTGGGATCAGCTACACCCTGTGCTGCCCATGGTCTGGTCATGCAAAATCAAACCAAACTCGCTGCTGTCAAGTCAGATCCGACTCATAGGGACCCCTCCTTGGATTTCTGAGGCAGTGTCACTATGGAAGTAGAGTGCCCAGTCTTCCTTCTGAGGAGTGGCTGGTGGGTTTGAACTGCCAGCCTTCTGGTTAGTAGTCAAATGCCTTACCCCAATATGAGCCAATAAATCCCTTTTCTTAGTTAAGCTAGGAGCTCTGATGCCGTAGTGCCTAATTTATTTGATTGTTAACCAGAAGGCTGGCAGTTCAAACCCATCAACCTCTCCTTGGAAGGAAGATTGGGCAATCTACTTCAGTAGAGATGCTGCCTTGGAAACCCAAGGAGGGGTTGCTATGAGTTGGATTTGACTAGAGGGCAGCAAGGTTTTTTTTTTTTAACTCAAGCTAGCTGGAGTTAGGTTTCAATCACTTCCAGCAGAGAATCTTTGACTGATACAGACATTCCCAGTAATCAAAGATACTCACAGGCAGGAGCTAAGATAAGAAAGGAGACCCTAGAGATGGTTGCTAATAGCTAGTTTTGAGTATGTAGGAACTAATCTTCCAGGGACTCCTAGACTCATAGCCATACATCTCTCCTACTTAATTCTCCTTCACACACACACGCCAGGGCTAAAGAAACAAAAATTATAAGAAGAAGGATTATCATAACATCAGTTACCATATTGTTTAAGCCCTTTGTGGTGCCCATCTCCTAAGTAACTTCTCTCTATATAAGGCAACAAAAGAAAATAGATGCTTTAGCATGGTTCTCTTATTCCCTCTCTCTCCCTTTTCTGAATCATTTCTAAATTAATTACCTTTTATAATCTCATATAACCATAAAAGCTAGAAAGGAGCCATTCCTTATGAGGGATTGCACACTATGAATCTACTCCCAAAGAGAAAGCCTTGTGTGCAAATAAAAGCTTGAACAGAAAGTGCTAGGGTCAGTGTCTACTCCTCCAAGAGCAGGCTCCAGCCTAGTGGACAGAGGAGGAAGCTCAGAGGCATAAACTCAGATCAAGGTTTCATTTCTTCTTTACCAGAAATATGGGTTAACTAAGAAAAGAAAAGGAGCTCTGGTAGCATAGTGCCTAAGGCACTTGACTGCTCACCAGAAGGCTGGTGGTTCAAACCCACCAGCCACTCCTGGGAAGGAAGGTTGGGCAATCCTACTTCCGTAGTGATACTGCCTTGGAAACCCAAGGAGGGGTCACTATGAGTCGGGGCCGACTCGACGGCAAATAACAACAACAACAACAACAAGAAAAGAAAAGAGTATAAATTTTTATTATAGGGGAAGAAACTGTCATGTGACTACTCATTAATTGTACTTTGGTACAATTAATAAAGGAAGAATATAGAAAAGACTTTGCAAAAGGTACTTGAAGTCCTGTGTGAGTAAGAAACAACAAGCAGAGGAACCATGGGCTTTTGATAGATGTTAGAATAGACTGTTGTCAGAAATATTCATTTCTCCCTCCACTTCCATGGATGGAATATATTTCCTCAACCATTGACTTTGGGCTCGGCCATGAAACTTGTTTGGCCAGTGGGATGTCAGCAGACATGAAGCAAATTGGCTTGAAATATGCTTGTGTTGTTGGGCATGCTCTCTTGCAATCCCACCATCAGCAAGAGGAACACATGTTCTGGACAGCCCACTGGTTGCAGGAGGAGGCCGAAAGACACATGAGCAGAGCCACCTCAGCTTATCAGGAAACTCATAAGCAAAAAATAAAGCTTCCTATCATATGCCCTCAGGAGTTTTAGGCTGAATTTTTTTTTTTTTTTTTTTTTTTACAGATGTTAGGGTTTATTCATTTTAGTCTCAGCAACAAAAGAAAAATATCATACTGTATCTCAAAATTTGACCCACCTATTCCACTTCTAGGAATCTATCCTACAAAAATGCTCACATATGTATGAAAGGATACATGTGTGAGGAATTTCACTGCAGCATTTTTAAAAATAGGAGACAGCCTAAATGTTGTCAATATAGAATTGGGTAAATAAATAATGGTGCTTATATACTATGCAACACTGGGCAGTTAAAAAGAATAAGACAAAGTAAATAAAATACTCTTATGGTTGTTATGGTCATGCATCAATGTCAACTTTCATCAATTAACAGGTGTGGTTATCACATCATTAGATACCTGAGTGTTTTTTGTCAGGAACAATCATAGAAAATACATCTAGCAAAACCTTAGGGAAATAACTTAAGCTTTAAACAAAATGGATCATCCTTTATATAATAGTTGCATTTTCATTTACTATATCATGGACATTATTCCATGTCAGTACTTTT
>NW_006921607.1:9455378-9462485 GCF_000298275.1 Orycteropus afer afer | reverse complement strand
AAGTAGTAGGTGGGACAATGTTTTGTATAGTATGTTATGCCAATTGAGCTTGATGTCCCCTGCAACTATGGTCCCAAGCCCACAGGATCAACTACTCGGTCCCTCTGGGTAGCTGGCTGTGACCAAGTAATGACCATAACCTTGCTCCTTGTCAGCTCTACTATATATTAGGCTGAATTTTATGTAGCATCACTGTTGCTGTCGTTGTTGGTAGGTGCCGGAGGGTTAGTTCTGACTCATAGCGACCCTATGTACAACAGAATGAATCTTTACCGGGTCCTGCACCATCCTCACATCTGTTATGCTTGAGCCCATTGTTGCAGCCACTGTGCCAATCCATCTCATTGAGGGTCTTCCCCCTTTTCACCGACTCTCTACTTTACTTAGCATGATATCCTTCTGCAGGGACTGGTCCCTTCTGACAACATGACCATCACTGTAGCAGATTTAATTGATACAAAACATTAGTGTGGTTTCCCATGAATGTACAGCTGGTGAATCCTAGCAACATTTGGATTATTTTACTAATAAAAGTTAAACTCCTTCAAGTGAGCAATCATTCACCTTTTATTATACCTGGTTGAAGTGGAAGGAAGGTGACCCCTGTAATAGGCCCCTGTCTAATGACCTATGCTGTGCTTTCAGGAATACGGGAGAGAATGATGGAGTTTCAGCTCTGAGACTTCACAGCACCCTCTTGCCTATCTGACCCAGGCCATGGGGCTTGTGCATGGGATAACCCCAGGTGTGGATCTTGGGAGAGGCAATCCACCAATATCTGTCTGTCTCTGCACATTCTTGCTGGGTATTCCAAGAATGCAAGGTCCTGACCATCCTTTACCCAGGTCATTTGTCAAGCTTGTTATTTGCAGCAAGCAGCCTTGAGAAATGAAGTAATGTTTTCCCCCAGACAAATAGTAGGCTTATGATTGCTCACTAAAAAAGTGGTAGATCCTCCAGGCTAAGTATTCATCTCCTGTAACACAACTCATCATTTGGGCTGTTGTTGTCAAGTGCTGTCAAGCTGATTTTGACTCATAGCTACTGCATGTGACAGTAGAACTGCCCCATAGTGTTTTCTAAGCTGTAATCTTTATGGGGAGGAGTCTTAATGGTGCAAGGGTTAAGCATTTGACTGCTAACCAAAAGGTTGTCAGTTCAAACCTACAAGAGCATGGAGGCAGCATCTTCCTTTAACTCCACAAGGGGGAGACAGAATCACCACCAGGAGTATCAGCCCAGGGCCGATCCCTATGAAATGGAGGTCAGACATGCTGCCACCCTCCAACCTTTTTACCAAATCTTATACCAGCCATCCTTCCCATGGCACTCACTACTTCCCTGATGGGTTTGTTGCAATGGGCACACAAAACTCACAGGCAATACTCGGTTATGAGGTTTATTAGGAAAGTAACAGGTTACAATTCTGGTTCAGGAATGCTCGGGATGCAATTCTTTGATCAAGACAGCCTCCCCTTGGCCATGTCCTTGACCCTCTTTGGCCCTTGGCCTCTTGGCCAAGCCCCTGCCCTCCTCAGGCAAGTGCTACAAAGCTCTTTTATCTCTGCTGATAGGTGCACCTAGGTGCACCCCACTCCACAAGCAAGGCTCCCGCCCAAAGGCACTCCACTTTCTCACTCGGTGGACTGGCAAGCTGCTGCTGTCTCATGCTGGTGTCTCAGTTTTGCTGCTCCTACTGCCATCCATCTCCCTGCCATTGTTTCAGCACAGGGACCTCAGGTCCGAGGATAAACTCACTCCTAGCTCTTCTCTGCCTTGATGGTAGTGAGGTTCCTCCCCCCTTTCTGCCTCAGGGAGGGCTCATTTTAAGGAAATTTTAGAAATTTTAGGAGCTCTGGTAGCATAGTGCCTAAGGCACTTGACTGCTAACCAGAAGGCTGGCGGTTCAAACCCACCAGCCACTCCTCGGAAAGAAGGTTGGGCAATCCTACTTCCATAATGATACTGCCTCGGAAACCCAAGGAGGGGTTGCTATGAGTCGGGGCCGACTCGATGGCAAACAACAACAACAACAACAACCACGCAAAACTGACCAATCTCCACATTAAGGTTCTATACACCTTATTTGGGATACAGCACTGGAGGCGCTTACTCATTCTGGTAGTTAAGGTTGTATGTCAACTTGGCTGGGCCTGCTTGAGTAGGTGGGCAGCTGGACGAAGCTATTCCCCATGATGAGATTGGGGAATAGTGGAATCTACTGGAGCAGCTGAGTAGCTGCTTTAGGGATGTGGGCTGCTTCCAGTGTATAAGAAGCAACTTTGAGGAAGGTCTCCAGCTGATGGCACGCTTGAACCCTGCATGTAGCTGAGTCATTGTTCAGCAGCCCGCCATGTTACCCTGCTGATCTTGGGACTTTTCCTAGACTTGAATCAATGCCCTGCCATTTGGTTTTGTAATATTGGGACTGCGCCTTTTCACTTGTTGACCTTGGGTTTGTCAGCCTCAGCAGCCAACAGCTGTCTGAGTGAAGAAAACCTTCAGTGGGCTGGAAGCAGGGGGCCGAGATGAAGCAAGGTTGAGGCGCTTTCACCAAGGTCCTAGAGCCTGGCACTTTCACAGCAGTCTTCAAGGATGCTGGGGCTCCCTTCACAAATTTGTACCTCACTGTATTGGTAAAAGGTATGTCCTCTGGGCTCTCCATCTCTGGGTCTATAGATCTAATCTGATAAATCCATTCTAACATGTCAATTCCCTAAGCCTCTGAATACCTTCTTCTACATTATACCAAGGTAGGCCTAGTACTTCAACTTGACTTAACGTAGGACACCGCATAATCCATGCTTCAGTAAGTCGACCAAATAAACAATTAGATCCTCTCCTAACCTTTCAAGCTGAAACATTGAATGAAGAATCCATACTTAGTGGGTCTAAATTAATAAACTCAGATCAATCCAATGTTACATTCCTTGCACCATTATCCCATACCCTCAATAGCCATTCCCACACATATTCTCCAGGTTTCAGTCTGTACATGTTAGCAAAATCAAGTAGGTCTTTTCGGGTGTAGCATACCACTTCCTCAGTCACACTCTATATTTCACCTTTTGGGGCTCACTTGGACTTAAGTTTAGTTATTGGTCTAGCAGAAACAATGGGTGGTTGGGGGCAGTTCCTGAGAACATTCAGCCACGGCAACTACCTCAGGCAATGACCCAGAAGGAACAATCGGGTAAATCCCATCAAACTGAGGTGGAAGGGATAATAGTTTTATAGTAATCCCTTCAGATGGGAGAGATGGTGCTGTTGGCAGGAGGGATTCAACAGAATTTACAGGCTCCATATTCTCATCTTCCTGACTGTCTGCCCATATGTCCCCATTCTAAGTTTCAGAATCCCATTTTTTCCCAACCAATGCCCTCACTTTAACTTTAGGCACCATTCTGGGCTGGCTATTCAATTGGTGTTATAATTCAGCCACCCTAACAATAAGACTCTGGGTTTGATTTTTGTCAATATCAGCTCTGTTACTAGAAGAAATAAGGCCGTCTTTCAGTTTGCAACTGGAAACATTGAGGTCTTTTACGCCAGCACTTGAGCTGTGACTCAACAGTCCTAAACTCATCTTGCTCTTTCATCACTTTGTCTTGCATAAGTAGGACCAACCAACCAGGGTCCTTACATTCCTCATGTTGACAGAATTGCAGAAAAGTATCAAACCTGGGATCACCCTAGAGCCTCACTTCTCAAAAATACTTTATCTATCGGTGGTACTATTTTGCGTATTAATGTTGCCACCTCACGCCACAGATTAGCAGGGCCCTCTTTACTAATGGAAGCAGAGTCACCAGTGTCTTTATGATTAATCAAATTGGAGAAGCAAAACAGAATTGGTAAGAACCGATTTAGGAAGCCCATCTTTATGATCTTGTCTCTCTGGAACCACTCCCGGTACTGAATGTGTTAGGCTGAGTTCTCTAGAGAAACAAGACCAGTAAAGCTTATATATGGAGAGAGAGAAGAGAGAAGTTATCTTAGGAAAATGGCTCATACACTTATAGAAGCTGGCAAGTCCCAAGTTCCTGGATCAAACATCTAACTAGAGGCTTTTCCTGACTCACGGAGCTGCAGGGGCTGAAGAGCTCAAAAAACTCCAGCGGATGACGAATCCAAGATCAACAGGCAGAATGGTGGATTGTTTACTCATGGACAGTTGTAGGCAGCACAACTGACCCAGGTGCACAGAAGGTTCTCTCATTTTCCCAAGTTGTCCATATACATATTGGAAGCAGGCCACACCCCTGGGAAAACTCCCTTTCAAAGGATTGGCTGCTCAAAGCACATACATATGATCTCATCATGGAATAACCACGTCACAACTGCTTAAGCCACTCAGAATCGTGGTTCAGGTAAGTTGACACACAACCCCAACTATCATACTCGTTTATGTCAAGACATTTGGAAAACAGCTGCCTGGCCAACCAACTGGAAGAGATCGATATTTGTGCCATTCCAAAGAAAGGTAATCCAATAGAATGTGGAAATTATCAAATAGCATTCATATTACATGTAAGTAAAATCTTGCTGAAGATAATCCAAAAACAGTTGCAGCCATATATTGACAAGGAACAGCCAGAAATGCAAGCTGGATTCAGAAGAGGATGTGGAATGAAGGATATCATAGCTGATGTCAGATGGATCTTAGCTGAAAGCGAAGAATACCAGAAAGATGTCTACCTGTGTTTTATTGACTATGAAAGGTATTCAACTGTGTGGATCATACCAAATTATGGATAACATTGCAAAGAATGGGAATTCCAGAACACTTTATTGTGCTCATGAGGAACCTGTACATAGACCAAGAAGCTGTTGTTTGAAAAGAGCAAGGGGATACTACATAGTTCAAAAGCAGGAAGGGTGAGCCTCTGGGTTGTATCCATTCACCAGACTTATTCAATCTGTATGCTGAGCAAATAATCAGAGAAGTTGGACTATATGAAGAAGAATGTGGCATCAGGATTGGAGGAAGACTCCCAGATGACACAACCTTGCCTACTGAAAGTGAAGATGACTTGAAACACTTACTGCTGAAGATCAAGACTAAAATCTTCTGTGTGGATTACACCTAAACGTAAAGAAAATTAAAATCCTCACAACTGGAGCAGTAAGTAATATCATAATAAACAGAGAAAAAATGGAAGTTGTCAGAGATTTCATTTTACTTGTTTCTAAAATCAGCACCTAAGTAAGCAGCAGTTAGGAAATCAGATGTTGTATTGCACTGGGAAAATCTTCTGCAAAAGACCTTTTTAAAGTGTTAAGAAGCAAAGATGTCACCTTGAAGACTGAGGAATGCCTGGCCCACGCCATGGTATTTTCAATTGCTTCATATGCTTGTGAAAGGTGGACAATGAATAAGCAAGACTGAAGAAGAGTTGATCCCTTTGAGTTGTGGTGTTGGTGAAGAATACTGAAAACACCATGGACTGCCAGAGGAAATAACAGGTCTGTCCTGGAGGAAGTGTAGCTGGAATCCTCCTTGTAAGTGAGAATGGCCAGACTCCATCTGACCTGCTTTGATCATGTTGTCAGAAGGGACCATTCCCTGGAGAAAAATATCATGCTTGGTAAAGTAGAGGGTCAGCAAAGAAGGGGAAGACCCTGAATAAGACAGGTCGACACAGTGGCTACAATGACGGGCTCAAGCACAGCAGGGATTGTGAGGATGGCGCACAGGACTGGGCAGTCTTTTGTTCTGTTTTACACAGGGTCGCTCTGAGTCAGAGCTGATTCGATGGCACCTAACAACACAACCCAACTTATTTGCATAATCCCACCCCATGGGAGTGCCATGTACCTTATTTACATTACTAACTAATGATCCAATCCCTTGTTGGACCACATACACCTTACATTTACATATCCCCACCCAGTCATCTGGTGGGAGTCACAAAGACCATGGCTAGAAGAACCATACCAAGCAACTCACTGCACACAAAACTAAACCAGCTGCTCTGTGGGAGAGACATGTGGCAGTCTGCTTCAGTAAAGAAGCACCTTAGAAACCCTATGGGGCAGTTCTATTCTGACCCATAGGGTCACTCTGAGTTGAAACCCCACTTGACAGCAATGGGTTTAGTCTTCTTTAGTTTTGGAATCACCAGGTCTTTGTCCCACAGAGCTGCTGAATGGGTTCAAACTGCTAATCTTTTGATTGGCAGCCGATTGTTCAATTGTTGCACCACCAGGGCTCCTTATTACATGGGTGAGCCTCCAGCCGCACAACAACACTCAAGCCACCACTGCATGATAAATTGCCAGACCAGTAGTGGGTTACAAGGGTAGGTGTCCCTGTAGACTCTCTTGCATCTCCTCCCTTTGAACTTGGGAGGCATTGGAATTAATGTGAACAAGAATGTCTGGCTGTGAGTAATAAAGTCCTTGGTCTCTCACCCAGGAGTCTTGTGTTTTCTGCCAGCATCCATGAAACAGAAACAGTCTAGCTTATTGGCTTTAAGTAGGGTAAAATCCCAGACTCTTCACATTTCTTGACATGAGTCATCTCCCATGAATGTCAACTGTCCCGTGCACTGTATAGGAAGTCTGTGAGTGCCTTCAGAAAGCCGAGGCCCCCTTGGGCAACATGTAGCTCCAATCCAGGGAAAACCAAAACCAAACAAAACTCACTGCCATCAAGTTGATTCCAACTCATAGCGATCCCCTTTGGGTTTCCAAGGTGGTAAATCTTTACAGAAGTAGATTACCCAGTCTTCCTTCTGCAGAGTGGCTGGTAGGTTTGAACCTCCAACTTTCTGGTTAGCAGTCAAATGCCTTAGGCACTGTGCTACCAAAGCTCCTTAACCCAAGGAAAGAAACCTCATAAATCCTCAAATGTAAAAGTTAGAAGGCACCTTTGTTTAGTTAGTGCAGTGGGTCCTGGATGATGGGACGTATTCCTAGTAGGATACAAGATGATTTAAAATGCTATGTGGGAGAACATGATTTAAAATTTTAATAACAATAGTTTTTTTTTTGTTGTTGTTGTTTAGGTTGGCTTTTTAAAAATGCATTTTATTGAAATATAATTTATGTACAGTGAAATAAACAAAACTAAAGTGACATAGGTCAATGTTTTTTTTTTTTTTT
>NW_006921607.1:9419264-9454558 GCF_000298275.1 Orycteropus afer afer | reverse complement strand
TGGGCCTGGTTGAGTGGCTGGGCAGCTAGATGTAGTATTCCCCATGATGAGACTGGTAATCAACTCCACAGTGGAATCTACTGTGAGCAGCTGAGTAGTTGCCTTTGGGAATGTGATCTGCTTCCTGTATTTAAGGAGAAGCCTTGGGGAATGGTCTCTAGCTTATGGCACACTTGGACCCTGCATGAGGCCGTGTCGTTGCTCAGCAGCCTGCCATGCTCTGCTGACCTTGGACCTTACAATGGACTTAAGTTAATGGGCTGCCATGTGGTTTGGTAACATCAGGATTATGCCTTTTGACTTGTCAACCTTGGGGCTTCTCAGCCTCAGCAGCCAGCAGCTGTCTGAGTGAAGAAAAGCCTCTAGCTCTAGTGGGCCAAGAGCAGGACACAGAGCTGGGCCCCAAGGTTGAGGGGCTTTCACCAAGCCCCTAGAACTTGGCACTTTGAACTTGGACTTAAAGCCTCCAAATTGTAAGAATAAACTCCTGTTTGTTAAGGCCATCCTATTTGTGGTATATATTCCTGTCAGAGCGGCACTAGGTAACCAGAACAACCATCATATTTGAGGGACAATTTTGCCAGGTATATAATTCTTGGTTGGAAAGTTTTTTCTTTCAGGGTTTTATACATACCATCCCATTGTCTTCTCCCTTGCATGGTTTCTTCCGAGAAATCTCAGCTTAGTCTTACTGGTTGCCCCTTGTAGGTAACTTTTCATTTTTTCCATGCTGCTTTTGGGATTCTTTGTTTTTGGTGAGTTTAATAATGCTATGTCTTGGTGCTCTGGTAGCATAGTGCCTAAGGCACTTGACTGCCAACCAGAAGGCTGGTGGTTCAAACCCGCCAGCCACTCCTCAGAAGAAGATTGGGCAATCTACTTCCATAATCATACTGCCTCGGAAATCCAAGGAGGGGTCGCTATGAGTCGGGTCCAACTCAATGGCAAATGACAACAACAACATGTCTTGGTGATTTTCTTTTGGGTCTATCCTGTTTGGGGTTCATCGGACTTCTTGAATGAATATATTCTCATCATTCATCATACCAGGAAAATTCTCTTCCAACAAATCTTTGACAATTTTCTCTGTGGTTTTATTTGTCTCTTCCTCTTCTGGAATTCCGATTACCTGTAGGTTATTCCTTTTGATGGTATCCCACATGAACCTTAGGCTTTCTTCATTTTGTTTTGATCTTTTTTTCTGATTGATCCCTTTCCAAAGAAATAGGAGGTATTTGCCTTTAATCTCATTAATTCTGCCTTCCATTGATTCAATTCTACTCCTTTGCCCATTCAATGTCTTATCTATTTCTGAGAATTTAGTATTAATCTTCTGGATTTCTGCCTGTAGATTTTGTATCATTTCTAATTTTTCATTTATTTTGTCATTTTGTTCTTGTATTGTCTTTTGAAATTGTTCTAGGGTTTTCTCCGTGTCTTCTTCAGTTTTGTCAGTGTTTTCCTTGATCTGTCTCTCAATCCGTTGAAGATATCTAAATATAATCCTTTGAATTCCTTAACAAGGAGTTCCGAAGCTGTGTCTTCCTCAGGGATGTGTTTTGGGTCTGTATCCTGGTCCCTTGTTTCTCCTACTTTATCTTGCTTCTTTGTGTGGACTGGGATGCTCTGTTGTCTCTCAGGCATTGTGATGTTTTTGTGTTTATATTTAATTGGTGATTGTATGTTAGAGTGACTTGCCCACAATTTTCATTTTGTTTTGTTTGTATGTTATCTATGTAAGTAGATTACTGTGCTTGGCTCCTCTATTCGCTAGTTGGCAGCACTTATACATTCACCATCTGTCTCCTGTCCTGTTGTCAGCCTCCCGTACATCCCTGCCATCCTTGGTAAACGGAGGCTATTCTTAAGTCCTTGGAATCTGAATGAGAATGCTGTCACTTTAAAATCCAAAATGGCCACTGCTTGTAAACAATCAAAATGGCTGCACCCTCCTGACAGCCGAAAGTCCACAGCTCAGGTTGTCTCCCTCCTTGCTTTTTCCATTCCTAGTCACAGGCCACCAGCACAGTTATCCCTGCAGCCCTTGACAACCAGGGCTGATCTATAGGTCAATTCTCAGGTCCCAACACCACTTGGGAATATTCAGGCTGTTGGTCCTGTCAGAATAGCTGACAGTCCACTGCTCCGACCATCTCCATATTCACTGTTTTCGTTCAGGTTTTTCCACTAGTTGGTGCCCAATCCACTTCTGTATAGTTCCTTTCAAAGCTCAGGGCTCCTGGATCATCTTCTCTATCTCTGTCAATTGGTTTCTCTTTTCTTTGTTGAAAAGGATTTGTGTAGTTTGTCTGCCTATTCTGCCATTTTACCAGAAGTCCTATTTCTTTGTTTTTTTAAATGTTACTGTAATTTGAGTGAAAGTTTACAGAACAAATTCATCTTCCATAGAGCATACACTTTGTCTCATGACATTGACTGTAATCTCCCACAATGCAATAGCTCTCCTCCCACTTCTTCCCCATAGCCACCTGTTGCTCATGTATCCTTCCTCCCATGCACTCCTGCTCCCTGAGCTGTCCCCCTGTGCATACACAGCCCTTCTATTCTCCCATGATTGATCTCTCCAAGGAGTGTATCTACCTAATATAAATGTCCAGCTCATATGCCTGTCTTTTGTATGGCTGGAAGCCACAGGAATATGTTCAATTCCAGACCTGAAAGGCAGCTAGGGGCTATATTCTCAGTGGTTCCACTGGCTCTATCGGACCAGCAAACTTTGTTGGTCCCTTTTTTTTTTTTTTTTTAAATGAGTTTGAGTTTTGCTCCACATTGTTCTCCTTCTCTATCCAGGATCTCCTATATAGATCCCACTCTGAGTGGTTGACAGTGATAGTGGGCACTGTCTAGTTCTTCTGGTCTCATAGTCGTATAGGCTAAAGAATCGCATGGTGTACCAGTCCCTTGGACTAATTATTTCCACGAATCTTTGGTTTTCTTCATTCTTCTTTGCTCTGGACAAGAAGAGACCCATCACTGCATCTAGACTGTCACTTGCAAGGTTTTAAGTCATTACTTGCCAAAGTAGGATGTGGAACAATGTTTTCGTGTAGTATGTTATGTCAATTGAGTTTGATGTCCCCAAGACTATGGTCCTGAGCCCACATTCCAATTATTCACTCCCTCTGGGTAGCTGACTGTGGCCAAGAAGTGAATGCAAACTTGTCCCCTGTCAGCTCTACTATATACCTGTGAATTCTTACAGCACATACAAATACACTTGTAGAAGCATCATCTGCCAACCTTATACACGATCATGGGCATACTCCCCCCTGCACAGACATACCGAATCTTTCAGCCTGTCCACCCATCTATTCACCTGTATATCAGTGTTTGCCATCACTGACAACACAGTACTATATGTGCAAAAGTGTTCATCTTTGTTATCTGTACCTTCCATGCACTTCTCTGTCTTCCTCTTCCTTGATGCCAACATATTGATCACTCACATTTGGTACATGGTCCTTCTCTTCACTTGAATCAATACTTGTCTCTACCTATCTAACAGCAAATTTTGACTCATGGTGACTCCATGTGTGCCCGAGTAGAGCTGTGCTCCACTGGGTTTCCAATGCTGATCTTTCAGAAGCAGTTTGCCAGGTCTTTCTTCCAAGGCACCTCTGGGTGCACTTTGCCACCAACCTTTCACAACTGATCTTTCCAACTCATCTTCTCTCATTGCCCCCTGAATCATGATGCTCTCTTCTATCTGAACACTTGAAATACTATCACACCTCTGAGTCTTTGCCCACTCTTCCTTCTGTCTGGAATGGCCAGCTCCTCCTTACAATCTCCAACTCGTTAAGGCCAAACGGAAGGTTCTCCTGCTTTGTGGATGTTTCCCTTACGAATCTGTCTGCTAATGCTACAGACACAGTTCATCGCTATCCACTTAGGGCTCCCAAAACACTGTCTCTGACTGCCATTCTATCACTTGCAACATTGGCATACACTCAGGCATGACTTTAATTAATTGCTATTAAATAGTTAATTGGGTGGTCATTTGCTCATTATCCATCACCCTCACTAGACTGCCAATTCCAGGAGGGTTGGAACCATGTCTGTCTTATCTCATTGACCAGGACATTGTCTAGCATCCTGGAGTTCACTGCTAAGTGGCTACTCAAAAGGCTCGAGGCCTCAGCCCCTACTCATCTTCAAGTGTTGCTCTGGTGCTCATCATGTTTGGTGTTGCCCAGAGCATGTTACAACCAGCACAGGTCAGGGCTGAGCCATGCTCCTCCTTAATCTGCTCATGTACCCCTTGTGATAGTCAAGGTTGTATGGCTTAGCTACATGGCTTAGCACTTATGAGGTAATTATTCCCCATGATGTGACCTGCTATGAGCACTCAATGCTTCCAGTATATATGGAAAAGCTCTGGGAAAGGTCTCTGGCTTTTTGCTCGGGAATCTGCATCTGAACTTGAACCAGTGGCCTGCCATATTGCTTGCTAATCTTGGGATTGTTGCCTTTGTAGCCTGTGAACCAACACCCCATCATTTTACCTGCTGATCTAGGATTTGTCAGCTTTTGAAGCCAACACCTGCTATATTGTCTGCTGATCTTCGATTCATCAGTCTTTTCAGCTGTGTAAGTCAGGAGACTCCTTCAGCTTGATGTTTGACGCACAGACTTGGAATGTTCCAGTCCCTACAACTGTGTGAGCCATTTCCTTGAAATAAATTCTCTTTCTCTCTCTCTCTCTCTCTCTCTCTCTCTGTATATATATTGTTGTTGTTATGTGCTGTTAAGTCAGACCCAACTCATAGCGACCCTTCCTTGGGTTTCTGAGGCAGTATTACTATGGAAGTAGATTGCCCAACCTTCCTTCCAAGGAGTGGCTGGTGGGTTTGAACCGCCAGCCTTCTGGTTAGCAGTCAAGTGTCTTAGGCACTACGCTACCAGAGCTCCTCATGTGTGTGTGTGTGTGTGTGTGTATGTGTGTATATATATATATATATATACACACACACACATACACATATGCTTCACTGGTTTTACTTCTCTAGAGAATCCAACTTAAGACACCCCTGTTACTGGAGACCTACCTAAGCAGACCACTGATCTCTCAGAGGTTCTTGCCTAATCGTTACATGTGGTTAAGCCCCTCCATCAGGAGTGAGAAGGTAGTATGGGGAACCTACAGTTGCACTGCGCAATACAGGAGCCACTAGCCACAGTGACTATTTTAATTTAAATTATTTAAAATTAAATTAAGTTAAAAATTCAGTTCCTCAGTCAAATTAGCCACATTTCAAATGCTCAGTAGTCAGGTGTGGTTAGTGACTACTACAATGGACAGCATAGAATTATATATAATACATTTCCATCATCACAGAATCTCTAGACATCACTAGCCTAGAGACTGACCCTCCATCAATACTTCCTATAAGATACAGCAGTCTGTGGAGCATCTCAGATTGCTTAGGTGTGAACCGCAGCTCTGCCAGTCACCAGCTGTGTGACCTTGAGCAAGTTACTTCACCTCTCTGTGTTTCATTTTCTTATCTGTAAATGTGGTACCACAATAGTATCTACTGTGTAAGTTGCTGTGAGGATTCAGTGAGATAATATGTGTAAAATACTTGACAGACAATATACCAAAAGTAGCCACTCAGCTGCTTGTGGTAGATCCCACCATGGAGTTGATTGCCAGTCTCATCTTGGGGAATAACTACCACCAGCTGCCCAGCTACTCAAACAGGCCTAGCCAAGTTGACACAAAAACATAACCAACACAATTGCACCCCTTATCAACTTGGCACCTGTACAGATCTTCAATGGGTGGTATCTATACAGGTCTCCTCCACTGGATGGCTCCAGTCCCCTAGTTCCTGAGTGGTGACCTCACCCCCTTGGCCTGGCAGACCCTGTTCCTCTCCTTCTTGGGCATGGCAGCCCTGCCCCCTCACTCTTGGGCAGCAGCTATGGCTCTATCCCACTAGCCCACATGAACAAGCAGCCCCATACTCCAGAACCCATTTGGTGAAGGTCTCTCTCTGAAACCTAAGGGGCTGTGGTGGGACCACCCCCAAAGGCCATGGTCCTACCCTTTCAGGCTGAGGCAGCTCTGCGTCTGTTTCCTTGGTCTCTCCGCTTCTGCCGATTAATGCTAAAGGCAACCCAGTCCGCGGGAAATCTTCCTGCCCTAAAAAACACTCAGTTTTCTTGCTCCATGGGTCAGTCAACCTGCTACACCATTTCATGCCGGTCTTCTCTACCAATTAATGCCCGAAGGCAATCCACTCCGTCAGGAAGCTGCCTACCCAATGGCACCCAACTTTCTCTTCCATGGGCTGGTAAGCCTGTTGCTGTTTAATGCCGGTCTCTGGGCTCTGCTACTGTGTCTTTCATGCTGGTTTCTGGGCTCTGCTCCTGCCGTCTCTCATGTCGGTGTCTGGGCTCGGCTTTTGCTGTCTCTCTAGCCATATGCCAGGGTCTCTCTGCCAGGGTCTCAGGTCAAGAATGCACTCCACTCCTGTTTCCACATTTTAGGTATCTGTCAGAGCAGCACCCCACTCTCTCAGTACCATATTCTGTTCCGGTTACCTAGTGCCACTCTGACAAGAATATACCAGAAATGGGATGGCCTTAACAAACAGGAGTTTATTCTCTTACAGTTTGGAGGCTTTAAGTCCAAGTTCAAAGTGCCAAGCTCTAGAGGCTGGGTGAAAGTCCCTCAATCTTGGGGTCCAGCTCTGCCTCCTGCTCCCAGCCCACTGGAGCTAGAGGCATTTCTTCACTCAGACAGCCGCTGGCTGCTGAGGCTGACAAACCAAAGGTTGACAACTAAAAAGGCATAGTCCTGATGTTACCATAACACACAGCAGGCCATTAATTTAAGTCCATTGTAAGTCCCAACGTCACCAGAGCATGGCAGGCTGCTGAACAATGACACGGCTACATGCAGGGTCCTAAAGTGCCATAATATGCTAGAGACTATGCCTAAAGCTGCTGCTTATATATAGGAAGCAGACAATATCCCAAAGGCAGCTACTCAGCTGCTTGTGATAGATCCCACCATTGAGTTGATTATCAGTCTCATCATGGGGAATAACTACCACCAGCTGCCCAGCCACTCAACCAGGCCCAGCCAAGTTGACACACAAACATAACCACCACAGGTAGGTACCACTACGATTTCTGTCCTAAAGGTTGGTGGTTTGAATCCACCCAGAGGGGTCACAAACGAAAGTCTTTGTGATCTACTTCCAAACGGTCCCAGCCATTGAAAATCCTATTCATAATTCCACTCAGAAATGCACAGGGTCACCATGATTCAAAATTGATTCAACAGCAACTGGTTTGGTTTCCTTTTCTTTTTAATTAGGATCTCCATTTTACAGATGAAGAGATTGAGGCTCAGAGAGCTGAAGGAACTTGTCCAAAGTCACATGGTGAGAAAGTGGCAGAGCTGGCTTTGAACTGCAAAGCCTACAGATGTGGAGAGCTGTAAACTGCTTCTCTGATAGATGAAAAGGGATCTACCCCTACCCCCAGCAGGGATTTGGTCTAACTTCCTAGTCCCCTTTGCCCAAATGTATGCCTGCCAACTCTACCAGGAGGCTCCAAGCTCCCAAATGATGCCCGACCCCAATTGGTGGGAGTCTCTGCCTTCAGCTGGCACCCATCAGAAAGTCTTCTCCTTCCTGCTGTCCTAGATGAAATGCTGGACCCAGAGCACTGTGCAAACAGAACATGAATTCTGCTGACAGGGTAATAATAAGACTCCTAAATCAGCACTTGGACTTTTTGCTTTACATATATTACTCAAATTACATGTCAGGGATTAATATACATTATAAACCAGATGTGCCGGTAACATATATCTCTCTGGAAGGTCTCTGGGGTGCTTCCTAAAACTGCTACTGGTGTTAATCACACAGTCTTCTCATCATGCTTGGGCTCTGGTGGGGCCACACTGACAGCTGGGGAGCTGGGGAGGGGTCAGGAAAGATGAGAGGCCTTGAGGAGCTGCAAAGAGCCCATTTTCTCACTCTGGAGCCTGGCCCAGCTGGGTCGGGTTTCACAGCTGCTTCTGTATCTTTCAGCTCTGCAGGCTGTGCCTTTCAGTCTGGAACCCCTAGTGCTTAGCCATGGTTTGTATTCAGAGGAGATAGAGGAAGCTGATTACCTGCCCAAGGTCCATTCTCAGACCCTGACTTATTTGGGGCTTCAATGTACCTAGCTAAAAAACACTCACCTTCCCAATTTCTTCTATGGCTAGGTATAAGTGTGTGAACGAGCTCTGGCCAATGAGATCGAAGAAGTATGCTGGAAATTTCTGGGAAATCAGGAGATAAGGGCCATCCCATACTTCTTACTTTCTTCTCTTCCTGCCTGGAACACATCATGAAAGCCACAGAGGTGACAAACAAGAATGAAGGCCTACATGCCAAGATGAAGGTGTGACTAGATGGATGGAGTCTGGAGTCGTGTGGATGCATCTGAGCTTTTGCACCAGCCCTGTTCTGCCTTTGTGTTCTCTAGACATGCTGCTAAAATAAGATAAATAAGCCCCAATCTCAAGCCCAGAGTTACTGGGGCTTATCACATTGCTGATGCATGTTTTCAGTGTTCCTGGCATCCAGAGGGAAGCAACTCCTGGGCCACCCCCTCAGTCCTTGCCTCTCTTTCCTGAAGAATGCCCATCACCACATTCTCACCACACTCCTTCTCAGAGAATTTTCCTCACATTCGCTGTGGTCTATGGCCATAGCTACGGATTGAGACAATGGAATAAGCCAGACCCAAGCAGGTTGTTGTTGTTTTTAGGTGCCGTCGAGTTGTCTCCAACTCACAGTGACCCTATGCACAGCAGAACAAAACACTGCACGGTCCTGTGCCAGCCTCCCGATCCTTGCTATACCTGAGCCCATCGTTGCAGCCACCGTGTCAATCCATCTCATTGAGGGCCTTCCCCTTCTTCGTTGACCCTCCACTTTACAAAGCATGATATCCTTCTCCAGGGAATGGTCCCTTCTGACAACATGACCAAAATAGGGAAGATGAAGTCAAGCAGGTTATCTCCTGGTAATTTCAAATGAGTCCAGAAATTTGCATTCAGAGTGCGCAATGTGGAATCAGAAGCTCACCATGGACTCAGGAGGGTTTAGTTTGGCCTGTATTGCCTGTGTTTTTCTTTTAAATATCTAAAGCTCCAAAAACCAAACTCACTGCTGTCAAGTTGAATCCAACTCAGAGTGACCCCTCCTTGGGATTCCGAGATGGTATAGCTATGGAGGGAGCTCTGGTGGCATAGTGCCTAAGGCATTTGACTGCTAACCAGAAGGCTGGTGGTTCAAACCCACCAGCCACTCCTCAGAAGGAAGCTTGGGCAATCTACTTCTGTAGTGATACCACCTCAGAAACCCAAGGAGGGGTCGCTATGAGCTGGATCCGATTCAATGGCAGTGTGTTTGGTTTGGTTTGGTTTGGTTTATCTCTATGGAAGTAGATTGCCCATTCTTCCTTCTGAGGAGCAGCTGGTGGGTTAGAACTGCCAGTCTTCTGTTTGCAGTCAAATGCCTTAGGCACTACGCCATCAGAGATTTCAGACTTTTCTTGAAATACTGGATGTCCACATGGCAATAACTGGCTGCTGCTCCTGGAGATGGCCCCCACTCTCCCATTTTCCATGGTCCCCAGAGTGTTCTTACACATGCTTCCCCTTCACTCACTGCTGCTGCGGCCTGGCTCTTTGCCTTAGTGTTCTAGGGCTGTTGTAACAGAAATAGCCCAAGTGGGTGACCTTGAAGAATACAAGTGTATTCTTTCACAGTTCTGCAGGCTCAAAGTCCAAATTGGGGTCTTAGCCCCACTGATTCCTCACTTGTCAGTAGTCCCTGGTATCCCTTGGTTCCTTGGCTTATAGACAGTCCTCACATGGTATCTGTCTTCCTTCCAGGTGTGCCTATCTCAGTGCAGCGAATCGCATAATATGGCCCTTGTAGTCATAGTCCTCCACTTTGTGATGTATTGTAAATCCTAGTCTCTATCCGACTCAATGGCACATAACAACAACAACAACATGCCTAGGAGTTCTGGTGGTGCAGTGCCTAAGGCATTTAACTGCTAACCAGAAGGCTGGTGGTTCAAACCCACCAGCCACTCCTCAGAAGAAAGACTGGAAAACCCAAGGAGGGGTTGCTATGAATCGAATTGACTCGACGAATTGACTTGACGGTGAGTGAGTTTGGTTTATTTATTTATTTATTGGTTGGTTTAGTCTCTATAGGAGCTCTGGTGGCATAGTGCCTAAGGCATTTGACTGCTAACCAGAAGGCTGGCAGTTCAAACCCACCAGCCACTCCTTGGAAGGAAGACTGGGCAATCTACTTCTGTAGTGATTGTTGTTGTTGTTGTTGTTATGTGCCGTCGAGTCGGCCCCGACTCATAGCGACCCCTCCTTGGGTTTCCGAGGCAGGAGCTCTGGTAGCATAGTGCCTAAGGCACTTGACTGCTCACCAGAAGGCTGGCGGTTCAAACCCACCAGCCACTCCTCGGAAGGAAGGTTGGGCAATCCTACTTCCGTAGTGATACTGCCTCGGAAACCCAAGGAGGGGTCGCTATGAGTCTCGGAAACCCAAGGAGGGGTCGCTATGAGTCGGGGCAAACAACAACAACTCTGTAGTGATACCACCTTGGAAATCCAAGGAGGGGTCGCTATGAGTCATATCTGACTCTACGTCAGTGAGTTTGGTTTTTTGGTTTTTTTCTCTATGCCTATATAGGGTGGGATGTATCTTGAGTCCCACCTTGCTGGAGGGTGTGACTCAAATCACCACCCTTAGTTTCCTTGAGGGTATAGGTGTGAATGTTCTGGGAAAGTTCACTTTCTTGCTCTGGTCCTGAGTTTGGTTTGTCATCATCTCACCCCTGGACTTGAGACAGCAGCCAGTCATCAGACTTACTGATTTGGATTCACCGGCCCCTGCAATCATGCAATTGGGTAGAATTCTCCAGACCTACCCACGAACTTAGGCTTTGCCAGCCGCCCAGCCTCCACCAACACATGAACCATTTCCCGGGCAGCTTGTGAGTTCTGTGAGATGTTACAGCAAAATACAGAACCCTAAGACAGAAGGGAGAGTGTTGAAGTGAGGAGTTGATGGTAGAGATGATGGAGTGGCCCAGCAGTTTGAAAAAGTTGGATGTTTGCCACATCTTTAACTTTTGCCTGATAGGGATCAGCCTTGTGCTGATCCTTCTAAAAGAAATTATTCCAGCACTATCTGTGTCAAATCTGCTCTTTTTATAATTCAGAAGTGATTAAATTCAGAATCTACTGGAAATCAAATCAAATCCAACGCCACAGAGTCTATTTGAACCAATAGCAACCCTATAGGACAGAGTAGAACTGCCCTATAAGATTTCCAAAACTGTAATCTTCACAGATGCAGACTGCCACATCTCTCTCCTGTGGAGCAGCTACTAGGTTTGAACCACTAACTTTTCAGTAAGCAGCTAAGCACTTAACCACTGCACCACCAGGGTTCCTCAAACCCACCTTACTTAAGTATAATTTAATTAACATAACAAAGAAAACCGTAGGTCCAAACAGGATTACATCCACAGGTGTAGGAATTAGAATTCAAACACATCTCCATAATAGCCACTTGTCTTTTCAAGCATAAGATGTCTTTCCAAATCACAAAAGCTGCCCTAGTGGGGTAATTATTTATCCTTTAACTTCTCACTTGTTCTCTTTCTCCTCTCACAGCTTGACCCTCCAGAATTCCAGGGTCAGCCAAATTCCCATCCGGCTTCCCACACTCCCCTTCAAGGGGCTACTCTCCATGACCCAGACTTAGCCTCCCTCTCTCTTCCTGCTGCAAAGAACAGCATCATGTC
Source organism: Orycteropus afer afer (assembly GCF_000298275.1). Taxonomy (NCBI): domain Eukaryota; kingdom Metazoa; phylum Chordata; class Mammalia; order Tubulidentata; family Orycteropodidae; genus Orycteropus; species Orycteropus afer. The sequence continues at coordinate 9,442,684 of NW_006921607.1, read as the reverse complement.
TCCAGTTTAACTGCAGTTTGGTGACTCCGTTGCCAGCATGGTTTGAAATGGTACTTGCCTAGATGTCTGATGGGCAAAGTGAAGTTTCTCTTCATCCTTCAAAGTTTTGAGCAGATGACCCTGATAAATGAGCAACCCAAAAGAGCGTCATTTAGCATTATAATTACATAAAATCTATGCAGAGTTAAGGCAACACATTTGCTAAGTGACTATAAATGTTTAATGTATTTGTTTATAACAAGTGACAATCGTACTATCATAAAAATTAGCATCACAATTTTTAGGGAGATGAGGCAGTGTGGTGGACTCCAGTGCTCCACACAGACACCGCCCCCCACCCTTGCCTAGAATGCTCTCAGTTTCTGGGGGTACTGTTGGCAGAGGGCCCTTAGCTATAATCCCATTTGGGAATTTCCTTGGTTGCACCCTTTTGGAGCAGCTTGTATATAATGAAAGGAGCCTGGTGGTTCACCGGTTAAGTGTTCAGCTGTTAACCAAACAACTGGCAGTTCAAGCCCACCCAGTGACTCCTTGGGAGTTAGATCTGACAATCAGCAAGATGGTATATGACTGGGGAATAATATGGGTTGTAGCAGCAGGGAAATTTCCCTGGTGGGTGTGGGTCAGTTTTATGGAGGTCGGGTGTCAGAAGAACATTTAAACATAGAAATAAGATCATAGCCTGGGAAACCCTGTGGGGCAGTTCCACTCTGTCACATGAAGTCACTATGAATCAAAAATCAGCAGCACCAGCAGCTGTGGTGTACAGTGATTGAGTGACTTGGGAGCATAGAAGCCTGTCCCAACCCTGGATGTGAAGAGCCATCCCAGCCTGAGTTCCCCGTGGGGTCAACTGAAACCTTTGTTCCAAACATCATCGCAGCTCCACTTCTCCCTCTGCTCCACCTTGTTTCCTTTCCCTCTTTCCACTAGTGTTGATCCCAACACCACTCCCTAATAAACTTCCTAAATGCTAATCTCCATCCCAGGGAACCCAACCTGCACTCCTCCACCCCTCCTTGTATCCATGCCCCTTGGAATTTGACTTTGCTGCTTCTCCAATCAAGAAGGCTGGCCTATGACTTGCTTTGGTCACTAGAATGAGGCAGAAGCAATATTGTACCAGTTCTGAGCCTCAGTCAGAAGCAGCTTTACATGCTTTCACTATTGGAACTTTTGACACTACCGTGAGAACAAACCCAAGCCACCCTCCTGGAACATGAAAGAACATGGCCAAGTCAACACTGTTGCCCCAGCTGACAGCCAACCAACCCCTAAAACCAGAGCCACCTGGCTGACCATAGTCCATGAATGAACTTAGTCAAGACCAGAAGTACTACCTAGCAGAGCCCAGCCCAGACTGCTGACCCAGAGAATCATGAGCTACATAAGCATTGTTGTTTTAAGCCAATTACGTTTTGTGGTAGGTTTGTTACATGGCAATTCCTAACTGATAAACCAAGAAACCAAACCCATTACTGTCGAGTCAATTCCAATGCGTAGCTGAGTAGAACAGCCCCATAGGATTTCCAAGGCTGTAATCTTTATGGATCACAGGAGCTCTGGTAGCATAGTGCTTAAGGCATCTGACTGCTAACCAGAAGGCTGGCAGTTCAAACCCACCAACCACTCCTCAGAAGGAAGATTGGGCAATCTACTTCCATAGAGATACTGCCTTGGAAACCCATATGAGTCCAATTGACTCAACGGCAGTGAGTTGTTTTTTGTTTTTTTTTTAATCTTTATGGAAGCAGACTGCCACATCTTTCTCCAGCTGAAGTGGCTGGTGGGTTCCAACAACCAGCCTTTCGGTGAGCAGCTGAGTATTTAACTACCAGGGCTCCTTTCCTACCTGATATAAGAGGGAATTGTCTTTGTTGGAGAAACCACACTGATAAGATAAATAGAAAATAAAATGTTGGAGCCAGAGTGTCAGGCCCCAAGCAAAAGAAGGTTGAGAAAATGGGAGGAATTTATTTTTTGTCCCTGAGAAAGAGGTAGAGAGAAGAGACTGAGGGTGGAGATAGGGAGGAGAAAGTTATCAGCAAGATGCTATGTGACTGGGGAATAATATGGGTTGTAGCAGCAGGGAAATTTCCCTGGTGGGTGTGCGTCAGTTTTATGGAGGTAGGGTGTCAGAAGAACATTTAAACACAGAAATACCTAGTAGTTGTTTTGGCTTTGTTTGCATTTCTATGCCATAACCACTTCTCTGTTGATTTCTTTCCCATCCAAATCTTCAGAAATGTCCTTACAAAGCAGGAACCATTCTACTCTGCTGGTGGAAGCATATGCTGGCACATCCATGTTGGAGAGAAATTTGGAAGTATTTATCTTGCTAGGTGCTGTCGAGTCAGTTCTGACTCATACTGACCATATGTACAACAGAATGAAACTCTGCCTGGTCCTGCGCCATTCTCACAATCGCTGCTATGCTTGAGCCCATTGTTGCAGCCACTGTGTCAATCCACCTCATGAAGGTCTTACCCTACAAAATGAATTGACAGAATACCCATTGAGATGTTTCAACAAATGGATGTCCTGCTGGAGGCACTCACTGGGCTATGCCAAGAGATTTGGAAGATAGCTACCTGGACAACTGACTGGAAGAGATCCATATTTGTACCCATTCCAAAGAAGGGTGATCCCAAAGAATGGAAATTATCAAACAATATCATTAATATCACATGCAAGTAAAATCTTACTGAAGATAATTCAAAAACGGATGCAGCATTATATTGACAGAGAGTTTCCAGAAATGCAAGCTGGATTCAGAAGAGGATATGGAACGAGGGATATCACTGCTGATGTCAGATGGGTCTTAGCTGAAAGCAAAGAATACCAGAAAGATGTTTACTTATGTTTTATTGACTACACAAAAGCATTTTATTGTGTGGATCATAACAAATTATGGATAACATTGAGAAGAATGGGAATTCCAGAACACTTGACTGTACTCATGAGGAACCTGTACGGAGATCAAGAGGCTGTTGTTCCAACAGAACAAGGGATACTGTATGGTTCAAAATCAAGAAGGGAGTGTATCAAGGTTGTATCCTTTCACCATACTTTTTCAATTTGTATGCTGAGCAAATAATTCAAGAAGCTGGATTATATGAAGAAGAACACGGCATCAGGATTGGAGGAAGAATCACTAACAGCCTGCAATATGCAGATGACACAACTTTGCTTGCTGAAAGTGAGAAGGACTTGAAGCACTTACTGATAAAGATTAAAGACTACAGTCTGCAGCATGGATTATACCTCAATATAAAGAAAACAAAAATCTTCACAACTGGCCCAATACACAGCTTCATGATGGATGGAGAAAAGATGACAGTTGTCAAGGACTTCATAATACTTGGTTCTACAATTAACACCAAATAGAAGCAGCAGTCAAGACATCAGATGACGTATTGCATTGGGCAACTCTTCTGCAAAAGACCTCTTTCAAGTGATGAAGAGCAAAGATGTCTCCTTGAAGACTAAGGTGTGCCTAACCCAAGCCATGGTATTTTCAATGACCTCTTATGCATATGAGAGCTGGACAATGAATAAGGAAGACCGAAGAAGAGTTGATGCTTTTGAGTTGTGGTGTTGGAGAGGAATGCTAAGAGTACCGTGGTCTGCTGAAAGGACTAACAAATCTGTCCTGGAAGAGGGGCAGCAGGAATGCTCCTTGGAAGCAAGGATGGCCAGACTTTGTCTCATCTACTTTGGTCACATTGTCAGAAGGAACCGTTCCTAGAGAAGGATATTATGCTTGGTAAAGTGGAAGGTCAATGAAAAAGGGGAAGGCCCTCAAAGAGATGGATTGACACAGTGGCTGCAATGATGGGCTCAGGTATACCAAGGATGGTGAGGCTGGCACAGGCCTGGGCACTGTTTTGTTCTGCTGTGCATAGGGTCGCTATGAGATGGAGATAACTCAACGTCACCTGCCCCACAACCTACAAAATGTACATGGTCCTATGACCCAGGGATCCCACTTGTAGGTTTTTACAGAGAAATTCTTGTACATGTGCAAAGGAAACACATACAAGAATTTTTGCTCTTTTTGGTATTGTATACTAGAAAAAAATTGGAAAAACCCTAATTATCTACAAAGAGAGCTTTAGATGGGAGTCCCTGGGTGGTATAAATAGTTAAGCACTCAACTACTAGCCAAAAGGTTAGTGGTTCAAATCTACCCAGAGGTGCCTGAGAAGACAGGCCTAGCAGATCTTCTTCTGAACAGTCACAGACTTGAAAACACTACGTATGGCTCATGAAACAAAAAGCATATGAACTATTTAATGTAAAATGAATCTGCTTTGTAACATTTCACATAAATCACAATAAAACCTGAAACCAAATCCATCACCATCGAGTTGATTCTGACTCATAACAACCACCACTGGGTTTCCAAGGCTGTAAGTATTTGTGGAAGTAGATTCCCTCATCTTCCTCCAACAGAGCAGCTGGTAGGTTTGAACCACCAACCTTATGGTTAGCAGCCAAATGCCTTACACACTACACCACCAAAACCAAAAAACAAACTTACTGCCGTCAAGTCGATTCTGACTTACAGTGACCCACATTGGGTTTCCAAGGTGGTAAATCTTTATGGAAGTAGATTGCCCAGTCTTGCTTCCATGGAGTGGCTGGTGGGTTTGAACCACCAATCTTCTGGGTTAGCAGTCAGATGCTTTAGGCACTGTGCTACCAGAGCTCACCGAAACCAAAAAACCAAACTTACTACCATCGAGTCAGATCTGACTCATAGCGACCCCTCCTTGTGTTTCCAAGGCACTATCACTACAGAAGTAGATTGCCCAATCTTCCTTCCAAGGAGTAGCTAGTGGGTTTGAACCACCAGCCTTCTGGTTAGCAGTCAAATGCCTTAGGCACTATGCCACCAGAGCTCACCAGAGCTCCTTAAATCACAGTTCTTGTTCTTGTGTTCTTGTTATGTGCCGTCAAGTCTGACCCTACTCATAGTGACCCCTCTTTGGGTTTCCCAGGCGGTATCACTATGGAAGTAGATTGCCCAAGCTTCCTTCTGAGGAGTGGCTGGTGGATTTGAAACGCCAGCCTTCTGGTTAGCAGTCAAGTGCCTTGGCACTACGCTACAGAGCTCCCATAAAAAGTTTAAAAGGAAAGGAAAAAAAAAAAACTGTATGGAGCAATTTTACTCTGTTCACATGGAGTCTCCATGAGTCAGAATCATCTTGATGGTAACTAACAATAAAAGCTTTAGAGAAATGAATTTAGATACTCACATGATGAAGTACTACATAATAGTTCATATAAATGAACTAGATGTATATCTGTATCTACATATATCATCAAAGATAGATCTCAAAAGAAAATTACTACATAAAAAACAAGTTGCATAGAATAAAATATGATACCACCCGTGTCCATTTTTTAACCATACAAAATAGTATTACAAGTGCTTAGAGTACATTTTATACAGTAACAGTATAAAAAGATTTGGAGGGACTGCTGGAATAATTTCTTTTAGAAGGATCAGCACAAGGTTGGTCCCTAAGAGGCAGAAGTTAAAGATGCCCCAAATATCCAACTTTTTCAAACTTCTGGGCCACTCCATCCTCTCCAACATCAACTCCTCCTCCTTCCCTCAGTATTCCCCCTTCCGTCTTACAGTTCCAAGTATCACTGTAACGTCTCACAGAACTCACAATGGTTCACATGGTGGTAGAGCCTGGGAGGCTGGCAAATCCTAAGTCCATAGGTCGGTCTGGAGAATTCTACCCAGTTGTATGATTGCAGAGGCTGGTGAACCCAAATCAGTGGGTCCAATGACCGGTTGCTGTCTCAAGTCCCAAGTCCAGGGGTGAGATGATGACAAACCAAACTCAGGACCAGAGCAAGAGAGTGAACTTTCCCAGAACATTCACATATATACTATCAAGGAAACTAAGGGTGGTAACTTGAGTCACACCCTCCAGCAACGTGGGACTCAAGATACATCCCACCCTAAACAAGCACAAAACATGAAAAACCAAATTCATGGCCATTGAGTCAATTCCAACTCATAGTGATCCCCATTGGGTTTCCGAGCCAGTTAATCTTTATGGAAGTAGGTTGCCCCATTTTCCTTAAGTGGAGCACCTGGTGGATTTGAACCACCAACCCTCTGGTTAGCAGGCAAATGCCTAAGGCACTGCACCACCAATAGAGACTGGGATTTAAAATACATCACATAATGAAGGACTATGGCTTGTTGTTGTTGTGATGTGCCATCGAGCCGGACCCAACTCATAGCGACCTTTCCTTGGGTTTCCTAGACAGTATCACTACAGAAGTAGATTGCCCAACCTTCCTTCCAAGGAGTGGCTGGTGGGTTTGAACCGCCAGCCTTCAGGTTAGCAGTCAAGTGCCATAGATACTATGCTATCAGAGCTCCTGGACTATGGCTAGAAAGTCCATATTAAACAATTCACTGCACTGCAGGGACAGACATGAAATTCCTGGTAGTAGATGCCTCTGAGGAGAAAGATATACACAGGGGATCCCACTTCTAACACTATTCAATTTTTAAAACATCAGAAGCAAATACTATAAAAGTATATATTCAATTCTAAGAGTCGGAAGGCATGGATGTTTGTTAAATTATTCTGTTCTTTTGTGTATTTAAAATTGCTACCAATTTAGAAAAAATAAATCTAATTATACCCATGAATGCTTTCTGTGATTTGAGTGGTTATTTGTCTGTGTATGTGGCTGAGTTTCACATCTAGGTCACAGAGATTCAAGCCAGAATCAATCCCGGAGGTGGATGTTTTTGAGCACGTGAGTTACCTGGGGTCTACAGAATTTTGGGGAGGGGGTCTGTGGACCTACAGGCCATGGCAGTGGAATCTGAGTCAATCATAGCTAGACTACCAGCAGCTAAGAGACCCTAGGTGACATCTGAGTTACATGTATAAATTGTCACTGGAATTTGACACAAGTGCTAAGTAGGTCTCACAAATTGAATGACTAGTGAAAACACTCTTCTTGCTTTGCTAGTTTTCTAGGGTCTATGAACAGGACCAGGACCGGAGGAAGACTCATTAACAACCTGTAATATGCAGATGACACAGCCTTGCTTGCTGAAAGTGAAGACTTGACACACTTACTGATGAAGATCAAAGACTACAGCCTCCAGTATGGATTATACCTCAACATAAAGAAAATGAAAATCCTCACAACAGGACCAATGAATAACATCATGATAAATGGAGAAAAGAGTGAAGTTGTCAAGCATTTCATTTTATTTGGATCAACAATCAAGGCCCATGGAAGCAGCAGTCAAGAAATCAAATGATATATTGCATTGGGCAAATCTACTGCAAAAGATATTTTTAAAGTATTTAAGAACAAAAATGTCAGTGTGAAGACTAAAGTGTGCCTGACCCAAACCATGGTATTTTCTTTTTTTAATTTTTATTGTGATTTGAGTGAAATTTTACAGAGCAAATTCATTTTCTACACAGCAGTTCATACACATTTTGTATCATGATATTGACTGTAATTCCCCACAAAATAACAGCTCTCTTCCCCCTTCCTCCCCATGGTTACCTCTTCCCTGTGTCCTTCTCTCCCATGCACTCCCCCCCACCCTCCCACCCCCAGCTGTCTCCTTGTGCAAACACTGCCCTTCTGTTCTCCCACGATTAATTGTTCCAAGGAGTGTATCTCCGTGATGTAAATGTTCACCCCATATGCCTGTCTATTATTTGGCTGGAAGCCACAGGGATGGGAGGGGTCTCACCAGGCTCTATCAGACCACCAAACCTGGCCTTTTTTATGATTTTGAGTTTTGTTCCACATTGTTCTCCCACTCTATGCAGGATCTCTTGCACCGATCCCACTCCAAGTGGTTGACAATGGTAGCTGGGCACCATCCCAAGCCATGGTATTTTTAATTTTCAATAGCCTCGTATGCATGTGAGAGCCAGACTATGCATAAGGAAGACCAAACAAGAATTGATGCATTTGAATTGTGGTATTGGCAAAGATTACTGAATGCATCACGGACTGCCGGAAGAGTGAACAAACCTGTCTTGGAGGAAGTACATTGCTGCTTCGAATATAAAATGTACAGCCACTGTGGAAAACAGTTTGGTAGGTCCTCAAAATAAGTGAACATAGAATTTCAATATAACCCGGGAACCCCACCCAATCCTAGGTATATTCTCAGAAGATGTGAAAGCAGGAACACAAACAGAAACCTGTACACCAACGTTCTTTTCAACACTTTTCACAATAGCCAAAAGATGGAAACAACCAAAATGTTCATCAACAGATAAATGGATAAACAAAATGTGGTATATAACAACAACAACCTACAATGGAATATTACTCAGCCATAAAGAATATGAAGTCCTGATGTATTGCACAACATGGATGTACCCTGAAAACGTGCTGAGCAAAGTAAGTCAGTTGGTAAGGGACAAATGCTGTATGATTTCTCTTATATGAAATAAACAAATATATAGAAACCAAAGATTACTAGTGGTTACCTGGACTGGGAAGGAGAGAGAAAGGGAGAGCTTTCGCTTCAAGGACATTGAGTTTATGTTAATGGTGCTTTTGGTGTCATGTCTAAGAAAACACTGCTTAGTCCAAGGTCATGAAGATTTACATCTATGATTTCCTCCTAAGAGTTTTATACTTTTAGCCCTTACATTTAGGTCTCTGATCCATTTTGAGTTAATTTTTGTATATGATGGAAGATAGGAGTTCAACTTCCTTCTTTTGTATCTATACCCAGTTCTCCCAGTACCATTTGTTGAAAGGACAATTCTTTCTGCCATTGAATTGTCTTTGCACTCCAAGTCATTTGTTGTTGTTGTTATGTGCTGTCGAGTCGGACCCGACTCATAGCGACTCCTCCTTGGGTTTCTGAGGCAGTATCACTACGGAAGTAGATTGCCCCATCTTCCTTCCGAGGAGTGGCTGATGGGTTTGAACCACCAGACTTCTGGTTAGCAGTCAGGTGCCTTAGGCACTGCACTACCAGAGCTCCCCCAAGTCATTTAGAAAATGGAAAAGTGATAAAAATTTATAATGAAGAATTCTGATAATACAGGAAAGGGTGAATTCACATCTGGGTCATAGAGGTTACATGGCAACAGAGGTTGTCACAGGCAAGCAGTTGTGTCTTGGTGTCGAATATTTTGTATGAAATGTTCCAGGAGTACAGTGTACTCTTTCCACTTGTAGATTTGGATTTTTCTTCATTTGACCTGTTTTTCACGTATTTTATACCTTTGAATATAGCTTCTTTTCATTTGGTTCGCTGTCTCAGAGTTGTCATTAACCTGTGCAATGGATCATCTCTGTCTTCTGTGTTTATTGTTATTGCTTATTGCTTGCGGCTGTCGAGTTGGCCTCTGACCCACGGAAACCCTGTGCACACCAGGATCAGACCACTGTGACCCCCAGGGTTTTGACTGGCTGGTTTTCAGAAGGAGATGGCCAGGTATTTTTGCCTGGTCTGGAAGTTCCATTGAAACTCGTTTGGCATCACAGCAACACACAAGCTCCCACTGACGGATGACGGCTGCACTTGAGCTACACAGGCCAGGAACAGAACCCAAGTTTCCCACATGGAAGACGAGAATTCTACCACTAAACCACCTGTGGTAGTTAAGTCTGTGTGTCAACTTGGCTGGGCCTGGTGGAGTGACTGGGCAGCTGGATGTAGTATTCCCCATGATGAGACTGATAATCAACTCCATGGTGGAATCTACCGTTGAGCAGCTAAGTAGCTGCCTTAGGGATGTGGTCTGCTTCCTGTATATAAGCAGAGGCCTGGAGGACTAGTCACTAGCTTATGGCACGCTTGGACCGTGCATGTAGCTGTGTTGTTGTTCAGCAGCCTGCCATGGTCTGCCGACTTTGGGACTTTCAATGGACTTAAATTAATGGCCTGCCATGTGGTTTGGTAACATCAGGACTATGCCTTTTGACTTGTCAACCTTGGGCTTGTCAGCCTCAGCAGCCAGCAGCTGTCTGAGTGAAGAAACGCCTCTAGCTTCCATGGGCTGGGAGCTGGATGTAGAGCTGAAGCCCAAGACTGAAGGGCTTTCACCCAGCCCCTAGAGTCTGGCACTTTGAACTCAGACTTCTAGCCTCCTGAACTGTAAGAGAATAAACTCCTGTTTGTTAAGGCCATCCCACTTGTGGTATATTTCTTGTCAGAGAGGTCCTAGGTAACCAGAACACCGCCCCTGCCCTTTTCCACATTTATTGGCCTCTCTCTAATTGTTCTAAATGCGTTTCCTTTCCATCTCCATTTACCACCCTTATACCATCAAGTCTTTCCTTTATGCTAGTATTACTGTTTGGGTCATGCCACTTTCTTTGTATGGTCATTATTGTTGGTTTTGTTTTGTTTGCTGGTTTGTGGATTTGGGTGAGGTTTTGTTTTCCTGCTTTTATTTATTTATTGGTCATATTCTTTCTTTTTCTCGCTCTTTCTTTTTTATTTTACTAGCTTGTGCCGATTAGCTTGATGTCCCCTGAGACCATGGTCCCCAGCCCACGGGCCCAGCAACTTACTCCCTCAAGGTATTTAGTTGTTGTAGCTAAGAAGTTCTCCTAACTTTGCTCCCAGTTACCTTTAAACTGTACATGGACATTTTGATGTTGTTGTTGTTATGTGCCGTCGAGTCAGACCCAATTCATAGCAACCCCTCCTTGGGTTTCCGAGGCAGTATCACTACGGAAGTAGATTGCCCCATCTTCCTTCCGAGGAGTGGCTGGTGGGTTTGAACCACCGACCTTCTGGTTAGCAGTCAAGTGCCTTAGGCACTGCACTACCAGAGCGCCCCAGACATTTTGATAGCACATACAAATACGTATGTAGGAATATCGTCTGCCAAACCTATGTCTGGTCATGGGTGCGTTCCCATTCACTTATCCATACCTGGATACATAGGTAGACAGACAAGATCAGGTATGGATAGGCAAATGGTCATATTCTTAAGTGTCAGAGAATAGACACACTATTAGGACATTTCAGTTGGCTTTCTTAACCTGGAAGTCTCTTCAGTTTCCTTTGTAACTCTAGACTCACTAAATTTTCATTCTATTTCTTTGGCTTCCTTGCCAGTAGGAAGGACTATACCTGAACAGTTCAATTTGTAGCCACCTGCCACATGTTGCTATTGAGCACTTGAAATGTGTCTAGTGCAAATTGAGATGGACTGTGCATTAAAAATACACACTGGATTTCAAAGACTTATAACCCTTCTCCAAATTGAAATATTTCATTAATAATTTTATATTAATAACATGTTGACATAATAATTTTGATATATTCACTTTAATAAAATATACTATTAATTAACATTACCTGTTTCTTTGCATTTTTTAAGTGTGGCTATTAGAAAATTTTAAATTATGTGTGTGGCTCACATTTGTGGCTCATATTATATTTCTTTGGATAGTACTGACCTAGACTGAGAAACTCAAAAGGTCTGATACTCACCTTGATGGTGACAGCATTTGGGGGCCATCTGCACGTACTTCCCAAGGATAAAGTGATTTACTGGTAACTATGTTGTTAAAACCCACCAGCTGCTCTGCAGAAGAAAGATAAGGCAATTTGCTTCCATAAAGATTTACAACCTTAGAAACCCAATGGGGGTCACTATGAGTCAGAATTTATTCGATGGCATTGAGGTTTTTTTTTTTTTTTTTTTAATATTTTGTTAGAAAGGAATTCTGGTGGCGTAGTGATGAAATAATTTGGCTGCTAACCAAAAGGTCAGTGGTTTGAACCCACTAGCCACTCTGTGGAAGAAAGATAATGCAGTCTGCTTCCACAAAGATTCACAGCTTTGGAAACTATGGGACAGTTGTATTCTGTGTTATAGTGTCACTTTGAGTAGGAAGACACTTAATTGCAGTGGGTGGGTTTTATTCAAACAGAAAACATGCAAGGCTTCACCCGGTCACTGTGGGACATTTCGGTATTATAGTATCTCCAAGTTCAAGGTACTGATTATCATCATGACTTGGTGTGTTCCTTACCTCTTCTGACCTCACCTATCATAACTCGTTTTGGAAGAAAGCCCCCAAGCTCTGTACCTGAAGCTGGGCCTGCAGCTTCACTCAAGGCAGGCTGCATTTGAGTACTAATGTGTTCTCTGAATTGGCTCTTCCACCCTTCACAAAGGATTTGCCAAATTGCATCTCAAGATGAGAATAGGGTGGTTGGTTTGTTTCTTTCTTTCTTTTCCCCCCTCTCCCTTCCTTTCCTTTCCCTTCTCTCATTTTAGAATTTGTAAGTAGATGTCAATTTCCCTTCATCTTATCCAAGTTGAAAGTGGGGAATGAGGAATGTCCACTGAAAAATGTGGAGCCTAAATCATTTACATGAGGAAAGCTTCACATATCCATTCCGGATCACATTTGGGCCACCCAGAGGGAGGCATTCATTGTGAAATTCAATTACCGGGTCTGTGCTCAGCTGCTCTCTGGAAGACCAATTAATTTTCCCCCTTTTCTGCAAGTGGAGCCTCTTTATAAAGCTACAATTAAGGGGCTTCCAGAGCCTGTTTCACCTTTCAGGTAAATTCAATGAAAAGGAAACAGACCCCTATTTTTAGCTAGAGAGGGGAGCCCAGGGGAAAGGAAGCAGCCCAAACTCCAGGGGACTGAGCCCCTGTTCCAAATCCCGACACCCCTCGACCTCCTGGGTCGGCTGGGGGAGGCAGAAATCCCAGCATGAGCCCATCTTCCACCTTTGTGGAGGATCTCCTCTGAGCCAGATGCTGGGAAAACTACTGAGAACAAAGTTCTTGCACAGCGTACAGTCCAGTGGCAGCAGAGACAAGGGCTAACGATGTCATTAGCGTCATGCAGTGCTACAAGGGAGAGGGTCAGGATGTGTGGTAGCAATTAGACACCTCTTCTAATTGTTGTTTTTTTAAATCCATATTTTATTTTACTTTATTGTTATTATTAGTCATAGAATCCTTTCTGTGACGCGAATCTCATGAGGGAGGAGCACAAGATGTAAAACAGAGATATGTGGAACTCCTCTAGTTGAAGGCGGGAGGGTCTCGCACAATGGACCTTCTCCTTGCTTTGCAAGGCAGCCCCTACCTCCACAAAGCACTGTTACGAAAAACCCTGGGTGGAATGTAACATGGTACAGCCACTGTGGAAATCAGGTTGGCAGTTCCTCCAAAACTTAAACACAAAATTACCATCTGAAAAAAACCTCACTGTCTTCAAGTTGATTCCAATTCATAGCGACCCCCATTGGGTTTCCAAAGCTTTAAATCTTTACGGAACCAGACTGCCTCGTCTTTTTTCCACAGGGTGGCTGGTGGGTTCGAACCACTGACCTTTTGGTTAGCAGCCAAATGCCTTAACCACTGCACCACCAAAGCGCCTTTAGAATTACCATACTCTCACTACCGTTGAGTAGATTCAACTCATAGCAACCCCTCCTTGGGTTTCTGAAGTGGTATCACTACGGAAGTAGATTGCCAATCATCCTTCCAAGGAGTGGCTGGTGGTTTTGAACTGCTAGCCTTCTGTCAGTAGCCAAATGCCTTAGGTACTACGCCACCAGAGCTCCCTAGAATTACCATATTACCAGCAATTACCAGCAATTCCTATCCTAGGTATATACCCAAAAGACTTCATATAAGTGGGATCAAATAATATTTGTCCTTTTGTGCCTGGCTCCTTTCACTTTGCATAATGTTTCAAAAGTTCATCCATGTGGTAACGTGTCACAACTTCATTTCTCTCTATGGATTAATAATATTCCATTGTATTTACTCACTATATTTTGTGTATCCATTCACTGGTAGACACTTGGGTTGGTTCATCCTTCTATTGTGAGTAATGCTGGTGTACAAGTATCTGTTTAAGCCCTTCTGGTGGTGTAGTGCCTAAGGCATTTCACTGCTAATCTGAAGGCTAGTGATTCAAACCCACCAGCCACTCCTTGAAAGAGAGGTTGGGCAATCTACTTCCATAGTGATACCATCTTGGAAACCCAAGGAGGGGTCACTATGAGTCGGATCCGACTGGATGGCAGTGCGTTGTGTTGCATTGTGTTCCTTTTGGAAAGAAGCTCTGGTGGTGTAGTGGATAAGGCACTTGACTACTAACCGGAAGGTCAGCAGTTCAAACCCACCAGTCACTCCATGGAAGGAAGACTGGGCAACCTACTTCCATAAAGATTTACAGCCTCGGAAACCCAACAGGGGTCACTATGAGTTGGAAATGACTCCAAAGCAGTGAGTTTGGTTTTTCATTTTCCTTTTGGAAAAAAATTAACTTCTTTTGTTTCTCTTCTTATTTAGCTGTGGCCTCCCTTTCTTTTCTGATGTAGCGAAACCTGATGTGCAGTGAGTAAGGGGGTGGGAAGGGCAATGGAGCAAATGTAATATAAAGCATAGGTATTTTAGCTAATGGTTAAATTCATGTAATTTATACTGCATCTACTGTAGTCTTTATATGTCTACAACAAGACATGACATTTATTTTTGTAACTCAAACTGCCTTCCAAGGAGGGTTAGGCCCAATTAAGGGAACTCCTTTGTGTTCTAAAGGAGCTCTGGTGGTATAGCAGCTAATGGTTGGTGCTTTGAATTCATCAGGCACTCCACAGGGGAAAAGATGAGGCAATCTGCTTCCATAAAAATTTACAGCCTTGCAAACCCTATGGGGTAGTTCTAGTCTGTCCTCTAGGATCACTATGAGTTGGGATTGACTTGATGGCGTGGGCTTTTTGTGTTCTACTGAGCACCACTGGGGGTGAGGAGGTTGGATGTGTTGGTACAGAGAGTAAGGGCTGGGGAGAGTAGAGACTACTGTTGCTTAATAAAGGGAGAAGTCTAAAGCAATCCAGGGTGGAAGGCTGAGAAGAATAGATGGAGTTGGGTGGGGGACAGGAACAGAGCCAGAGAGATGTTGAAAAGATGGTGATCAGTGTGGGGTAACCTGGTGAGGGGCCTGTCATGGGATGCATGGCTGAATTTTAAGAAGTGCCATGTCTAAAGATCAACTTGAAGTTGTTTATGTGGCAAGTGGTACACTCTTCCTCTACCCACTGCACCCAAATGTTTTTAAAAGCTCTTCTATACTTCCAAGAAGGAGCTCTGGTGGTGCAGTACCTAAGGCATTTGACTGCTAAGCAGAAGTTTGGCAGTTCAAACCCACCAGCCATTCTGCAGAAGGAAGATGGAGCAACCTACTTTCATAAAGCTTTATGGCCTTGGAAACTCAATGGGAGTTGCTATAAATCAGAATTGATTCAACGGCAGTGAGTTTGGTTTGGTTTTATACTCCCAATTTCTTTGAGTGAGAGTTTATATGTGGAAATTAAGCAAGGGATAGGATTTCACATTTGGTTCAGCAATAGTGTAAAATAATAATTAAAAAAAAAAAAAAAAACAGTTGCTTTTGATTCAATTCTGGCTCAAGGTAAGGCTACGTGTTTCAGCACAGAGCTGCACGCCACAGGGTTTTCAACTGCTATGATCTTTCAGAAGTGGATCACTTTCTTCCGAAGTGTCTCTGGGTGTACCGAACCACCAACCTTTCAGTTAGTAGCTGAACACTTAACAGATCGGACCACCCAGGGACTCTGTAACACAATAAAAGCTAGATTACAGCCTATAAAACCCTAGGGGACAGTTCTACTCTGCCACGGGGGTTGCTATGAGTTACAACTGACTTGACAGCACCTAACAACACTAACAACTGTTATATAGTGTGTATGTTCTGGATACTTTACATAAAGTGACTTGTTTAATGTTTATAACAACCTTAAGAAGTAGATGCTATTATCATCATCCTCATTTTGCAGATGAGAAAATCGAGGCCAAGAGAGGTTAATTTGCCCCAAATCACACAGATCATGAATATTGAAGCCGAGATTAAAACCCAAGAAGTTTGAGCCCAGAGTCCACAGTCTTCACCACTCAACCATATCACCTCTCAAGACAGACATACCAGAAGCCTGGGATCAGAGGCAAACATGAGCACAAAAGTGATTCAGAAAATTCATAGGACTTTCTGTCACACTCTCACAAGCACTGTTCCAAGCCCTTCTGTTGTTAGGTGCCATTGAGTCGGTTTCAACTCATAGAGACCCTATGTATAACAGAAACTGACCCGTCCTCACAATTGTTGTCATGCTTGAGGTCATTGTTGCAGCCACTGTGTCAATGCATCTCACTGAGGGTCCTCCTCTTCTTTGCTGACCCTCTACTTTACCAAGCATGATACATTTCTCTGGTTACTGGTCCCTCCTGATAACATGTCCAAAGTACAAAAAATGAAGTCTGGCTGCTCTTAGTCTGGAAGCTCCACTCAAATCAGTCCACCATGAGTGACTTCCAGCATCACAGCAACATGTGAGCCACCACAGTATGACAAACTGACAGATGAATGGTGGTTCCAAGCCCTTAACAAGCATTAACTTGCATAGAGGGGGAAGTGGGAGATTTGGACAGATCTTGAACTGTTTTGGTTACTTCATGCTGCTCTAACAGAAAATACCACAAATGGGTGGCTTTAACAAACAGGAATTCATTCTCTTACAATTTTGGAGACAAGAAGTCTGAGTTCAAAGTGCGAGGGTCTAGGGGCTGGTGAAAACCCCTTGACCTTGGGCTTTAGCTCCACCTCTTGCTCCTGGCCCACTGAAGCTGGAGGCTTTTCTTCACTCAGGTAGCTGCTGGCTGCTGAGGCTGACAAACTCAAGGTCAACAAGTCAAAAGCACAGTCCTAATTTTACCAATCCACACAGCAGGTCACACATTCAAGTCCATTAATAGTTCCAAGATCAGCAGACAACATGGTAGGTTGCTGAATGATGACTTGGCTACATGCAGGATCCAGGCATGTCAAAAGTTGCTGAGACCCTTCTCAAAATTTCTCCTTATTTACTGGGAGCAGACCACATCCCTAAGGCAGCTACTCAGCTGCTCCAGTAGATTCCACCATGGAGATGATCACCAATTTCACCATGGGGAATAACTACATCCAGCTGCCCAGACACTCAACCAGGCCCAGTCAAGTTGACACACAACTACCACATGAACTTAGCCACTCGAGGGGCTGGAGGGCCCAACTAAAATGTTATCTTTATCTCCTTTACCTTTCATAGCAACTTTCTAAGACTCACGTTACCCTTATTATCAAAATGTGGAAACCAGGATCAGAGAGGTGACATATCCTGCCCAAGATCACAGGAATGTGAGGGATGTGAAGCTGGAATTTGAATTCACATTTATTTAGCTCCAATGCCAGGCATCCTCAGCTTCCTAAAATTCAAAGTGTCCTGAAGGCCCAATGCCAGGAGGAGGGAAGCAAGCAAGTTGTTTCCAACAGCTTGTCAGATTAATGAGGCAGTCACTAGCTCATCCAAGCGGCTAAACGACATCTAAATATGTTTCAGAATCACTTAGTGGAAGCTTCAGAGATGGCTCTCCTGAGTTGGGATCCTGGAGGGGTGACAGGTCACAACAGGGAAGTGGCGAATTGGACACGGCACAGAGCTTCCCCAACCAGTGCATGAGGGTAAGCTCTCTGCTAAGTGCTGGCAAATGCAGCCAGGGGAACTTAGAGGGTGGGAACTGGCTGGAAACGACACCCATATTCTGGCCAATGTGCCCCCACCTGGAAATGTCTTTCTGGGCACCTTGCTCCTTTCACCCCAGTTTGTGGCCAAGTTGTCTCTCCCCCATTTCTTCTCTATATGTTACTTAGAAAAAACACTTAGTTAAAACTAAGTGTTAAGCAGAGAGAGAGATCCTGGAAAGAGGGAAAACAATGTGGAACTAAACTCAAAATCATAAAAAAGACCAGGTTCACTAGTCTGATAAAGCCTAGTGACACCCCCAAGATTATCCCCTAGTTACCCTTCAGGTCTGGAATTGACCTCACTCACTCCCATGACTTCCAGCCAAACAACAGACAGGCATATAGGGTGAACATTTACATCAAGTAAATACACTCCTTAGAACAATCAATCATGGGAGAACAGAAGAGCAGTGTTTGCATAGGGAGATAGCTCAGGGGGCAGGAATGCACAGGAAAGAAGGACACAGGGAAAAGGAGGAAATGGGAAGAGAACTGTTGCATTGTGGGGAATGGCAATCAATGTCATGAAACAAAATGTATATGAACTGCTGTACGGAAAATGAATTTAGTCTGTAAACTTTCACCCAAATCACAATAAAAGCTTTTTTTTTTTTAAGTGTTAAGTAAAGGTCAAAAGCATAGAGGTGGACAAAGATACATCAGGCAAATGCAAAAGGTAGTATTTAAGGAAAACTGAAAATCCCTGTTGCTTAATCTCAGCACATCACGCTGGCCCTTTGGCAGGCATTTCAGCCCCTCCCCAGGCACTTCGCATAATCAATAGGCCTCTTGAAATATTTCCTCCAACCAAAAGGCGGTTCTCTCCCAAGGCAGAATTCAACATCTGCCTTGAGAGCAATAAGTGCAAACTGCTTATAAAATAACAAATGTCCTCCCAGCACCTGGAAACCAGATAAGGGATCCCTCTGGTTCCCTGTGAACCTGATCAGATGGAGAGAACTGAGGCTTCCCTGGCTCCCTGCTCAGGAAGGGATTTTGCAGATAATGAGGTGGGGGTGGGGGTGGAGGGGCTTGGGGGGTGTTCTCAATCCAGGGGCTGTTCTCCTTGTTGTCCCTTTAGACCTTTCAGCAACAGTTTCAAACACAAAAACTTCCCTAGCTTATTTATATTCACTATTTTGAGTAGGGTTTTGTGGGGAAGACATGTCTCCTTGTCTGGGGCTCAATTTTTCTGTTCTGGTGGTGCAGTGGTTAAGCCCTTGGCTGCTAACCTTAAGGTCAGTGGTTCAAACCCACCATCTGCATCCTGGGAGAACCATGTGGCAGTCTGCTTCCGTAAAGATTTACAGCTTTGGAAACCCCATGGGGCAGTTCTACTCTGTCCCATAGGGTCACTATGAGTCGAAGTTGAGTTAATGACAAAGGTTTGAGACAGGAAGAGGGAACCCCCAGGGCATCTGCAGAGAGACCTCAGGCATAGTTCCCTTTTATGTTTCAATATGGGGCTTTCATGTAGATTCATTTGATGTAAGTTTGAAGACTAGTTAACTTAAGCCTAATGGCTCCATCAGATCTGCCCTTCTATTTGCTAATCACTGTTGTAGACACTAGGGATAGGGCAATGAACAAATAGGCAAAAATCTCTACCTTCAATGACATGCATGTTATAGTGGTAGGACAGGAGACAATTTTCTTTTTCTTTTATAAACAGTGAAACATGTGAGAGCTGGAATTTGACAGGACTGACGCCTTTTTCTGGGTTTACCACCTTTGACTGGTTAATGTCTTGCCACTTTGCTATCACTCTATTAGTAGAAAATACTTGAGTTTTCGTTCTCTAAGAGGTTTCTGCCTTACACGGTTCCAGCTTTCACAGGCTTAGCTATATTTTTGTGTTTGCTGGGAATATACATAGCACAAACATACACCGATTTGATTCAACCATTTAGTGGCATTGATCACATTCTTTCACTTGTGCAATCATTCTCACCATCTTTTTCTGAGTGATTCCTCTTCCTTTAACATAAACTCACTGCCCCCTAAGGTTCCTATCTAATCTTTCCAGTTGCTGTTGTCAAATTGACCCCATAGAGAGAGATCTTAAAAAAGCACAATGTTCAGGGCATTCTGTACCAGTTTAGCAAAACTGTTTGGTTTTAAGAAGACTTCAGGAGATATATATGGTTTAAAGCTTAAACGTTATCTCATTGCAATAGTTTTAGTGGCTCATCAGCCTCAATGGCTTGAGAAAGTCTAGATTCCATGAGAATTTGAAACTCTGTTCTGCATATTTCCTCTTTTGATCAGAATCTTTTACTGAAATGGACAATTTTCTTTTTAAAGTAAATTGTACATTCTATTAGAAGATGAATGCTCTGGAGAAAAATCAAACAGAGAACTAATTAGATAGCACAAGGGGTGAGAGGGGAAGTAACACTTTTTAAAAGGATGATGGGGGAGGCCTCGTTGAGAGGGTGGCTGTCTTAGTTATCGAGTGCTGCTGTTATATAAATATCACAAGTGGATGGCTTTAAAGAATAGAAATTTATTTTCTCACAGCTCTAGAGGCTAAAATTCTGTATCAGCATCTCGACTATGTGGCTAACGTGAAGGTGGATTTTATATACCTAAGGTCTGGGAAACACTGACTTAAAAATTCATGAAATTATTACTATGATAGTTTACGTCATAGGGTAATTTTTTCTTGAAGAGCACATTTCATATTCCCTAATAAAAAACAGGAAAATGGAAAGCAAAATTTAGACACTGGCTTTGAGAGTCGACTTTCAAATTTTCATCCCTAATTTTAATAAGCATTTATTTCTCACAAAGCCATTGTCCAAAAGGACAGCACTTTAATAATGTTGGTCATAGCTGAGGGGTCACCCATGATAGCTGATTCAGAGGACATGAGCTGGCCTCCTGTTAAGGCAATGAATGGTCTTTAAGCCTAGCAGAGCATAGAATCATCTCTTGAAAAAAAAAAGCCCAGGCCCCACCCCAGACAAATTAATCAGAATCTCTGGGGTGGGGTCTGGCATCCTTGTGCTCTGAAAGCTCTCAGGTTATTGTAGCTTCTTTGTGCTCCTTGGTAGAGACAAGAGGGCCTGGCCTAGGGAGTAAGACAAACCTGGATTCAAATTCTAAGGAGCTCAGTGGTATAGTGGTTGAAGCATTTGGCTGCTAACCAGGAGGTCAATGATTCAAACCCACCAGCAGCTCTGTTGGAGACAGATGAGGCAGTCTGCTCTGTAAAGATTTACAGCTTTGAAAACCCTATGGGACAGTTCTTAAAAAAAAAAAAAAAAGATTAATTTTAGGACAGAATAGAACTGCCCCGTAGAGTTTCCAAGGCTGTAACTCTTGAGAGAAGCAAACTGCCTCATCTTTCTCCCACAGACTGGCTGGTGGGTTCAAACTGCTGTGCTACAGAGTTCTACTCTGTCCTGAAGGGTTGATATGAGTCAGAATTGACTTGATGGCAGTGAGTTCTTCTTTTTTGGGGGTTGGGGAGAGGTTTCAAATTCTTCCACTTGTGTACTATGTGATCTTGAGCTACTGATTTGATTTTCTGAGCCTCACATGCCTTATCTATAAAATAAGAATAACCCTAGCCACCCCTTAGGATTGCTAAGATGCTTCAGTGACAAAATATCTGCCATGTAGCCACACAGAACATGCTGTACAGCAGGGGCCCCATACATTTCCTCCTTTCCTCAGCAGCATTTACACTACCCAGAGCTTGGCACAGAATAAGCAGAATCTGGTAGTAAAACCTCACTCCCTTGAAGGTCAGAAAATAGAGGTTTGAGCTCATTATTATGGGGAATAATGACTAACCAGAAGGCTGGCAGTTCAAACCCACCAGCCACTCCTCAAAAGGAAGATTGGGCAATCTACTTCCATAGTGATACCATCTTGGAAACCCAAGGAGAGGGTCACTATGAGTCAGATCCAACTCAGCAGCAGGGACTTCGGTGTTTTTTTTTTTTTTCAATGAAGAACATAAATCAAATTCTTCATTCATTGTTTTATATTAATATTTAATTATAGGGTTTTCTTTGGACACATCATCAGGAAAGACCAATCATTAGAAAAGGACTTGATGGTTGGTAAAGTAGAGGGCCAATGAAAATGAGGGATTAGCCCAGACTTAGATGCTACCTCTTGACAGGGGCATAGCATTTGTATCCAGGGATGGGAAGAATTGTTGGTGGTCAGCTTTGGAAGCAATCTCACACAGTTGGAAAAGAAAGTCTGGACTCTCCTCTCCAAGGTGCTAGGCTTTATAATCACCTTTACCTTGGTATAGGGGAGTAGGAGTGGGAGACAGGTTGTGGGTGATGTCTGTAGGAGTGGCCTAGCATTTGTAGGGAAAATAATTCAGACTAGTCCAGAACTGCCAAGGCTATCAAGAGGAAGTAGAAGAAGGGAACAGGGAGGAAGGGCAATGGAAGAAGCAAGTCAAGGCTGAGGTTCAAGACTGAGGCCCTGGAACAAATGCTGGCAAGGATACAGAGAGACTGAGACTCTCATACACTGCTGGTGGGACTGTAAAATGATACAACCACTGTGGAAATCAGTATGGTGGTTTCTTAAGAAATAAGAAATACCACTTGACCCAGCAACTCTGTTACTAGGTACATATCCTAAAGAAGTGAGAACCAGGATATGAATAGATATATGCACACCCATGTTCATTGCAGCACCATTCACAATAGCAAAGAGATGGAAACTACCTAAGTGCCCATCAACATAACCAACAAAAACTAACTCCAGATGGATTAAAGACTTAAATGTGAAACCCAAAACTATAAAGTTCATCAAAGAAAAATTAGGGGCAAACTTAAGGGTCCTAGTTTATGGCATAAATAGACTATCAAGCATAACCCAAGATGCACAAATAGCAGAAGATAAACTAGATGATTGGGACCTTCTAAAAATTAAATTCTTCTGTGCATCAAAAGACCTCTCCAAAAGAGTAAAAAGAGAACCTACGGATCGGGAAAAAGTATTCAGCAATGATATATCAGACAACAGACTTACCTCTAAAATTTATAGAAATTCCAGCACCTCGACATCAAAAAGACAAGCAATCCAATTTAAAAACAGGCAGAAGATATGAACAGAGACTTCACCAAAGAAGATATTCTGGCAGCCAACAAACACATGAAGAAATGTTCATGATCATTAGCCATGAGAGAGATGCAAATCAAAACAACCATGAGATACCATTTCACCCCAGCATTAAAAGCAAAGTTCAACAAGACAGAAAATAACAAATGCTGGTGAGGATGTGGAGAGATCAGGACTCTCATACACTGCTGGTGGGGCTGTAAAATTACATAACCACTGTGGAAATAGGTATGGCAATTCCTCAAAAAGTTGGAATTAGAAATACCATTTGACCCAGCAATCCCATTATTAGCCTCACATGCCTTTAGCCTTATATCCTAAAGTGGTGAGAGCCAGGACAAGAACAGATATCTGCACACCCATGTTCATCGCAGCACTATTTACAACAGCAAAAAGAATGGAAACAACCTAAGTGCCCATCAACCAATGAATGGATAAACAAACTGTGGTACATACACACAAAAGAATACTATGCAATGCTAAAGAATAATGTAGAACACAACCCAGAAACCACAGCTATGGACACATCCAAAGTAAGATGAGCTTACAAGATTGTAAACAGGGAACCAGAGACATCAATCGGCAAGTGAGGACAACTACAAACAAAAACAGGGAAAAGACTGTGTAGTCACAGAACTTCTAAATGGTGAGAGTTGCAAGATAGAATGAACTGTTCTAAACTTGGGGATAAAATTATAAATCATAGG
>NW_006921607.1:9405778-9417345 GCF_000298275.1 Orycteropus afer afer | reverse complement strand
TCTACTTCTGTAGTGATACTGCCTCGGAAACCCAAGGAGGGGTCGCTATGAGTCGGGTCCGACTCGACGGCACATAACAACAATGGTGGCACAACATGAAAAACGTCATCAATGTCCCTGAGCTATAAATGGAGAAGTTGTTATGTTGGCAAATGTCTTGTTGTGTATGTTTTTACTACAGTAAAAGAAAAGAAAAGAATGGATAATCAAACTATGGTACATACACACAATGGAATACTATTTAATACTAAATAATCTGTGAAACACTGTATAACGTGAATGAACTTGGAGGATATTATGCTGAGTAAAATAAGTCAACCACAGAAGGACAAATACTGTATTAGTTCACTATTGTAAAAAGTCAAGGAAAGGTTTATATGTAGAAGGAAACTTTCTTTGTTGGTTACCAGGGATGGGAGGAGCAGGGAGGGAATACTGCTAGATAGGTAGAGACAAGTATTGATTTGGGTGGAGGGAAGGGCAATGTACCAAAAGCGAGTAATCAACAAGGTGGCACTGAGGAAGAGGAAGACACAAAGAGGTCCACAAGAGGTATAGACAACAAAGATAAACCCTTTCACATATACAATACTATGTTGTCAGTAATAACAAACATTAATCTATGGGTAAATAGATGAGTAGACAGGCTGAATTATCAGGTATGTCTAGGCAAAAGGGAATATACCCCTGACCATATATAAGGTTGGCAGACAATATTCTACATACATATTTGTATGTGCTGTAAGAATGTTCAAATATATAATAGAGCTAACAAGGGGCAAAGTTATGATAACTTCTTTGACACAGACAACCACCCTGAAGGAGAGAGTGGTTAGACCTGTGGGCTTGGGACCATGGTTGCAGGGGACATCAAGCTCAATTGGCATAACATACACCACAAAAACATTGTTCCACACCCTACTTTAGCAAGTAGCGACTGAGATCTTAAAAGCTTGCAAGCAACCATCTAGATGCAATGATGGGTTTCTACTCATCCAGAGCAAAGAGGAACGAAGTAAATCAAAGATTCTGGAAAAAATTAGTCCAAGCAACTGGTACACCATACGATCCATAGCCTATACAACTATGAGACCAGAAGAACTAGATGGTGCCCGGCTACCACTGTCAACCACTCAGAGGGGAATCTATGTAGGAGATCCTGGATAGAGAGGGAGAACAATGTGGAACAAAACTCAAAATCATTTGGGAAAAAAAGGGACCAGTTTGCTGGTCTGATAGAGCTTGGTGGAACCACTGAGACTATGGCCCCTAGCTGCCCTTCAGGTATAGAATTGAAACCACTCCTGTGGCTCCCAGCCAAACAAAAGACAGGCATATGAAGTGAACATTTACTAGGTAGATACACTCCTTGGAGAGAACAATCATTAAAAAAAAGACTAGGTTTACTGGTCTGATAGAGCCTGGTGAGATCCCTGAGACTATGGCCCCTAATAACCCTTCAGGTCTGAAACTGAACTCATTCCTGTGGCTTCAACAGATGGGAATATAGGGTGACCATTTACATCAGGTAGATACACTCCTTAGAGTGTTCAGTTGTGGGAAAACAGAAAGGCAATGTTTGCACAGAGAGATAGCTGTGGGGCAGGAATGCATAGGAAAGAAGGACACAGGAAAGAGGTAACTACAGGGAGGAAGTGGGAAGACAGCTGTTACATTTTGGAAGTGGGAAGAGAGCTGTTACATTGTGGGGAATCACAGTCAATGTCATGAAATAAAATGTGTATGAACTGCTGAAAGAAAATGAATTTACTCTGTAAATTTTCCCCCAAATCACAACAAAAATTTTAAAAATAAAAATAAAAGACTGAGGACCTGGATGGAGAAGGAGCTAGAATTCCCCTACATGTATCAAAGTTGTGAACCAGTGATGATCATATCAGACTGAACATCCATATTCTTATTCCAGCAGAAAGAGAATAAGCATCCAGAGATATTATTCCCCCAGACTGACCTGCCTAGGAAACCACAGGTTTCATGCTCATCTCCAGGAATGGCTCTGGGCCCCTCACACCCTAGAACCATTCCTAAGCCCAACCCTTACTTAAGGACAAGACAGTTCCTTTAGTTGCAATCGCCCCCTAATAATAGAATAAGGATATCTGTCCAGTCTCCTTTGCTAATAAATATTTGAACAGCAGTTTGTTAATTTTTCTTACCCTCCATCACCAAGATTAACTGCTATTTTACATTACACTCAACTTCTATTAGTTTATGATTTACTTCCTTAGTGATAGCACCAACATTGGGCTTGAATAAAACATTTTAACCTAGACAAGCTCATTAAATTCTTGAAGGTGAGTGAATGGAAGGAAGGGAGAACCAGTCCTAGCTTTGCAACTTTTAGGGTATCACTTGAAATACATCAGTCAAATGTCAAGCAGATTGGGGGCCAGGGAGTAGAAACCCCTGGAAGGACAATCCTGTTCAGTCCTGCTGGGCCTCAGGCCATCAGAACCAGACCATTTCTGAAGCAGTTCACCCTGACTCACAGTTTCCCCATCATCCTACCTTCTGACCCTTAAATCACATTTTTTAGGGTCTGATTTTACTCCTTGGACTTGATACTTATGCCTACAGAGAATGGTCAAACAACCTACCCAAGGTCATGGTCAGAAAGCAAGAAACCATGGCAAGTCCTATTTGACAAGACAGAGTCCCTTCTCTTAAAAGGATTTATGACCCTGTATCCGCTTCCTTTCTGGAACAATCCCTACCCCTACCCCCCACCATATATATGCTGGTGTTAAAAGAATGGTCACTAGGACAGACGACCTCCTCAATAATAGTCATTTTCTTCTTTGGATCTTTGTGCCCTGTCCTTCAGGGACCTCATCTGGGCTCATCCCAGGCTCCCAGAAAGGTCATGATCATGTTTTACCTCAAAAGAAAAGAGTATGAGGTCTCAATTCCAAGTCTCCCATGTGGCTCCAGGTCCCTAAGCAATTTGCCCAGCTCTTCCCCAGCTTCAGCTCTGCAAAGCAAGAGTTTATTTTGAGGGGCATCTTTACGAAGTCACAGAATGCCCTTGATGGCATCTGTCCCCCAGAGCAAAGGTACCAACTTGCCTTAGAGATGCATATTTCAGAAGGACCCACCCCGCAAGTTTCTGGAAGAGTTCAAAAGAATCTGATGCACCTGGACAGGGAAGACCTACATTATTTTCTATGGTCCTGGACATCCAACATCCCACCCACAAGACTTCTTGGAAAACCAATGGGGAGAAATGCAGAGCAGTGCTCACAGGGACCAGAACTGGATTCTCGGGAACCAAACACCTCTCTCCTCCTCTTGGAGTCCACAGCTCTCTTTTTGTAGACCTGCTCCATTCTCCTCTCCCCTCTGGCCAGCTTCCTTCACTCATATTCCCTCATAATGTCCATATCTCACCTAACTTTGGGTTCCCCCAGAAGCAGACCCTGTGACAAGGACTGAAGTTCCAGTACTTGATTCAGGAGATGATCCCAGAAGACACTGGTAGGGGAGAGAGAAATTAAAACAGAGAAGGTAAGAGCACCCATAAAGGATGAATGATCTAGCCAGTCACCACTGTGGGAAATGGGAGCTCAATCTCACCAAGGGAGCTCTGGACACAAGTGTAAAACACAGGTCATAGCTAACCCACCCAAGAGTAAGGAAGCAGGAGTATTCATCCACCAGTTAATGGTGAAGGGATATTCCAGGGGCATTATCCCTCTGAAACTCTGGCTTTCCCTGTATATAGGTAGACATGCCCTCGATAGAAAGCAGCCAGAAAAAAACATTAGGTAAGGATAGCCCTCTGGAATGGGGACATCATTGGAAAAAGCACTCCAAAATTTGTCTGTACCTTGACCTGAGATGGTCCTGAGGTGAGGTGGCCAGCCAGCCATGTGTTTGGAGATCTGAGACAGCTCCAAACCACTGTATCTTTGTCCCAGAGATAAATTATCTGGGTGGAAATAAGTCAGCCCACATGTTAGCTAGCTTCCTGGCTTGAAGACTGTGACAGTGAAAGGTCCCAGCCCTGTCCACTAGGGCCGAATTGGAAGCTGAGAGCCACAGCTTGCCTTGCCTGGAAACCAGCAGGATGTGAGGCTGACAGTTAATTAGATTCATTAGAAAACCATGCCTTAAAATGTAATGTTGTTTTCATGAGCTTTTAAAGCCTATCAAAATGTTTGCAGAGCTTTATGGCTGGTAATTAACAACCTTGTAAAAATATACAAGGAAACAAGGAGATGTCAGGGAGCTAATGAATGTGGCAGCTGCCAGAACCTCAGACACAGCTTGGTTCTGGCCTTCACATCACTTGAGTCCCAGCTCTGGTTCAACTTGCTGTGACCCCAGGCAAGTATCTCACCCTTTCTTGGTCTCTGTATCCTCCTCTGCCCAATGAGAAGCTTGGTCAATCTCTAAGTCCCTGGTCCAGCCATTTCTCAGCTTCACCCTTTCTTCTTCCCTCAGAGCCCAGTCCACCTACAGGCTCCACTGCTCTGAGAACTATGCAATCACCAGGACCTAAGTGTTCCACAATAGGTAGGAATCTAGTATCTCAAGGAGATCTTCAGCATCCCACTCCATGGAATTGGACATTCATAGCTTCTATGGCCAAAGGTCCATTCATTTTTCTTCAGTTATAAGTTTTTACTTGGGGAGACCGCTCCCTCCTCATTCTTGGTCCCGGTGCTTTAGTCAGGATGGAATCTACCTGTGGCATTACTGTGTTGTTAGGTATCCTAACGTCCTGGCATTAGGGGTGGGCATGTGTCTCAGCTCTAGCCAATCAGAGCATCTTGATTCCCTAGCCACAGTGATTTAGTCAGGGCTGATCATCTGACCTAGTCAGAGCCAATGAAGCACAGTGAAGAGAGAGGCTCTCCTTCATTTCCACTGAGGTAATTTAGACTTGAGGTTATTGGCAGCTATTTTGGCTACATGTGGAGTATGTACATGAATACAGAAAGCTGAGCCAAATGATGGAGAGAGACTAAGCTATGGTACCATTGTTTTGGGCCCCTGAGTTTAACCATGTCTTGAAATCTTTATTTGTTTATGCCATTTTGAGATGATTTTTCTGTTACTTGCAAACAAGAGTTCTAACAGTTCCATGGTGTGTTTGTAAATGTGTGTGTGTGTGTGAGAGAGAGAGAGAGTGAGAAAAAGGATTTTTTTAGTAAAAGTGCATACTAGAATTTGCATGTGTTATTTCCTGTGCATAAAATGTCATTTGCCCTCATTTTCAATTTGTGAATTCCTATTCATTTCTCAAAGCCCATCTCATTGGCATCTCTTCTTTCCAAGCTCTCCAGGCAGAGTCAGTCACTCCTTCCTATTGTCCTGTGTCAACATATGACCTTGACAATATATTTTCAATGGAGGTATACCTTTAACCCTATGATTCTTTGTATTTGGACTAGGATGGGTGTGTAGGGCTGCCATGCATACTTAGGTCAAATTCTCAGAAAGGGACCAGAAAAAAAGAACCTTTATATTTTCTGTTTCTAACTTTGAGAGAGGAAAAAACGTAAAGCCAGGAAAGGAAATGAGAATAGGAAGAAGCAGGTGTTACTGTTACTCATTAAAACTCATTCCTCCATTCTTCCTGGGATATACTGATTCCTCAGATAGAGACAAAATATTCCCACCTCAATTGTGGCACAGTTGTTAAAGCACTAAGCTGTTACCAAAAGACCGACAGTTTGAACCCACCATCAGTCCTGTAGGGGAATGATGTGATGGTCTACTTACATAAAGATTACAGCCTTGGAAACTTTACTGTGTCCTTACAGGGTTGCCATGAGTCAGAATTGACTCACTGGCAATGGGGTTGGATTTTGGTTTTGGTGGCCTCATAACGAAGATCACCAGTGGCATGTAAGAAGAGAGAAGAGCATTTTCTGGCTGACTGGCTTAAGAGAAAAGTATTTGCCCTGGGCTTCTGACCTTTTCTATCCCTGACTTGGATCGCCAGTGAGCTCTAACAATGTGGATGAGGATAACACCATAGAGGACAGAGATAACAAAATAACAAAAGGATCTGTGATCCCTGAATGACCATGTGGAACAGAGCTACCCCCAACCTGAACTACATAATCTGAACTGTTACATAGAGTGAATAAACTTCTATTTTGTTTAAGCCACTGTATTTTAGGCCTTCTTTGTCACAGCAGTTTAGGCTTACTCTAGTTAATATATTTTTGATCACCTCTCTACTCCGTTGACTAGGAATTGCTCCCTCCCAATTGGGGAAGAGGATGGAATTATGCAGAGAAAAGAGAAGTACGGTCTATATACTCCACTTCTGCCTGCCCTTTCCCCTAAAATGAGTCACAGAGTTGACAATGGGAGAGGGGTGGAGGGTGAGAACACAATAAAATTGCTTTTCAAGTTTGGAGGATTCAAGAAGAAAGGGAACTCTCGCCTCATTTCCATCTGAAATTTATCCTTCATGGGAAGAGGTGGACATCTGCTGGTTTGCCTCCCAGCATTCACTCACCCTTCTGCTAAGAATAGTGTCTGGATTTCCCTCTGAGAAACCACTTCCTTACCTTTGATAATTCCGGAAATACCTTTAGCTGTTTCTTGTCATATTGGCCCACTCCTCACACCAGTGAAGACTGTGCACTGCACAACTCCAGGAGACACATTTCACACAGATCATGATGTAGATGCTGTCCACTGGAGGTATCCAACAGGGTGACCCTGTGGCCGTCCACATTGTTGTTGTTATGTGCCGTCGAGTCGGACCTGACTCATAGCAACCCCTCCTTGGGTTTCCGAGGCAGTATCACAATGGAAGTAGATTGCCCTGTCTTCCTTTGGAGGAGTGGCTGGTGGGTTTGAACTGCCAGCCTTCTGGTTAGCAGTCAAGTGCCTTAGGCACTATGCTACCAGAGCTCCTGGCAGTCCACATAGGCTACTAAAAATCAGTCTTCATGAAAGTAGCTCCTGTCTACAGGAGATAAACCCCAGCCTCAAACTGGATCATACCCATTTCATACCGGCAAAAAACAAGTCTCTAGGAATTGACAGAATGCTAATTAAGATATTTCAACAAATGAAAGCAATGCTAGAAGCACTCAGTCATCTATATATATAAAAAAAAAAACTAAACTCACTTCCGTCGAGTCGGACCTGACTTATAGTGACCCCTCCTTGGGTATTCGAGGCAGTATCACTACAGAAGTAGATTGCCCAACCTTTCTTCTGAGAAGTGGCTGGTGGGTATGAACCACCAGCCTTCTGGTTAGCAGTCAAGTGCCTTAGGCACTATGCCACTAGAGCCAAGAAATTTGGAAGACCTGACCAACCAGCTGGAAGAGATCCATATACATACCTAGTCCAAAGAAAGGTGATCCAACAAAATGTGGAAATTATTGAACAGTGTCATTAATATTGCATGCAAGTAAATTATTCTGAAGATAGTTCAAAAATGGTTGCAGTAGTACATTGTCAGGGAACTGCCAGAAACTCAAGCCACATTAACAAGAGGACAAGGAACAAGGGATCATTGCTGATGTCAGATGGATTGTGGCTGAAAGTGGAGAATACCATAAAGATGTTTATCAGAATTTATTGACTGTGCAAAGGCATTTGATTGTGTGGGTTATAACAAACTGTAGATAAATTGTGAAGAATGGGAATTTCGGAACACTTAATTGTGCTTATATGGAGCTTATACATATAGACCAAGAGGCAATTTTTCTAACAGAACAAGGGGATATAATGCATAGTTTAAAATCGGAAAGGTGTGTCAGGATTGTATCCTTTCACCACACTTATTCAATATATATGCTTCAGAGAAAATAGTGCAAAAAGCTGGACTATATGAAGAAGAATGCAGCATCAGGATTGGAGGAAGATTCATTCACAACCTGTGATACACAGATGACACAATTTTGCTTGCTAAAACCAAAGAGAACTTGAAGCACTTGCTGATGAAGAGCAAGGACTGCAGCCTTCAGTTATGGATTGCACCTCAACATACAGAAGTATAAAATCCTCACAACTAGACAAATAACAACATTATAATAAATGGAGACAAGGCTGACACTGCTGTCAAGGATTTCATTTTACTTGAACCAACAATCAAGGCCCATGGAACCAGCAGTCAAGAAATCAAATGACTTATTACACTGGACAAATCTGCTTCGAAAGACCTTTTTAAAGTGTTAAAAGCAAAAATGTCACCTGGAGAACAAAGCTGTGCCTGACCCAAGCTATGATATTTTCAGTTGCCTCATATGTATGTGAAAGCTGGACAATGAATAAAGAAGACCGAAGAAGAATTGATGCCTTTGAATTATGGTGTCGGTGAAGAAGATTGAATCTATACCATGACCTGTCAGAAGAACAAACAATCTGTCTTGGAAGAAGTATAGCCAGAATGATCCTGAGAAGCCAGAATGCTCTTTAGTAGCAAGAATGACGAGACTTTGTCTCACATACTTCAGACATGTTATCGGGAGAGACTAGTCCCTGGTAAGCACATCATGGTAGAGGGTCAGTGAAAAAGAGGAAGATCCTCCATGAGACGGATTGACACAGTGGTTGCACCAATGGGCTCAAGCAGCAAAAGTTCTGAGGATGGCACAGGACCAGGCGGTGTTTCATTCTGTTGTGAACAGGGTCAGTGTGAGCTGGAATGGACTCTACAGAACCTAAGGACACTCATCGATGGAGTTATAAACACTTAATAAACATAACAATCTCTTTCCTACACAATGCTCCCTCAAACAGCACTCATATCCGGGACTTTACAGTTGACCTCATGGCTCTCCTGTAACACTGTTGTTGACAACATTTATTATATTATCCAATGCTCCCTTTGCATGAACTCATATGATAAATCCTCAGAAAAAAAATTAGGGTGTATTCAGCACTTGGTGCTTTTGTTCTAGAAGATGATGATAAAACACATCAGGTTTCTTTTTTCACTCTGACCACTGAAGGACACAGAACTAAATTAAATGTTCTCATCAAGGTCACCAATGACCTCCTTGTTGCTAAAGCCAATGGTAAATCCTTAGTTTTCATCTTTCTTAAACTATCAGCAGCACTTGACATAGATGAACACTCTCTCCTTCTTGAAACTCTTCCTTCACTTGGCTTCCAGGATTTTTTACTCCCTTCTTTTCCTCCTCTCTCACTGGCCACTCCTTCTCAGTCTCCTTTGTTGATTCCTTACCTTCCCAACTTCCAAACATAGGAATACCATTGAGTCCAGATCTTTGTGATGTTCTTATTCTACCTTCACTGGCAATCTCATCTAGCCTCATGATTTTATTTTATTTTTAAATAACTTATTTGTTGTTGTTGATGAGAATATACACAGCAAAACATCCACCAATTCAACAGTTCCTACATATACAACTGAGTGACATTGATTATATTCTTTGAGCTGTACAACCATTCTCACCTTCCTTCAAAAACATAAATTCACTGCCCCCTAATTCCTATCTAAGGACCTCAGGTGGCATAGTGGATAAGACATTTGGCTGCTAACCAGAAGATCAGCAGTTCAAACCCACCAGTTATTTCACAGAAGGAAGATGGGATGATCTATTTTCATAAAGATTTAAAGCCTCAGAAACCCAACTGGGGTCGCTATGAGTCTGAATTGACTCGATGGCAGAGGGTAGTGAATTCTCATCTAATCTTTGGTGTTGCAGTTGTCAATGTGATCCCATATAAAACCAAATCACTGCCGTGGAGTTGATTCCGAGTCAGTATCTCTACAGAAGTAGATTACCCAGTCTTCCTTCCAAGGAGTGGCTGGTGGGTTTGAACTGCCAACCTTCTGGTTAGGAGTCAAATGTCTTAAGCACTATGCCACCAGAGCTCCCATGATCCCATATTGATGGATTTTAAAAGAGCACAATACTCAAGGCGGGAATTCTTTACTAGTTAAACTAAAATATTGTCTGGCTTTAAGAAAACTTCAGGGCATATTTTTGGTTTAAGGTTCAAAGATTATCTCAGGACAATAGTTTCAGGGGTTCATCCAGCCTCCATGGCTTCAGAAAGTTTGGATTCCCTGAAAATTTTAAATTCTGTTTCACATTTCCCCCTTTTGATTATGATTCTTCTAGAGAATCTTTGATCAAAATGTTTAATAATAGCTGGGCATGATCCAGTTCTTCTGGTCTCATGACAGCAGAAGCAGTTGTTCATGAAGGCATTTCCTCCTTCAGCCTCATGACTCTAAATACTCATAGTGCCTAAGGCATTTGACTACTAACCAGAAGGCTAGCACTTCAAACCCACTTCTTGGAAGGAAGATTGGGCAATCTACTTCCATAGACATACCACCTTGGAAACCCAAGGAGGGGTTGCTATGAGTTGGAACCAACTTGACGACAATGAGTTTGGTTTTTTTTTTTTTTTGGTTTTCCAATGATGATGCTCAAGTTTTTATCTCAGGACTCTTCCCCTGAGTTCAGTGCAATATGTTCAACTGCTGATTTGTCATCTATTCTAGGACATTCAACAGATATCTCAACTAAACATCTAAGACTCAACTCCTTATCATCAAACCTACCTGCTCCACCCACAGCCTTCCTCATCTCGATAATGAAAACTCCCATCTTTTAGCAGCTGCTCAGACAAAACACTAGAAACATCCCTGATTCCTTTATCCTTTTTTCCCCCATATCCCACTCCAATCCATCAGCAAATCCTATTGCCTCTACTTTTCAGACGTAAACTGTAGCCAACCATCTCTCATCTCTTCACTTAAAAAAAGAGAGAGAGAGAGAGACTTCTGGTAAGATGGAGGAATAGGCAGCAACACAGACCCTCTTCAACAAAGAAAAGAAAAACCAATTGATAGAGATACAGAAGATAATCCTGGAGGCCTGAGCTTTGAAAGGAACTATACAGAAGTGGATTAGGCACCAACTAGTGGGAAAATCTGAATGAGAACAGTAAATACAGAGAGTCGGAGCTGCGGACTGTCAGCTACTCTGACGAAACCAACAGACTGAATATTTCCAAGTGGTGTTGGGATCTGAGAATCGACCTAAATATCAGCCGTTGTCACC
This sequence comes from Orycteropus afer afer, assembly GCF_000298275.1. Lineage (NCBI taxonomy): Eukaryota > Metazoa > Chordata > Mammalia > Tubulidentata > Orycteropodidae > Orycteropus > Orycteropus afer. The sequence continues at coordinate 9,406,303 of NW_006921607.1, read as the reverse complement.
AAGGGCTGCAGGGATAACTGCACTGGTGGCCTATGACTAGGAAGGGAAACAGCAAGAAGGGAGACAACAGCAAGAAGGGAGACAACCTGAGCTGTTGACTTTCCACTGTCTGGAGGGTGTAGCCATTTTGATTGTTTACATGCAGCAGCCATTTTGTATATTTAAAGTGACCAAGGGTGCAGCCATTTTGAATCTTTACAAGTGGCAACCATTTTGGATTTTAAAGTGACAGCATTCTCATTCAGATTCCAGGGATCTAAGAATAGGCACTGTTTGCCAAGGGTGACGGGGACATATGAGAAGCTGACAACAGGAAAAGAGACAGGTGGTGAGTGTATAAGTGCTGTCAACCAGTGAATACAGGAGCACAGCACAGTATCCTGCTTGCATAGATAACATACAAACAAAACAAAGAAAACTAAAATCATGGGTAAGTCACTCAACATACAATCACCAATTAAATATAAACACAAAAATATCACAATGCCTTGGAGACAGCAGAGCATCACAGTCCACACAAAGAAG
>NW_006921607.1:9392119-9394119 GCF_000298275.1 Orycteropus afer afer | reverse complement strand
GAAGTCCAATGAACCCCAAACAGGATAGATGCCAAAAGAAAATCACCAAGACATATCATCATCAAACTCACCAAAACCAAAGACAAAGAAAGAATCATGAGAGCAGCACAGGATAAACTAAAAGTTACCTACAAGGGGCAACCAATAAGACTAAGGTCAGATTTCTAGGCAGAAACCATGCAGGTGAGAAGACAATGGGATGGTACATATAAAACCCTGAAAGACAAAAATTTCCAACCAAGAATTATGTACCCAGCAAAACTGTCCCTCAAATATGATGGTGAAATTAGGATATTTCCAGATAAGCAGAGATTAAGGGAATTTGTTAAAACCAGACTGACCTTACAAGAGATGCTAAAGGGAGTCCTTTGGACAGAGAAGCAACAACAGCCAACAACTGACCATTAACACATATGATGATATAACCCAGAAACCAACCTAGTTATGGAAGTATCCAAAGTAAATAAGCCTACAAGATTGTAAACAGGGAACCAGAGACACCAACCGACAAATGAGGACAGGTACAAACCAAAAAGAGGGAAAAAACTGTATCATTACAGAACTTCTAGAGGGTAGGGAAGTCAAGACAACTACAAGATAGAACAGACTGTTCTAAACTTGGGAAGAAAACTATAAATCACAGGGTAACCTCAAAGAAAAATGATAAACCTTAAACCTTCATATCAAAATAAAAAAGAGGACCAGTACAAATATTTAGCAAATACTAAAACAAAGGAAGTGATAATACAATTCATAAACAAAACAAGCTCAGCATAGAAAATTATACGGAACAAAAAAATTGACACCACAAAAAAACACATAACAAAAATGATAGCAACAAATTCATATTTGCCAATAATTACATATTTGCCAAGGGACTTATCTCTAAGATCTGTAGAAAATTCCAACACCTGAACACCAAAGGAACTAACAATCCAATTGAAAAATGGACAGAAGACATGAAGAGACACTTCACCAAGGAGGATATTCAGGTGGCCAGCTAATACATGAAGAGATGCTCACGATCATTGGCCATCAGAGAAATGCAAATCAAAACAACAATGAGATACTGTCTCACCCCACCACTGATGGCAAGGTTCAATGAGACAGAAAAGAACAAATGCTGGTGGGGATGTGGAGATATTGGGACTCTCATACACTGCTGGTGGGACTGTGAAATGACACAACCACTGTGGAAAGCAGTATGGCGATTCCTTAGAAAGCTGGAATTGGAGATACCATTTGACCCAACAATCCCATTACCAGGTATATATCCTAAAGAGGTGAGAGCCAGGACAGGAACAGATATATGCACACTCATGTCCATCACAGCACTATTTACAATAGCAAAAAGACAGAAACAACCTATGTGTCCATCAGAGGAAGAGAGGATGACCAAACTATGGTACATACACATAATGGAATGCTATTTAGCACTAAAGAATAATGTAAAGTCTGCAAAACACCACATAATATGGATGAACTTGTAAAGTAAATAAGCCTACAAGATTGTAAACAGGGAACTAGAGACACCAATTGACAAATGAGGACAAGTACAAACCAAAAAGAGAGATAAAACCATGTCCTTACAGATCTTCTAGATGGTAGGGGAGTCAAGACAACTACAAGATAGAACGGACTATTCTAAAATTGGGAAGAACTATAAGTCACAGGGTAACCTCAAAGAAAAATGGTAAACCTCCACATCAAAATAAAAGAGGACCAGCACAAATATTTAGCAAATACTGAAACAATAGCAACGAAGGAAGTTGTAACACGATTCATAAACAAAATGAGCTCAGCATAGAAAATTATATGGAACAAAGAAACTGACACCACAAAAAAGCACATAACAAAAATGGCAGCAACAAATAAATAACGTAGAGTCTGCTAAAAATCGCATAATATGGGTGAACTTGGAGGACATTATGCTGAGTGACATAAGTCAATCACAGAAGGACAAATATAGTATTAGTTCATTGTTGTGGAGGGTCAAGGAA
>NW_006921607.1:9375106-9391719 GCF_000298275.1 Orycteropus afer afer | reverse complement strand
TTTTTTTTTTTTTTTTTTTTTGCTTCTTTTGGAAATAGGATGCCACATCTCACATCTGTCTCCTGTAGAGCTGCTCAGTGGGTTGGCAGCTGAGCGCTCTAAGCACCGAACCACCAACTCTCCTTTCACCTCTTCACTGTTTCCACCCTATTCCAAACTACCATCATCTCTTGCCTGGATTATGACAAAACCCTCCTAATGGTTTCTCTGCTTCTGCCCTTGCCACTCTAGCCTTTTTTTTTTTTTTTCTTAGCAATTTTTTGCTGCTGTTGAGAATATACATAGTAGGCCATACGCCAATTCAACAATTTCTACTTGAACATTGATTACATTCTTCAAGTTGTACAATCATTCTCATTCCCCTTTTCTGGGTTATTTCTTCCCATTAATATAAACTCACTGACCCATAGAGTTCGTATCTAATCTTCCTAGTTGCTATTGTTGATTTGACCCCCAGCCTACTTTAATCACAGCATCCTAAGAGATGCTTTCAAACCATAGGTCATATTATGCCTTCCTCTGCTCCAGTACTGCCCCCACCATGCTTGGAGTAAAAGCCAAAGTATTTATGGGGCCTGTGTGACACATGCTCCCTCCCACTGTTCCTTCCCTGACCTTCCTTCCTGTCAACTCCTTCTCATGCAGAGATAGTGATGGGTTCATAGGCATAGGTGTTGTCACCAAGACGAAGGAGTTAAATGAGAAGAGAAGAGATAAAGGAGGAAGAAAAGGGCCCAGAGAAGAGGTTGGCAAATGAAAACAGAGCCTGAGAAGGGGTAGTCAGAAGGCTAGGACTGGAGCCAGCAGAAAGTAGGTCTATCAAAGTGGAGGAGAGAGGACATCCCAAGATGGAACACTCTCACTGAGGACCCACAAGCCTGAATAGCTCATCTTCAATTTCCCTGTCGTGCTGTTAAAATTTTCAGATCTTTCCAAATGATGAGCAATTTGTCAGCGAAGTAGCATCTTGGCAGCCAAGCCCAGGAAGGAGAGAAAATATTAGCATCTTTCGACTGGTCATTTTTTTCCCGTTTTCAGCATAAGCAGGCCAGAACCAGTATCCATTATTAATAGATGTATGTTTTATTAAAGGTCTAAAGACCAAAGATTTGTAACTTTAATAATCCAGATTCTTATTTTAAATTCTTCAACATTATTATTTATTGATCGGCTGGGGATGTTTCTTTTGCGATTGCCAAATCCACCAATTCCTGGAGGGGAAATAGAAGTGGTGAAATTAGAGGCACTGGCATTGGCATTGACTTACTCGAGGGTGTGGAAAACACTCACAAAATGCGCACCCACTCTGGACCAGGCACAGTACCAGGAGACAGAGGTGATTAAGACCCTCACGTCACTGAGGAGGCAGAATTATTGGACGATGCCATAATTTGGGTATCTGAGGGAGTAGAGCTAAATGGGAAAAAGCTTTTCTCTGGAGTTTAGAAGGTTTGAATCTTGGTTCCACAACTTACTAACTATGTGATCTTGGACATATTACTTTCACTCTCTGAGCCTGTTTCTCTGTCTGTAAAATGAGGATGTTAAGGGGTTATCATGAAGAGCAAATGAAATTCTAATGGCTGTAACTTGCTTGGCATAATACTCAGCACACAGTTTGTTGTTTCTGTCACGTTGGCTCCAACTCATGGCCACCTTGTTTGTAACAGAACAAAACATTGCCTGGTCCTACACCACTGCTGTGTTTAAATCCACTGCTTTGGCCAATGGGTCAATGCACTAACCCCTCACTAAATGGTAGCTAAGATGGTGGCAGTGATGATTTTAAAAGTGTTGGGGACACATGCTGGGGGCATTAATCCTTCTTGGAGGAGAGGAGTGAAGAAAAGATTTGATCACTCACTCACTGCTTTCCAATCAATTCTGAGTCACAGTTACCCTCCATTGCTTTTTCAAAGCTGTAAATCTTTACAGAAGCAGCCTACCTCATCTTTCTTCTGTGGAGTGGCTGAGGGGTTTGAACCACTGAGATTTTGATTAGCACACAAATGCCTTAACCACTACACCACCAGAGATCCTTAGAAATTTTCATAGAGGAGGGTATATTTGAGCTGGTTCTTGAAGGATGATCAGAATTTCAAAAGGCTGACAAGCTGAAAGAAAGGACATTCCAGACAGAGAAAACAGTAAGTGTGACCCATCACTAGGAAAGCTGGAGAGGTTGGTTGGACTGGAAAACATGGTAGCTAAGGGGATTAATATAGGAGCTCTGGTGGCGTAGTGCCTAAGCACTTGACTGCTAACCAGAAGGCTGGCAGTTCAAACCCACCAGCCACTCCTCGAAAGTAAGGTTGGGCAATCTACTTTCATAGTGATACTGCCTCGGAAACCCAAGGAGGGGTTGCTATGAGTCGGGTCCGACTTGATGGCACATATTAACAACAACAAGGGGACAAGGGGACTAGTGGAAGGCAAAGTTGGGAAAGAGGTCCAATGACAGTGCAGAGGGCCTCTGTGACCAGGCTGAGGGTTTCAGGTTTGTCCTAAAGGCAATGAGGATTCTGGGAAGGTTTTAAGCAAGAGCATGACCCAATTTGGTCTTTGATTTAGAACAATTGCTCTCGGGGTCTGTGTGGTGTCTGGAATGGAGTGGATGGGGTAAAATGGCAGCAGGGAGATCAGGAAGAGACTGGTACAGCCAACCAGGCATGAGATGAAGGTGGCCTGGTATTGGGAGTGGCAGAGGGCTGGACATAAGAGACATTCTAAAGGTGGAATAATAGGATTTGATAGTGGTGATGAGATAATTGTCATGACTGCAGAAGTCCAGACGTGGTTGATTCTTTCCAGTTCTCTCTACTCTCAGAAAGAGGAGGAAAAGAGGTTGTGTATGGATTTGAAGGTGGAAAGGGAGATAGGCATATTATGAATGGAAGGCAAATGCCAACACTCCTGTCCTATAAACCTTCAGAGAGCTCCATCTCTGCAGATTCCAGCCACCACCTCTGCCCTACAGTGTGTGACTGGAATACCAGGCAGTATGGCCAGCCAGTGAGGTGGGTGAGGAAACACAGCCCTGAGGAGAGACAACACTGGCCTTCAGGTTCCTACACTACCTGTGACTCACTGTATGACCTTGAACAAGTTCCACTCTCTCTGGTCCTCAGTTTCTCCACATGTAAAGTGAAAGAATTGGTAAAACATTAGTGCCAGTGTGGATGATGATGATGATGATGGTGGTGGTGGTGATGATGATGGTGATGATAGTGATTGTGATGCTGGTGATCGTGATGATGGTGATGATGGTGATGTGACAGCCAACTCTTCCTAAGTGCTTACTCTCTACCAGTTATTCTTGGAAGTGTTTTATGAGCATTAATGGTAGAACATTTTATTCTACCAACAACACTGGTAACATTCTCATTGTACATATGAGGACATTAAGTCAAGAGAAGGGAAGTCACTGGCTAAGAACACAGTGATAATAATAGGCAGAGTTGGAATTCAAATTCAGGCAGTCTGGCTCTAGATCATTCCCTGGCATCATCTTCTTGTTGTTAGGGGTTGCCTAGTCCATTCCAACTCACAGCGACCCTGTGTACAACAGAGCGAAGTAGTGCCCAGTCCTGCACCTTCCTCACAATTGTTGCTGTGCTTGAGCCCGTTGTTGCAGCCACTGTTTCTATCCATCTCATTGAGGATCTTCCTCTTTTTCATTGACCGTCTACTTACCCTCACTTTATCCTTCTCCAGGGAATGGTCCCTCTAGATAACATGACCGATGTATGAGAGACAAAGTCTTACCATCCTCACTTCTAAAGAAGCATTCTGGCTGTACTTCTTCCAAGATAGATTTGATTGTTCTTCTGGCAGGTCATGGTATACTCAATCTCCTTCACTAACACCATAATTCAAAGGCATCAATTCTTCTTCAGGCTTCCTTATTCACTATCCAGCATTTATATGCATATGAGATGATTGAAAATACCATAGTTTGGGTCAGGCGTACCTTGGTCTTCAAAGTGACATCTTTGCTTTTTAATACTTTAAAGGGGTCTTTGCCCAATGCAGAATGTCCTTTCATTTCTTGACTACTGCTTCCATGGGCACTGATAGTGGATCCAAGTAAAATGAAATCCTTGACAACTTCAATCTTTCCTCTGTTTATCATGATATTGCTTATTATCCAGTTGTGAGGACTTTTGTTTTCTTTATGTTGAGGTGTAATCCATAAGGAAGTCTATAGTCTTTGATCTTCTTCACTTTCAACAAGCAAGGTTGTGTCATCTGCATATCACAGGTTGTTAATAAGTCTTCCTCTAATCCTGATACCACATTCTTCTTCATATAGTCCACCTTCTCAGATTATTTCCTCAGCAGCATAAGTATGAATAATTATGGTGAAAGGATACAACTGGGACATATACCTTTCCTGATTTTTAAACCCTGCAGTATCCCCTGGTTTTATTTGAACAGTTGCCTCTTATTCTGTGTACAGATTTCACTTGAACATAATTAAGTGTTCTAGAATTCCCGTTCTTCACAATATTATGCATAATTTGTTATTATTCACACAGTCAAATGCCTATGCATAGTCAATACAACACAGGGAAATATCTTTCTGGTTGCAGTGTAATGAATTGCTTAATATTGCCCTTCCAGCCATAATCCTTCATTTTGTGAATCCTACTCTAAATCCTGTAAATCTGACTCTAGTGCCTAAGGCATCTGACTGCTAACAGAAGGTTGGTGGTTCAAACCCACCAGCCACTCCTCGGAAGGAAGATTGGGCAATCTACTTCTGTAGTGATACCCAAGGAGGGGTCACTATGAGTTGGATCCGACTTGACAGTAGTGAGTTGTATGCCTGTTTAGGATAGGATGTACCTTGAGTCCTGCCTTGCTGGAAGATGTGACTCAAGTCACTATGCTTAGTTTCCTTGAGGGTATGTATGTGAAAGTTCTGGAAACGTTCACTTTCTTGGTCCAGTCCTGTATTTGGTTTGTCATCATCTCACCCCTGGACTTGAGACAGCAGCCAGTCTTCTGACCCACTGATTTGGCTTCATCAGCTCCTGCAACCATGCAGGGGGCGAGAATCCTTCAGACCTACCCATGGACTTGCACTTGCCAGCCTCCCAGCCTCCACCACCATGTGAGAGCCATTTCCTCGGCAGCTTGTGAGTTCTGTGAAACGTTACAGTGAAATATGGAACACTATGACAGGGGAGCTCTGGTAGCATAGTGCCTAAGGCACTTGACTACTAACCAGAAGGCTGGCGGTTCAAACCTACCAGCCACTCCTCGGAAGGAAGATGGGGCAATCTACTTCCATAGTGATACTACCTCGGAAACTCAAGGAGGGGTCACTATGAGTCAGGTCCAACTCGACGGCATGTAACAACAACAACAGCAACAAGACAGGGGAGGAGGAGGTGTTGATGTTAGAGATGATGGAGTGATACAGCAGTTTGGAAAAGTTGGACATTTGGACATCTTTAACCTCTCCTCATAGGGACCAGCCTTGTGCTGATCCTTCTAAAAAGGCACTGGTATTCTCTGCTTTCAGCCTAGACCAGTCTGACATAAAAAAGCAATGATATGCTTTGTTCCACGTCTCCTTCTGATTCCAGTTTGAATTTCTGGCAGTTCCCTGTCTATGTACTACTGCAACCATTTTTAAAGTATTTTCAGCAAAATTTTACTTGCCTGTGATGTTAATGATATTATTCAGTAATTTCCACATTATGCTGAATCACCTTTCTTTGGAATGGCACAAATATGGATCTCTCCCAGCTGATTGTCAGGTAGCTCTCTTCCAAATTTCTTGGCATAGACAAGTGGGCATTTCCAGAGTTTAATCTGTTTGTTGAAACACCTCAATCGGTATTCTATCAATTCCTGGCACCTTGTTTTTCACCAATTCCTTCAGTGCAGTCTGGACTTCTTCCTTCACTACCATCAGTTCTTGATCTTCTGCTATCTCCTGAAATGGTTGAACATCAACTAATTCTTTTTGCTAGAGTGACTCTGTGCATTCCTTCCATCTCCTTTTGATGCTTACTGAGTCGTTCAATATTTTGTCCATAGAATTCTTCAATATTGCAACTCAAGGCTTGAATTTTTTTTCAGTTCCTTCAGCTTGAGAAATGCTGAGTGTGTTATTCCCATTTGATTTTCTAACTCTAGGTCTTTGAATGTTTCATCATAATACTTTACTTTGTCTTCTTGAGCTGCCCTTTGAAATCTTTTGTTTAGCTTTTTTATGTCATCATTTATTCTGTTCACTTTAGCTACTTTTCATTCAAGAGCAAGTTTTAGAGTCTCTTCTGACAACCATTTTGGTCTTTTCCTCCTATCCTGTCTTTTTAATGGCCTTTGCTTTCTTCGTGTATGATGTCCTTGATGTCTTCCCACAACTCATCTGGTCTTCAGTCACTGATTTTCAACACATCAAATACATTCTTCAGATGGTCTCTAAATTGAGGTGTGATATACTGAAGGTCATATTTTGGCTGTTGTGGACTATGAGTCAGATCCGACTCGACAGCAGTGAGTTTGTGGGTTTTTTTTTTTTTTTTTTTTGGACTTGTTTTAATTTTCTTCAGCTTCAACTTCAACTTGCATATGAGTAGTAGATGCTCTGGTCCACAACCAGCTCCCAGCCTTGTTGTGACTGAAGATATTGAGCTTCTCCATCATCTACTCCCACAGATGTAGTCAGTTTGATTCCTATATATCCCATCTGCAAGGTCCATATGTATGGTCCCCATTTATGTTGTTGAAAACAGGTATTTGCAGTGAATAAGTAATTAGTCTTACAAAAGTCTCCAGTATCATTTTTCACTAAGATCATATTTTCCAACTATCAATGCTTATTGTTTATACCTTTTGCATTCCAATCACCAGTAATTATCAATGCATCTTGATTGCATGCTTGATCAATTTCAGACTGCAGAAGTTGGTAAAAAAAAAAAAAAAACCTTCAATTCTTTGTCTTTGGCTTTAGTGGTTGGTGCATAAATTTCAGTAATAATTGTATTAACTGGGCTTCCTTACAGGGATATGGATATTACCCTATCACTAACAGCATTGTACTTCAGGATAGATCTTCAAATGTTCTTTTTGACAATGAATGTGATGCGATTCTTCTTCAGTTTATCATTCCTGGCATAGTAGACCATATGATTGTCTGTTTCAAAATGACTAGTATCAGTCCATTTCAGCTCATTAATGCCTAGGATATTGATCTTTATGTATCCCATTTCATCTTTCACAACTTCTAATTTTCCTAGATTCATTTTCATACATTCCACATTCCAATCATTAATGGATGTTTGCAGCTGTTTCTTCGAATTTTAAGTGGTGCCACATCAGCAAATGAAGATCCCAAAAGCTTTACTCCATCTGCATCATTAAGGTTGACCCTACTTTGAGGAGGCAGCTCTTCCCCAGTCATAGTTTGAGTGCCTTCCAACCTGAGGGGCTCATTTTCCAGCACTATATCAGACAATGTTCCACTGCTATTCATAAGTTTTTCAATGGTCAGAAGTAGATCATCACGTTTTTCTTTCTTATCTGTCTTAGTTTGGAAGTTCTGCTGAAGCCATGGGTGACCTTGTTGGTACTTGAAATAGCTTCCAGCATCACAGCAACACACAAGCTACCAAAGTATGACAAACTGACAGACAAGTGATGGAGAATCACCTGGGACCTTTGAAAAATCAGATTCCTGGGCCCACCCCACACCTGCTGGATCAGATTCCAGAGGCCCCAGGAATCAATTGCTAAGTAGTTCTCAGGAGTGGAGGTGGAACTTGAAACTGAGGTTCCATTGGGACAGATAATATGTCTGGCAGCATCAGCCTGAGAGAGAGTGGAACCTGATTCTCCCCTACATTCTCTAAGCTTAGATTCTTTCTGGGTCCAGGGGTGAGTGGCCTTCTTGGGAACAACTTCAAGGGTGTGTCCAGGCAAGCAGTCGCCAAACTCCCAATCCCCACCCCTCCAGAGAGAGTCCCTGCAGTCTCTAAGAAAAACACAGATGCTTCTCATCTGGAGCAAAAAAGAGAGAAACAAAATCAAAGACTCAAGGAAACAATTAGTCCAAAGGAGTAATGGACCACATGAACCACAGCCTGAGACCAGAAGAACTAGATAGTACCCAGTAACTACCAACCACTCTGATCAGGATCACAATAGAAAGCCTTGAACAGAGTGGGAAAAAAAATGTAGAACAAAATTCAAAATCGTAGAAAAGACTAGACTTACTGGTCTGATACAGACTTGTGGAACCCTTGAGACTACAGTCCTTTAGACACCCTTCAAATCTACTTCCAGAAATCACCTTTCAGCCAAACAATAGACAGGCCTATAAAGTGAATAATAACATCTGTGAGGAACGTGCTCCTCAAAACAATCAACCATATGAGACCAAAAGCGTAGCATTTGTCCAAAAACAAGTTCACAAGGCAGGAAAGATGGACGAATGGAAAAGGGGAAATCCAAGGAGGAAGTGGGAAGGGTGTTTTTACATTGAGTGGATTGCAACTAATGTCATGAAACAAAATATGTATAAATTGTTGAATGAGAAACTAATATGCTATGGAAACAACCTAGGTGCCCATCAACAGCAGAATGGATAACCAAACTGTGGTACATACACACAATGGAATAGTATGCAACCCTAAAGAATAATAAAGAATCAACCAAACCACAATAAAATGTTTTTTAAAAACTTATAACCAGGAGTGCACAGACTGAACTATTAGGTATGTCTATGCAGGGGAGCAGTGTACTCAAGACCATGTATAGAGTTGGCAGACAATGTTTCTACAAGTGTATTTGTATGTTCTGTAAGAATTCCCAGGTATATAGTAGAATTGACAAGGGGCAAGGTTGTAATCACATCTTGGCCACAGTCACCTACCCAGAGGGAGCAAGTAGTTGGACCTGTGGGCTCGGGACCATAGTCACAGGGGACATGAAGCTCAATTGGCATAACATACTACCCAAAACATTGTTTCACACCCTACTTTGGTGTGTAGTGACTGGGATCTTAAAAGCTTGCAAGTGGCCATCTAGATGCAATGATGGGTCTCTCCTCATCCAGAGCAAAGAAGAATGAAGAAAACCAAAGATTCATGGAAACCATTAGTCCCAGAGATTGGTACACCATGCAATCCTCAGCCTATATTACTATGAGACCAGAAGAACTAGATGGTGCCCAGCTACCACTGTCAACCACTCGGGGGGGATCTATGTAGGAGACCCCAGATAGAGTGAGAGACCAATGTGGAACAAACTCAAAATCATTAAAAAAAAAAAAGGACCAGGTTTGCTGGTCTGGTAGAGCCTGGTGGAACCACTGAGACTATGGCCCCTAGCTGCCCTTCAGGTCTGGAATTGAACCCACTCCTGTGGCTTCCAGTCAAACAAAAGACAGGCATATGAGCTGAACATTTACATTAGGTAGATACACTCCTTGGAGAGATCAATCATTAGAGAGTAGAAAGGCTGTGTATGCACAGGGAGACAGCTCAGGGAGCAGGAGTGCATGGGAGGGAAGAACACAGGGAAGAGGTAACTATGGAGAGGAAGTGGGAATGGAGCAATTGCATTGTGGGAAATTGTAGTCAATGTCATGAGAAAAAGTGTATGTGAGCTGCTGTATGGAAAGTGAATTTGCTCTGTGAACGTTCACCTAAATTGCAATTAAAAAAAAAAAAAAAAGAAGCTAGTGAAATTAAAAGGAAGTAAAAAAAAAGAGGAGAAGGCCTAAAATTTAAATTAAAAAAACAAACAAATTTATAATCAGGTGAAGCAAAGAAAAACACAGATGAAAAATGCCCATAAGAAAAGATACTCAACCTCTCTAGTAACTCAGGAAATAAGAATTAAAACAAGAAGATGCCCTGGAAGGTTTTCAACAGGGGAGGGATGTGGTCAGAACACCTTCCTAATCAAACTCATCCCTGCTCCATATGGAACTTGAATGCACTTGAGTACTCTTAAGAGCTAAATTATTCCATTTTTTGTCTCCATACTGTAATTACAGTATCAGACCCACAAATACCTTGCTAATTTGATATTTTTTAAAAGAGAACAGTAAACTGTCAAACTAGATACCAACAACCAGTAATCACTAGCATAATTGCTCTTTAGAATTTTAATAAAGAAGCATTCAAGAATTACTGGTTTATGTAACAAGGATGATTCTCATAGACATAGCAGATGAGTGAAAAAAACCAGACACAAAAAATTAGATATCAAGTAATTCCGTTTATATAAAGTTCGACAACAGGTAGAAATAATCAATGGTGGCAGAAGTCAGGAGAATGGTTATCTCTGAGGGGTCAAAAACTCACTGCCGTTATGTTGGTCCCGACTCATAGCGACCCCTTCTGGGGTTTCTGAGGCAGTATCTCTATGGAAGTAAGCTTGCCCAATCTTCCTTCTGAGGAGTGGCTGGTGGGTTTGAATCACCAGCCTTCTGGTTAGCAGTCAAATGCCTTAGGCACTATGCCACCAGAGGTCCCTCTTTGAGGGGTACTGACTAGGAAAAAACCCTCTGGGCAGCTGGAAATGTCCTGTGTCTTCACCTGGGAGGGGATTACTTATACTAGTGACTAAAGTTAAGATCCACTGAGTTGTACTTTTATAATTTGTGTACTTCACTGTGTGTAACTCATACCTCGGTAAAATATTTTTAAAGAATTGGATTACTGTTACTTTCTAGGGATCCAAGTCATTCACTAAAATTCAGAGTGACTCAGCAGTGACTGAGAACCTGCACTATTGTCACTTGGGTGAGGCAAACAGAAGCAGCAAAGGGAAGTTAGAGCGTGACTTTCTATCCATAGGAACTGGTGTTTGGATCTGGATTGAGAATAAGGTTCACAGCTAGAGGAGACAATCCAAGGTCAATTGTGCTTTGTGCCATCAAAACCTCTGCCCCACATCATACATCCCAAAAGAGCCAGGGCCAGGCCTAGGAAGCCTGCCCATCCATCAGGCAACTGGATCAATCATAGGCCAGATGAGAGAAGTCAGGATGGGACTGGGTCATTCTGAGATGGGAATAGCAGAAGCATTAGTCAATGGCTACCCTGGTCCTGGGACCTGTGTGGATCAAAGATAAGAATTGGCCAGGTCCACAGAGCAAGAGGGAGGCTGGCGCCAGCAGGAAGAAGAGCCAGGGAAGGCATCAGGCCAGGCTGTGCTGTAGGAACAAGGTCCTTACCCTCTGTCGCAATGATCACAACAGGTTGAAGTGGGAGAACAAAACAATGTATTGAGTACAATACCCAAGGAGACAGACAGAATCCTTCTCTGAAAAGTCTGTCTCCCTGAGCTAAGAAAAGGTTAGGGTTTTAAAACGGAATTCGGCTGAGGGGTGGGGGGCTTGAGGAATGCTGACAATGTCTCCTTGTCATCAGGATGAGTCGTTTCTTCCCGTGAACTTTCTGTCACTCTTGTCTGCCTTAGTCAGAATTGTTTTCTGAACGCTTCCTACTTGTCCAGGAAGATTTCCTCTAGAGGAGGGGAAATGGGGGAGTGGGGACACTCAGGCTTTCTGGCCGGGGATGTCCCTGTTTCTTCTTTATCTTGGTTGCTTCGTGTCTCTTTCTCAGGGCGTCTCGCTCCACAAACTGTGGTCATGAGCTAAAGATGGGCAGTGGGTTTACATCACATGCTCTCAGGGATGTGTAAGGAAAGAGAACAACATGGAATGACTAACCTATTTACACAGAAGGAGGGAGAGGGAAAAGGAAGAAAATTAATCATCATTGTCAACGTCTACCCTAATCACAGCTGTTCATTTGTTATACTTCTGTAATTTGTCAGCAAGATAGCTTCTCTGGTCCTTCAACAGCTGGACAACAGCCAAGCTCAGAGGTGATGGGGTTCTCACCTCCTATTGGGACCAGAGGAGCTCTGGTAGCATAGTGCCTAAGGCATTTGACTGCTAACCAGAAGGCTGGTGGTCCAAACCCACCAGCCACTCCTCAGAAGGAAGGTTAGTCAATCAATCTACTTCCGTAGAGATGCTGCCTCAAACCCAAGGAGGGGTTACTATGAGTCGAATCGGCTCAACAGCAATGAGTTTGGTTTTGGTATTAGGGCCAGTGTCCCTGGGTAGTATAAACAAATTAAAGTGCCCTACTATTAACTAATCGAAAAGAAGATTGGGCGATCTACTTCTGTAGTGATACTGCCTCAGAAACCCAAGGAGGGGTCACTATGAGTTGGGTTCGATTCAACGGCAGGGAGTGAGTACTGCTGACTAAAAGGTGGAGGTATGAGTCCACCCAGAGGAACCTCAGAAGAAAGGCCTGGTGATTACTTCCAAAAAATCAGCCACTGAAAACACTACGGAGCACAGCTCTACTCTGACACACATGGGTTGCCATGAGTTGCAATTACCGTGAAGGCAACTGGCTGCTGGTTGTTGGTATTGGGGATTGAGGTGATGGCGGCTGTGTGAAAGATACTCAACCAGCACAGAGACCAGAGACATTCAGTTGCTGCCCAAGTTTACACAGCAAGTCAAGAACTGAACCAAGCCAAGACCCCAAATATCCCACACCCCATGAGCTTCTCCCAGCACCCCCAGCAATATCCCAAGATCCATTTTCCTCTGTCTCCGGATGCTCCACATTCTACGTGCTCTGTGTTTTCAGTTTTGGGGGGAAAAAACTTAATTCTCGATTCTTACGACAACTTACATTAACTTGAAAATGGAGGAAAAAAAACATCTCATGCCATCCACTTTTAATACAGATCTTTTCCATGTCAGGAAGTATAAACAAACCAAAAGAGCAATAATTAGTTCTAAATTCAGGCGAGGTTTATGGAACGTGAACCGTTTGGGTAATAGGCTGGGATGGTGCCATGAAGTGGTAATTAATTTGTTTTTTTTTCCTTAAAATGTTTTACTTAATTAAAGGAGGTGCAGATTTATGTACACCCATCCCCTGGGGATGGTTTGTAAGGCAAGAGAAAATTCCAACTGTCTCCCTACCACGTTTCTCATCGAATTATTTCATTACATCCAGATACACTTTTGCAACACTGATTGTGACAGACCCTGGAGTTATGAGCTCATAAATACTGGGGGGAAGGCTGGGGATGCACACTTAATGGGAAACGTTCTCATAATCAAAAGAATATTTCAAGCTGTGACAATGCAGGCCAAGAGAAGAAAATAGAGCCGCTTTTTCTTCAAAGAATAACAGGATGTTGAAATAAACCCAGCACCTGCAGCTCTGTCTCCTTCTGAGTCAGCTGGGCCCTGAATCTCAGCTTGCAGAGCAAGCCAAAGGTACCAGAGGGTGGAAGTCAAGAGGATTTGGATTAGCCCTGGTTCTGTCATAACTTACTCTGAGCTGATAGTTACTTAAGTTTATTCTTTCATTTATTCATCAAATATTTACTGAACACCTACTATGTCTCAGGCACTGAGTAAGTGATGGGAACACAGTGGTGAACAAGACAGACATATCCTTTGCCCTCATGGAACGCACAGTCTAGAGAGAGAAACACACACACACACACACACACAAAACCAAAAACCAAACAAAAACATTTGCCATGGAGTCTATTCTAACTCATTTGTGTCAGAGCAGAACTGTGGTCCGTATGGTTTTCAATGGTTATTTTTTCAGAATTAGATCACCAGGCCTTTTTTCCAAGTCACTCCTGGATGGACTCGAACCTTCAACTTTTTGGTTAATAGCTGAGCCCATTAACTGTATGCACCACTGAGGCACTCCGTGGAGAGATAAACAAACATAAATAAGAATAAACAGATGATAAACATAATGCCTAGCGGTCATCTAGAATCCCACTCCCAGATATTTACCCAAGAAAAAATGTGTGCTTATCTCCACAAAAAGACATGCGTACAAATGTTTGTCACAGCATTATTCAATAGCTCCAAATCAGAAACAGCCCAAAAGTCCATCCACAGAACAATGGATAAGTAAATGGTGGTATTTTTATACAATAGAAACTACACGGCAGTGAAAAAGAACAAACTTCTGATACGTGCAACAATGTGGAAGAATGTCATAGGCGATAATGAAGGCAAGAAGCTAGACAAAAACAGTGCAGACTATATGAGTCCATGTATGTGTAGTTCAAAAGCAGGCAAAACCGACCTTATAATGATAGAAGTCAGAGTAATGGTGAGCTTTAGGGGAAGAGGAATGAGGGAGCTTTCTGGAGTTCAGAACCAGTCCACGTCCTGATATGGGAAGTGGGTACATGTGTACATTATGTATAAATGTACTGACTGTACTTTTCCTTATGCATATATATCTCAAGTAAAACAAAATTTTCAAAGAGAATACAAGAGTAAGAAGGGCACAGGGAGGGGTAGTCACAGGGAAGAAAGGGGAGGAGAGATTTTTATGGCTGGGAACAGCAATCAGGGCGGTGAAATCAAGCACGCATGAGCATTCTACAAAACAAATCTGCTTTGTAAATTTGCACCCAAAACACAATATAAATAAATAAATAGAATCTAAATTAAATTTTAAAAAGTCTTCTTCATAAATTTCTGTGATGCTTCAGTGAAATAAAGGGAAGACCACTGGTAGTTTCTCTGGAAAAAAAAAAGAGTATGAGAAGATAAATTAAAAAAAAAAATCAATAGCTAAATAATTTCACATAATGATGAAAGCAAAGAGAAAATAAAACAAGCTAATGTAATGGCACTCCTCGGAAGGAAGGTTGGGCAATCCTACTTCCGTAGTGATACTGCCTCGGAAACCCAAGGAGGGGTCACTATGAGTCGGGAACGACTCGACAGCACATAACAACAACAACAATGTAATGTAACCCAAGGTAAGGAACAGAGAGTTACTTGAAGTTAGGAGTGGAGGTGTGGTGGCCAGTATCACGGGGAGAGTCTAGAAGAGGCTCTTCTGCAGAGGTGGCTTCTGGTCTGATACCTGAATGTGAGGAGGGAGGTGGCCAGTGGGACAATCCAAGGAAAGAGGCTTCCAGACAAGGGGACCAGCAAGAATAAAGGCCCTGAGGTAAGAACATCTTGATATATCTGAGGAAAAGGAGGGAGACCAGAATGACTAAAGAGGGCAACGGTGGAAGAAGTGAGGGGACTGTCAGGAGCCGGTCACCAAGGGCTCTGTCTGCCACGTAAGGGTTTGGATTTTATTCGAAGTATGATATGAGCCATTGAATGTTTAAACAGAGAAGTTACATGACCTAATTGAATTGATTTTTAAAATTGAAGCCACATAACTCTTAAAATGGGGGGAGAGGTGAATCCTGGCAGTATTAACTGCTGGTGAGGGTATTGTTGGAGCAACAGGGACTCTCACACACTCTTAGTGGTTATGATAGTTGGAGCTGTGTGTCAACTTGGCTGGACCACAATTCTGTGTGGTTTAAGCAGTTGTGATGTGGTTATTCCTGTGATGGGATCAGATGTATATGTTTTGAGCAGCCAATCTGTTGAAAGGAGATTTCCCTAGGGATGTGACCTGCTTCCAGTATATTTATGGACATCCTGGGAAAAGAGACACTCTTCTGAGGATCGGGAGTCTGTTGTGCTGCCTACAACTGTCCATGAGCAAACAATCCACCATTCAGCCTGGAGATCTTGGATTCATCATTCGTTGGAGTCAACAGTCAGTATACTGCCTGCCAACTTTGAGCTCCTCAGCCCCTGCAGCGGCGTGAGTCAGAAAAAGCCTCCAGCTTGAAATTTGATCCAAAAACTTTGGACTTGCCAGCTTCTATAAGTGTGTGAGCCATTTTCCTAAGATAAATTTCTCTTTCTCTCTATATATAAGCTGTACTGGTTTTGTTTCTCTAGAGAACCCAGTCTAACACAGTGGTAATATAAAATGATATAGCCAAATGGTCAATAATTACTTTAAAACAAAGACAAGAATGTAAAGAGGCAGGGCAACTAGGCTAATGGAAACAGAACAACCAAAACAGAACTAATGAGAATGTTCCCACATTGTGAAGAATGTGACCAATGTCACTGAAGAGCTTGTGTAGAAACTATTTAACTGGAACCTAACCTGGAACCTAACTGGAAAGTGTTAACTTTCACCAAAAACACAGTAATATATTATGTTTATTTAAAAAAAAAAATGTAGAAAATGAAAGACAGAATTAGTGAGATTGAAGGCAAATACCTGAACTCTTCTTTGCAAAGGGATAAATCAGAACAAAAGATCAAAACAAAATGAAGTAAGCCTAAGGTTCATGTGGGATACCACCAAAAGGAATAACTTACATGTCATTGGAATTCCAGAACAGGAAGAGAAAAATAAAACCACAGAGAAAATTGTCAAATATTTGTTGGAGAAGAATTTTTCTGGTATGATGAAAGATGAGCATATATCCATTCAGGAAGTCCAACAAACCCCAAACAGGATAGACCCCAAAAGAAAATCGCCCAGACATATCATCATCAAACTTACCAAAACCAAAAACAAAGAAAGAATTATGAGAGGAGCATGGGAAAAATGAAAAGTTACCTCCAAGGGACAACCAATAAGACTACACTCAGATTTCTTGACAGAAGCCATGCAGGTGAGAAGACAATGGGATGGTATATATAAAACCCTGAAAGAGAAAAATTTCCAACCAAGAATTATGTACCCAGCAAA
>NW_006921607.1:9371919-9373631 GCF_000298275.1 Orycteropus afer afer | reverse complement strand
GGGCACCATCTAGTTCTTCTGGTCTCATAGTTGTATAGGTTGCAGATCGGATGGTGTACCAGTTGCTAGGACTGATTGTTTCCATTAATTTTGCTTTTCTTCTTTCTTCTTGACGAGGAGAGACCTGTTGTTGCATCTAGATGGGAGCTTCCTAGCTTTTAAGGTCCCAGTCGCTACTCGCACTTTGGCATTTCTTACAAAGTTAAACATTCACTTACCAAACTACCCATCAATCCCACACCTCAGTATTTACCCAAGTGAAATGAAAATCTATGTTACATCAAAAGTCCATATGCAAGTGTTTATAGTGGCTCTATTTATAATCATGAAAACCTCCAAACAATCTGAATGAACTTCATTTGAGGAATAGATATGTAGCACAGTCATACAATGGAATATTGTTGTTAGGTGCCGTCAAGTTTTCTCCGACTCATAATGACCCTCTGCACAGCAAACGAAACACCGCCAGTCCTGAGCCAGCTCCATGATCCTTGCTATACTTGAGCCCATCACCACAGCCACTGTGTCAATCCATCTCATTAAGGGCTTTCCCCTCTTTTGTCGACCCTCCATCTTATCAAGCATGACATTCTTCTCCAAGGAATGGTCCCTTCTGACAATATGACCAAAGTAAGTGAGATGAAGTCTGGCCATTCTCAGTTCCAAGGAGCATTCTGGCTGCACTTCCTCGAGGACAGATTTGTTAGTTATTTCAGCAGTGTATGGTACTTCCAGCATTCTTCGTGAGCACTACAACTCAAAAGCATCAATTCTTCTTCTGTCTTCCTTATTCATTGTCCAGGTCTCACATGCACATGAGATGATTGGAAATATCATGGCTTGTGCCAGGCGCACCTTGTCCTCAAGGAGACATCTTTGCCCCTTAGCCTTGAAAGAGGCCCTTTGCAGCTGACTTGCCCAGTGCTATACGTCCTCTGATGATATGACTGCTGCTTCCATTGGTGTTGATTGTAGAACCAAGCAATGTGAAGTCTTTGACAACTGCAATCTTTTCTCCATTTATTGTGATGCTGTTCATAGGTCCATTTGTGAGGATTTTTGTTTTCTTCATATTGACATGTAATTCATACTGCAGACTGTAATCTATAATCTTCATCAGTAAGTGCTTCAAGTCATCCTCACTTTCACCAAGCAAAGTTGTGTCATCAGCATATCGCAGGTTGTTCATGATTTTTCCTCCAAACTTGATGCCACATCTTCTTCATATAGTCCAGCTTCTCGGATTATTTGCTCAGCATATAGATTGAATAATTATGGGGAAAGAATACAACCCTGACACACTCCCTTCTTAATTTTAAACCATGCCGTGCCCCTTGTTCTGTTCAAATGACAGCCTCCTGGTCTATGTACAGGTTTCTTGTGAGTTCAATGAAGTGTTCTGGAATTCCCATTCTTCTCAATGTTATCCAAATTTGTTATGATCCACACAATCAAATGTTTTTGCATAGTCAATAAAACACTAGTAAACATCTTTCTGATATTCTTTGCTTTGAGCCACGATTCATCTGACATCAGCATGATAGCCCTTGTTCCACGTCCTCTTCTGAATTCAGCTTGCATTTCTGGAAGCTCTCTGTCAATATACAGCTGCAACCATTTTTGAATTATCTTCAGTAAGATTTTACCTGCATGCAATATTAACGATATTGTTTGATAATTTCCACATTCTGTGGGATCACCTTTCTTTGGAA
>NW_006921607.1:9345680-9369129 GCF_000298275.1 Orycteropus afer afer | reverse complement strand
ATGTTTCCAAGCTATTCATAAAGTTGCCCAGTAATGTATCAGACAGTGTTTCTCTGCTATTCATAAGGTTTTCCCTGGCCAATTTTTGAGAAGTGAATGACCTCCTTCTTCTTCCTAGACTGTCTTAGTTTGCAAGCTGCGTTAAAACCTGTGAACCGTGTGCAACTCTGTTGGCATGTCAAACACCAGGGGCACATCCTCAAGCCTACAGCCATGTACAAGCCTAACAGGATGACAAACTAACAGACAAGTTTGTCTCCTTCAGCTGTTGGAAACCTCTGCACCCTCCTCTTACCTAATTTCTACCTGAAACCTGCCACTCTGTGGTCCCCGGCCACTCCTGGTCCCTCCCTTTTCTGGTTCTAGGGGGATTGGGGCCTAGCCTTGCCTCCTGTCCCTTTTAACCTGGATATCCTGCCGCCCCTGAGGTCCCCGAGGTGCCTCCATTTATATGAGATTCTGGAAAAGATAAAGCTGTGGTGGGGAAGAACAACAGATGAGTGATTGCCAATGGTTCAGGTGAGGGGGAGTTTGACAACTAAGGAACAGCAGGGATTTCGGGTGGTGGTGGTTGTTAGAGCTTAACTTCTGACGCACATGGTTTGTGGAAGGCTGTGGTCTACAGTGGGAACCCTAACTCCATTTTGCATCTTGGCATAAGTCCAGACAACATTTGAGTTCTTTCTAATCTTTAAACCAACATTGTGGCCATGCATAGACAAACCAAACCAAACTCATTGCCATTGAGTTGGATCCAACTCATAACAACCCCTCCTTGGGTGTCCGAGGCTGTATCTCTATGGAAGTAGATTGCCCAACCTTCCTTCTGAGGAGTGGCTGGTGGGTTTGAACCGCCAGCCTTCTGGTTAGAAGTCAAATGCCTTAGGCACTACACAATAGCCCAAGGGCAATCCTCTGAAGAAAGTTTCCCAGAGTGAGCTGTCAGAAGAAAGCACCCAGAAGCTGGGGATAAGCACTCAGAAATGGTAAAGGATCTGAGGGGAGTCCCAATAGTGTCCCTTCAGGAACTGCAACATCCATCAGACATCCAAACCAACATCCAAACTTGGGGGGGGGTGTGCATGGGTTGTCCTCCACCCACCCCCCGCCCTACATGGGAATAAGAGATCAGGGCAACAAGTCTTACTAGTGGTTGGATCTAAAGGATTGAAATGGGAATGGGACAGTCCTGGAATCCCAAAAGCCCAGGGTTCATTCTGTCCCAGTGCTGATCTCTCAACCAGATGAGATTTTAATGAGATGAAACAGAGTGAAAGTGGCAGAAAGTCTCTCTCTCTGTTCCAAACATGAAGGCAATTGACCTGGGACCATATCCTAGTATTTCCCTTCTATAGGCTAACCTTGGGGAAAAGAGTGTGCCCACAGGAGTACGATGACTTTATCCTCTGCCATGAATTCCAATTATTGGTCTGTGGACTGGCACATGTGTTTGTGGTTCCCAGCAAGAATGTTGGTCAGATGGCAGAGTGTCCATCCTAGGAAAACCAAAAAACCCAGTGCCATTGAGTCAATTTCGACTCATAGCAACTCCTTAGGACAGAGTAGAACTTCCCCATAGGGTTTCCAAGGCTGTGCATCTTTATGGAAGCAGATTGCCTCATTTTTTTACCATGAAGTGGCTGGTGGGTTCAAACCTCCACTGAGTACTTTAACCACTAGCCACCCCAGCTCTTTATCCTGGGAAAGTCTGCCCTTTATTCTGAGATTATCTCCTACCTCCAGTTTGGAGATTACAGTAAGTGTCCTGTCTTTTATGAAATGGTGATGATACTAAATGGTGGTCACTGTTTTTGATGTGTATTTGGCTTATTTGCTTAATGTGACCTTTCCTACCAAAATGAAACACTGGTATCTCTGGTATCTCTGATTAGATCCTTAAATATGGGACTGGGGAAATTTGACTGGACTGCGCAATGTAGGACTGCCACCATACCTCTCATGGGATAGGCACATCAATTAATTTGTCAGCCTCATCTCCTGTCTCTAGTGAGAATAGTTTGGGAACCTCCTGACCTCCCACCACCACAGCCACAGTTGACTGAACCAGAGACAGTCACCTTACCAAAGCCAGGGAACTTACTGGTTGATCAATAACCAATTAGGTCTCTGGAGGATTACTAAAAGATGGGAGTGAAGGAGTCTTGGTAGCACAGTGGTTAAAGAGCTCAGCTGTTAACAGACAGATCAGTGGTTCCAATCCACCAGGCACTCTTCAGGAGAATGATGCGGCAGTCTGCTTCAGTAAAGATTACAGCCTTGGAAACTCTCAGGGGCAGCTCTACTCTGTCCTATAGGGTAGACACAACAGCGGTGGATTTTATGGAGTGTTTGAGCTGTAAAATCATGGAGACCAGTAGTTCTCCCAAGTCTGGTAAACACTATCCTTCAAAATCTGTGTTCTGTTGTTCCTGGAGTGCAGACTCACAGGGTGAGGACACTGCGGCCTTGTGAAGTAGCTGAGCCAGCGCAAGAAACCAGCTGCACAGAAAGGCTGGCCAGCGATTTCTAGGGACACCAGTGGGTAGGCTGTCATTGGTTCTAAAGACCTAGATAAACTTTGCCTCTCACACCCAGTTAAATCCTTCATTTTAAGCATTAGGTGGATCTTTGACTCTTGCAATAAAACAAAACAAAAATCAGCCCAATTAAATTCACCCTGAAGAAACCGGACAAGCGAAGATTGCTTCCTGTTGTTAAATACCACGGCCTCTGACTCACGGCAGCTCTGTGCGTGCGTGTGTGTGTGTGTGTGCGTGTGTGCGTGTGTAATAGAACTGCTTCATAGGGTGTTCAAAGCTGTGACTTCTCAGAAGCAGATTACCAGGCCAGTCTTCTGAGGCACCTCAGAAGAAAAAAAAACAAAACTCACTGCCATCCAGTCGATTTCGACCCATAGCGACCCTTCCTTGGGTTTCCAAGGCAGTATCACTACGGAAGTAGATTGCCCAACCTTCCTTCCGAGGAGTGGCTGCTGGGTGTGAACTGCCAGCCTTCTAGTTAGCAGTCAATTGCCTTGGGCACTACGCTACCAGAGCTTCTGAGGCACCCCTGGGTGGATTCAAACTGTCTAGTAGTTTAGTGCTTAACCATTTGTGTACCCAGGGGACTCAAGATTGTTCAAACATCCAAAATATTTTCAGTGAAAAGTTAGGACTCTGCTAAACCAAAACCACTGCCATCGAGTTGATTCTGACTCATAGCGACGCATTAGGACAGAGTGGAACTGCCCCACAGGGTTTCCAAGGCTGTAAATCTTTATGGAAGCAGACTGTTTTATCTTTTTCTCACAAGGAGTGGGAACCCCTGACCTTTAGATTAGCAGCCAAATGCTTTCACTGCTATGCCACCAGAGTTCCTAAAATTCTGCTAATTTAAGAAAAACAAATTCAAAATGGTGTGACAGTTATTTCTCCCTGGACCCACTATCTAAATGGCTGGGCGATGGGTGCTTATCTCCCAGTGGAGAAGTCAGGCAGTTCCTTGGTAAAAGGAACCCAGAGCTAATTTAATTTAAGGCCAATTCTAAAGCCTGTGGCTCTGGGATACATCAGTCTGGCTTCTAATCCTGAAGCAGACTGTGTCATCTTGAGCACGTTACTTTCTCTCTCTGAGCCTCAGTTTTCTCATCTGTAAAATGGGGAAGATAATCAATCTCCTGTGTTATAAGAAAGGCTAACAAATCTAGCGTAGGCTTTCGTTTGTTTTAATTATTTGTCCCCATTCTGGTCTTTCAGAAGGACATGAAATAATTGGAATTTGTTTCAGGGGTAATGAGGTGGTGGGAGTACCCCAAACAGTTTCAGATGTAACTGGTTTACTATTTGTAAGGGAGGGGAGATCCATTTAGAGCCTCCCTCACAAAAATAAACTCCAGATGGAGTACAGTTAAATATAAGCAATCAAGCATTTCAAACCTAAAAGAAAATAGTAATGAATATTCATCAAGTGGGAGGAGACTTCCTAAATTCAAAAGCAGTAGGGGAAGAAAAATCATAAAGAAAATGATTGATAGATTTGACTTATGAAAGTTAAACTGTCTCTACACAAAAATACACAAATAGAATATATAGGCAAATAACAAATTGGAGGGACAGTAGTTGGCTAACAAAGTTTTTAACACGTAGAGTGTTTGTTTGTTTTAATGATTTGGGTGAAAGTTTACAGAGTAAATTTGTTTTCCATGCAATAATCCATACACATTCTGTTTTGTGACATTCACTGCAATCCCCACATTTTAACAGCATTCTTCCCTCTGCCTCCCCGCACCCAACCCTTCTCTTCATCCATCCTTTCCATCCTCTCC
This sequence comes from Orycteropus afer afer, assembly GCF_000298275.1. Lineage (NCBI taxonomy): Eukaryota > Metazoa > Chordata > Mammalia > Tubulidentata > Orycteropodidae > Orycteropus > Orycteropus afer. The sequence continues at coordinate 9,364,805 of NW_006921607.1, read as the reverse complement.
CACCTTCCTAGCTCCATCACTGAGCAAATGCTGTCCTCTTGATCTCATGCTGTTCTAATGAGTGCATACCCTCCTGATATTACTGTTCACCTCATAGGCCTGTATGTCCTTTGGCTGACAATTGACTCATGGGAGTGAGTTCAGTTCCAGGCCTGAAGGATGTCTAAGGACCCTGGTCTTGGGGTTTCCACCAGTCTTCATCAGACCAGTAAGTCTGGTCTTTTTCATGATTTTGAATTTTGTTCCACATTTCCCCCCACTCTATCTCTTATTGTGATTCCTTTCAGAGTGTTACCCAAAAATGTAGGCTCATGCCCAGAGCAACACAGAGTCAGTTCAGTCACACTGAAAGAAGAAAGAAGATAGAGCTTAATCATCTATGCGTAAGTGGGGAATGGACAGAGTTTCCGAATACTCTACCCCAATGGGCAAATACAGGGTTAATACAGGTTGCGCTAAAGCTTATGATCACATGAACACATTCCATTCTCAAGGACTAGGGCTCCTTAACCCATGAGAAGGACAAAGAGAAACCCCAAAGCTATGACTATGAGCCTTATCCATTGTCTGGAAGGCATCAACCCCGGGTGGATTCTGTTTTTCTCTAGGCTGACCTCCCTGGAATACCTAAGGCTACATTCTCAGTGTCTTTTAGTTTTGTGGCCCTGGGTCTGAGTGCTCTTTCCTGGTGCTATTTTCGACGTCAGGTATCAAGAGCAGTCAGCAGTGGTAGCCAGGCACCATCTAGTTCTGGCCTCAGGGCCATGGAGGCTGGGGTTCACATGCTCCATTAGTCCTTTGGACTAATTGTCTCCTTGTATCTTTGATTTTTTTCCACTCTTCTTTGTTGCAGATGGGGAAAGACCAATAGTTGCACCTTAGATGGCTGTTTGCAAGCTTGTAAGACCCCAGTCACTACTCACTAAAGTAGGATGTAGGGCATTGTCTGTATGGACTATATTATGCCAAATGACTTTCAAAAAACAAACTCACTGCCATTGAATCGATTCTGACTCATAGAAACCCCAACATTGGGTTTCCAAGGCTGTAAGTATTTATGAAAGTAGATTGCCTCATCTTCCTCTCAAGGAGCAGTTGGTAGGTTTGAACTGATGACCTTCTGGTTAACAGCCAAATGCCTTACCCACTATACCACCAGAGCTCCTTCCAACTGACCTTAGTGTACCCTAATATATAGAGTTCTTATAGATCCACAAGTAACACACAGCAAGACCCCAATAGATAAATGAACAAAAAGCATTGATAGTTTATGCAAGGGGAAATACAAATGGCTAATAAATATTCAATAAAAAATGTTCAGTATCACTAAAGAAATTTGAAGAAAACAAAAACTGCAGTATGGAATTTTACCCATCAAATTAGCAATTATCTGAAAATAAATAATATTGGATGTTAGAAAGGGTACATATAATGGAGACTTATACAATGCTAGCATGAGTAAAAACTGGTTTTTAAAATTTGAATTGTTCTTAAGATTCTTTTCTCAGCATATGATTCTTCACTGGCCTCTACCCCCCATTTGGGGTTCCTCAGTCCCAGATGCTACCCTTGGGATATCTCCTTCTGTCATGTGACTAACATGGTATAAATGTAAGGTCTCTGTAAAACACTGAAAACTAGTTATAAAATCTTATAAAAGGACATTGAATATATTTTTTTTGTTATTTTTATTTATTTATTTATTATTTGGGTAAAAGTTTACAGAGCAAATTCATTTTCCATACAGCAGTTCATAAATTTTGTTTCATGACATTGACTGCAATCCTCACAATGTAACAGCTCTCTTTCCACTTCCTCCCTGTGGTTACCTTTTCCCCGTGTCCTTTCCTGTGTATTCCTGCCTTCTGCGCTCTCTCCCTGTGCAAATGCTGCCCTTCTACTTTCCCATGATTGATCGCTCCAAGGAGTATATCTACCTGATGTACATGTTCACGCTATATGCCTGTCTATTGTTTGGCTGGGAGTTCAGGTAGCGTAATGCCTAAGGCACTTGACTGCTAAGCAGAAGGCTGGTGGTTCAAACCCACCAGCCACTACTCGGAAGGAAGGTTGGGCAATCTACTTCTGTAGTGATACTGCCTCGGAAACCCAAGGAGGGGTCGCTGTAAGTCGGATCCGACTTGATGGCAAATAACAACAACAACATTGTTTGGCTGGAAGTCATGGGAGTGAGTTCAATTCCACACCTGAAAGGTAACCAGGGGCTGTAGTCTTGAAGGTTTCACCAGTCTCTAACAGACCAGTAAGGACACTGCATATATTTTTAAAGTCTAGCAACCAGCTTGATACCTTCCTTTTAATGTGTTTCAATCTGTCTTTATCTATCACATCAAAAAAGTCAGTGATTTAAAAAAAAAAAAAATGGGTCGTGTTATCTTTAAAATATTTATACCCCTTAGCCCTGATAGTTACACTTTTAGGATGTGATTCTATGGAAATAATTTGAAATACAGAAAAAGACTTTATATGCAAAGTTTTTTTTAAAAAGCTCAGTATTGTGATGTAATGGTGAAGAAATTAAAAACAATCCAATTGTCCAACAATTGAAAATGGTCAGTAAATTGCCCAGACAGTGGCATATTACACAATCATTAAAAGTACAAATTATGTTTGCAAAGAGATTTTAATGGTGTGGGGAAATGTTATTGTTATAATGTTAAGTAACAAAAAGGAAGGCACCAGACTGTATATTCACTATGTCCTCGATTATAAAAAAAAAAATGAAGAGGGAAGACAGAGTAAAAGGTAATAGTAGTTATTCCTGGGAGGTGGCCGTATAGTGACTGTTATCCTTTCTTACTTTAAGGAGCCCTGGTAGAGAAGTCCTTAAAGTGCTGCTGTTAACCAAAAGGTTGGTGGTTTGAACCCACCAGCTACTCCATGGGAGAAAGATGTAGCAGTCTGCTTCTGTAAAGATTTAAGCCTTGGAAAGCCTACGAGGGCAGTTCTATTGTGTTCTAGAGGGTCACAATGAGTCCAAATTGACTGGACAGCAGTGGGTTTGGTTTATGTGCCAAGTACTTTATCTCATCTCCTTTCAGTCCCTCAATAAGCCCAAAAGAATAGTATTAGAGTTGAGAAAGCGGGGGCTCAGAGAGGTGCTAAGAAATGCCCAAGGCCACCCAGCTGGAAAGTGGCAGTGTAAGAAGCTGACCCCAGATCTGCCTTTTCCTGACCATCCAACACCCAGACACAGCTCAAAGCCAGGCAGACAGACAGTGACTATACCCTTCACCTTAGGCTATAAGAGCCCCACCTGGTGGCACACAGGTGCAAACCCACTTCACATGTCCTAACTATTTTATTATTATGAGACTCTGTGAGGCAGAACCATTTTTCACCCTATTTTACAAACAAAACCACACCCCCACTGCCATCGAGTCAATTCTGACTCATAGCGACCCCATAGCACAGAGTAGAACTGTCCCATGGGTTTCCAAGCCTGTAAATCTTTAAGGAAGCAGACTGCTTCATCTTTCTCCCACAGAATGGGTTTGAATTGCCGACCTTTCAGTTAGCAGCTGACTACTGCCATGCCACCAGAGCTCCTTAGTTTACAAACAAGGAAACTAGGGAAAAAAAGGAAGAGGGAGTAATGACTTGCCTGCATTTACATGGTATAGAGGGACTACATGGAGCCTTGGTGGCACTGCTGCTAACCAAAAAGTTGGCAGTTCGAACCCATCAGTGATTCCAAGGAGAAAAGACCTACAGACATGTTTGCCTAAAGATGTCTGCCTAGGAAACCCTATGGGCAGTTCTACTCTGCCCTGTAGGGTGGCTGTTTTGGTTTTGTCCAGTGCTGCTCTAACAGAAAATACCACAGATGGATGCCTTTCACAAACAGGGATTTATTCTCTTACAGTTTAGGAGGCTAGAAGTCCAAGTTCAAAGTGCCGGCTCTAGGGGCTGGAGGAAAGCCCCTTGACCTTGGGCCTCAGCTCTGCCTCTTGCTCCCGGCCCACTAAAGCTAGAAGTTTCTCTTAACTCAGATAGCTTTTGGCTACTGAGGCTGACAAACCCAAGGTTGGCAAGTAAAATGCACAGTTCCAAGATTATCAAACAACACGGCAGTCCACTAGTTCAAGTGTATTAACAGTCCCAAGATCAACAGAAAACACAACAGGCCACTGAGACAAAGACTTGGCTATATGCAGGGTCCGAGGTTCCCAAAAGCTCGGAGACCTTTCTCAAAGCTGACTTCTTAGATGCTGGAAGCAGACCACATTCCCTAAGGCAGCTACTCAGCTGCTCCCAGTAGATTCCACCATGGAGTTGATTACCAGTCTCATCCTGGGGAATAACTACCACCAGCTGCCCTGCCACTCAACCAGGTCCAGCCAAGTTGACACATAACCTTAACTACCACTATGAGTAGGGATTGACGTGAAGGCATATGAACAGAGGGACTATGCAGTGAAGAAGCTTCAGGCAGCCTGAGGGCATATGGGCAGGGCACCAATCAAACTAGACTCTGTGCTTCACCTCCTGGATCTTATTCATCCTCCTGCAAAACTGATGCATTACTGTATTTCAGCACCTCCAAGATGGCATCAACTGTGAGGTGCACCATTGTTTTACGTGCCACCAAAAAGAAAAAAAGTGCTAATTAAAAATATGGCAAATCATCAATTGTAAGATAAGAGCCCAACTTCAGAGATGTGAAAATGTGACAAACTCTGCATCTTGGAGTCCATAAAATAGGGCACTCTCCTCATTTTGCAGATGAGAACATCGAGGCATTAAGAATTAATGTCTGCTTAAAGTTATGTGGCTAATAAGGAGTAAAACCAGGATTCAAACATGGGTTCATCTGACCTTAAAGCCTGGCTCTGAATCCCCTGCAGAATAATCGGCTGAGTGTGCCAGGCAGCCTGAGCACTGGGATGTGGATGGTGCCGTTGGGAGTTGTGCAGTACCCATCCTGAGCATCTGTAATTGGTGGTCCTCCACCTGTTCCACTGAGCCCAGCTGAGCTGGTGTGGTTGAGATGAAAAAGAACATTCCTGCTGTAGGAATCAGGAAGCCCAGGCATCAGGGTAGCAACAAGCCTGGAGCTGGAAATCAGCCTGACCTTGGCAGAGGATGCATGCTAGGAAGAGCAGAGGTATGTGGGTTGATAGATGTGGCAGCCTTGAATGGCAAGCCACCTGGGAAAATCTCCCTATCCCCCAAGGTCCAATTTCTGGAATTGCCAGTTACTGGTGCCAGATGGCAAATTAGGCTCTTCAAGCCTCACTCTGGTATAAAATCAAGACTTTGTCCACCATGGCCCCATGCCTAGGGAATCTTCCTACAGTCTACTGGAGATCAGACTCTAGGCTCACCCATTGCTTACCTAGGTTTGCAGACAAGTTGTTAATATTCCTACCATGTGCCATCCTAGTGTTTTTCCTCATTTTATTTTTCCCAATAGCACAGGGTGAGTTCCATCAAATGTAAGAAATGAACACTTGTCACAATGCATGGCCCAAGAATGCTTGGCACCTGGAGAGGTTATTAGGATAGTCCCTGGGAATGACACTCTGCTTCGCACGTTAAGCATATGCTGGATGTCCACAGGGCTTGCAGAGGAAGCCAACAGAATTGATTTCTGATCCTTTCTCTCTCCTCCCACTTTCCATCATTCAAAATGCTCCCCATTAGAGGCTGCCTGACTGAGCAGGTTTAAGCAAGAGGTGTTTTTGTAGGTGAGCAGCATTACCCGGTCTTGCCTCAACTTCCCCGTGTGCAGAGGAACCACTGATCTGAAGCCGAACCTTAAAGACAGAGAGGACACAGAGAGCATACATCTCTGGGCCCATGGGAGCTGAGAAGTTTCCAGCAGATAGGTACACTGCATTATAGTTTACCCAGCACTTCTCTATCACTCCCTCCTTGGGACCTCACATCCCTCCAGCTCTACTGTCAGTGTGTCATCCAGGACAAGCAACAGATGCACAGCCACACTGGCTTAAGAGAAAGGGGGGTTAATGGTTCATGGAATCCAAAGATGCAGAGAACCACCAAACCTCTCAGCCCAGGGAGAGCCATAACTGTGTCTTGGCAACACCTGGTAGCTAGGACAGAGAGCCACCTTTATTCTCTTACCCCATCTCTTTTGTCTACTTCCCAACATGTCAACTTCCTTCTCTCTCACCCTCAGAAAACATCACCAATAGTCCCTGCCCTCATACCATAGAAAGGAGATGATTGACTTCCAGTAAGATGAAGGACTAGGCAGACAAGCCACACAGACCCTCTTTAACAAAGAAAAGAGAAACCAATTGACAGAGATACAGAAGATAATCCTGGAGCCCTGAACTTTGCACTATACAGAAGTGGATTAGGCATCAACTAGTGGAAAAACCTGAACGAAAACAGTGAGTACAGAGATGGTCAGACCTGCAAACTGTCAGCTACTCTGACGGGACCAACAGTTGGAATATTCCAAGTGGTTTTGGGACCTGAGAATTGACCTAAAGATCAGCTCTGGCCACCAAGGGCTGCAGGGATGACTGCACTGGTGGCTTATGACTAGGAAGGGAAACAGCAAGGAGGGAGACAACCTGAGCTGTGGACTTTTTGCTGTCCGGCGGGTGCAGCCATTTTGATTGTTTACACCCGGCAGCCATTTTGGATATTTAAAGTGACTGAGGGCTCAGCCATTTTGAATGTTTATAAGTGGTGGCCATTTTGGATATATAAAGTGACCAAGGGTGCAGCCATTTTGAATGTTTATAAGCGGTGGCCATTTTGGATATATAAAGTGACTGAGGGTGCAGCCATTTTGAATGTTTAGAAGCAGTGGCCATTTTGGATTTTAAAGTAATAGCATTCTCATTTGGATTCCAGGGACCCAAGAATAGTCTCTGTTTGCCAAGGTCAACAGGGACATACAGGAGGCTGACGACAGGAAAAGAGACAGATGGTGAGCGTACAAATGCTGTCAGCTAGCAAACAGAGGAGCACAGCACAGTACCCTGCTTGCATAGATAACATACAAACTAAACAAAGTAAACTAAAATTGTGGGCAAGTCACTCCAACATATAATCACCAATTAATATAAACACAAAAATGTCACAGTGCCTCAGAGACAATACAGCATCACAGTGCACACAAAGAAGCAAGGTAAAGCAGGAGAAATAAGGGACCAGAATACAGACCCAAAACACATCCCTGAGGAAGATGCAACGTTGGAACTCCCTGATAAGGAATTCAAAAGAGTTATGTTATTGTCAATGAATTGAGAGTCAGATCAAGGAAAACATTGACAAAATTGAGGAAAACCCTACAATGATTTCGAAAGACAATACAAGAACAAAATGACAAAATAAATGAAAAATTAGAAATGATTCTAAATCTACACACAGAAATCCAGAAGATCAATATTAAATTTTCAGAAATAGATAAGACATTGAACAGGCAAAGGAGCAGAAATGAATCAATGAAAGACAGAATTAGGGAGACTGAAGGCAAATACCTCAATATTTCTTTGGAAAGGGATCAATCAGAAAAAAAGATCAAGACAAAATGAAGAAAGCTTAAGGTTCATGTGGTATGACATCAAAAGGAGTAACTTACATGTAATTGGAATTCCAGAACAGGAAGAGAAAAATAAAACCATAGAGTAAATTGTTGAAGATTTGTTGGAAGAGAATTTTCCTGGTATGATGAAAGATGAGAATATATCCGTTCAGGAAGTCCAACAAACCCCAAACGGGATAGACCCCAAAAGAAAATCACCAAGACCTATCATCACCAAACTCACCAAAACCAAAGACAAAGAAAGAATCATGAGAATAGCATGGGAAAAAGGCAAAGTTACCTACAAGGGACAATCAATAAGACTAAACTCAGATTTCTCAACAGAAACTATGCAAGCGAGAAGACAATGGGATGGTATATATAAAACCTGAAAGAGAAAAATTTCCAACCAAGAATTATGTACCCAGCAAAACTGTCCCTCAAATATGAAATTAGGACATTTCCAGATAAGCAGAAATTAAGGGAATTTGTTAAAACCAGACCGACCTTACAAGAGATGCTAAAGGGACTCCTTTGGATAGAGAAGCAACAAAGCCAACAACAATTGATCATTAACACACATGATGCTATAACCCAGAAACCAACCCAGCTATGGAATATCCAAAGTAAATAAGACTACAAGATTGTAAACAGGAAACCAAAGACATCAATTGACAAATGATGACAACTACAAACCAAAAAGAGGGGAAAACACTGTGTTGTTACAGAACTTCTAGATGGTAGGGAAGTCAGGACAACTACAAGATAGAATGGACTGTTCTAAACTTGGGAAGAAAACTATAAGTCACAGGGTAACCTCAAAGAAAAATGATAAACCTTCACATCAAAATAAAAAAGAGGACCAGTATTTAGCAAATACTAAAATAATAGCAATGAAGGAACTGATAACACGATTCATAAACAAAACAAGCTCAGCATAGAAAATTATATGGAACAAAGAAATCGACAGCATGAAAAAGCACATAACAAAAATGACAGTAATAAATTCAAATTTGTAAATAATGACATATCTGGCAAGGGATTTATCTCTAAGATTTATAGAAAACTCCAATGCCTCAACAGCAGAAGAATTAACAATCCAATTGAAAAATAAACAGAAGACATGAATAGACAATTCACCAAGGAGGATATTCAGGTGGCCAGCTAATACATGAAGAGATGCTCACAATCATTGGCCATCAGAGAGATGCAAATCAAAACAAGATACTGTCTCACCCCAGCACTGATGGCAAGTTTCAACGAGACAGAAAAGAACAAATGCTGGCAGGGATGTGGAGAGATCGGGACTCTCATACACTGCTGGTGGGACTATGAAGTGATGCAATCACTGTGGAAAGCACTATGGCGATTCCTTAGAAAGCTGGAATTGGAGACACTAACTGACCCAGCAATTCCATTACTCAGTATATATCCTAGAGAGGTGAGAGCCAGGACAGGAACAGATATATCCACACTCATGTTCATTGCAGCACTATTTACAATAGCAAAAAAAAATGGAAACAAACTACGTGCCCATCAGAGGAAGAGTGGATGACCAAACTATGGTACATACACACAATGGAATGCTATGCGGCACTGAAGAATAATGTAGAGTCTGTAAAACACCACATAATATGGATGAACTTGGAGGACATTATGCTGAGTGAAATAAGTCAATTGCAGAAGGACATATATAGTATTAGTTCATTGTTGTAGAGGGTTAAGGAAAGGTTTATATATGGAGGGAAACTTTCTTTGTTGGTTGCCAGGGGTGGGAAGGGAGGGGAGGGAACACTGCAAAAAAGAAAAAAGAAAAGAAAGAAAGAAAGGAGATGATTGGCTCTGATACAGATTAAAGGATCCTAATTGGCCTAATTTGACTCAGGTGCCACTAATATTTGGGCCAATCAACTGTGGCCAAGGGGGCAGACTGTATAAAAATATGGTCACCTGCTAGATTCACATAGTTGGACCTGAAAGGAAGAGCATTCCTGGAAGAATGGTGGTGCAGACTCCAGCAGAATGGGGAAATTCTGGACCTCAAAACAGTTGGTGTCCAGTACAGGTAGATGTTACTTCCACCTTACAGTTCAAGAACAGAGCAGTCAAGCCATTTGTCCAAGGTCACACAGCCGATTCATTGTAGAACTCAGTCTTAAAGCACTCGGCTGCTAACCAAAAAGTTGGCAGTTCAAATTCACCAGCTGCTCCACAAGAGAAAGATGTGACAGTCTGCTTCTGTAAAGATGTACAGCTTTGGAAACCCTACGTGGCAGTTCCACTCTGTTCTCCAGGGTCGCTGTGAGTCAGAATTGACTTGACAGCAGTGGGTTTAGTTTGGGTTTTTTTAGGTAATGGAGAACATGTTGAAGATCAGATCAGGAAGTAACTTACAATCGAGTATCAGACATTTCTGTTCCAAGAAGTCTCTGAATTCGGTCCCAAGCCTTGAGCTCGTTACCAGTTTAAGCCCCTGGGCTTACAGCCCCTCACATCCAGCTCAGCTACATCTGTCAAAAGCAGAAACCATGGCTCTGCTACACACTAGCTTTGTAGCTTAGGGTAAATCACTTTACCTCTCTAAGCCTCAGTTTCCTCACTTACAAAGTGAAAGGAGTAACAGTGGGGCTTTCCTCATGAGATTATGTGAAGAGGAAATCAAGCCTTAGGGGGTAGTGAATTTATGTTAACGAGGGAGGAACTACTAAGAAGGGTGAGAATGGTTGTACAACTTGAAGAATATAATCCATGTCACTGAATTGTACGTGCAGAAACTGTTGAATTGATGTATACTTTGCTGTGCATATTCTCAACAAAATAAATAAAACTCAAAAAGAAAGAAAAAGGAGATGTCTCTAAAGTACTTAGGCTAGTGTCTGGCACATAGTAGGTACTCAGGAAAGGGAAGTTCCAGCTGTTGATAACATGAGGCTCATGCCCCCAGAATCTAAAGTAAAACTTCTCCACAATGTTTCCTGCTGCAACTCACAGACATCATGTGCTGTATCCAATACACTCCATGGCCATGGTCAGAGTCAGGACATCTCCAGGTCATGGGCTCTCATTCTGTCCCTTTCTCCCCCACTTAAGATAGTACATAACTGCAACCCAGGATCCTATTCCCAGCCAGAATGACATCTATCCACCTGTCAAAATGACAGAATGGTATTTGTGGATGCCCAGTCATTCTGGGACCTTATCATCCATGTTCTCATTTCCAGGGAACCTCTCAAGAAAGGTTCTTGCCAAACACAATTGTATCCAAACAGCAAAATCCTTCTCAGCACAGCACTACAGGATACCACTACCACTGGGTCAGATTGGTCACATGAGATGAACCCAGTGGTCAAACTTTAGACTCTAAAGCAGTAGATCAGAGGGAGAGGTCTTACAGCTCCAACCTGCTCTGGATCCACCAAAAGAACAAAAAACCGACAAAGGATTTTACAGCTAGGTGAGCAAATGATTTGTCCAGATTCCAGGATGTCATCCAGTTCCAGAGTTTTCCTTCTAGCCCACAAAAATAGATGGTACCCATCAGATGCCCTTTGACAACAACCAGTGAAGGATCACATCACACACTTGATGGCTGCTGTCCCTAATGATGACAATTGGACCCCACAGAGCAATCTGAGTGTATTTCTTCTCTCCGCTGCCACTGGGAGTGCCAACACAGTTCAACGAGCAAAGCCATCACATCCATTTGCCAACACACCTGTCTTTGGCTGGGCACAGGCTGAGTTGGAACAAATGCTTTAATTTTTCTGGAAAGGCAGTGTGCTGCTCTGAACGTCCGTTATTATTATTGATCTTCCTGGGTTTCTTTATGGCCAGAAATAAGGAATCCAATTTGATTAGGGGCTGATTTGGCCTCCAAGGCAAGATGCATCAATAATAACTGAGAATCGTGTGGGCACCAATTTGGTTAGAGTTGATCTGAAACATTCAGGTTGGTAGCAAAGGCCACCCTCAACCCTTAGCTGCCCCCTCCAGCTGTCAGCTGCCTCTGTTCCTTCTCTGCTGACCCTCAACTCAGGTGGAGATAATAAAGTAACAGATGCAAGGGACTGCCAAGGCAGTGGACATTCCATGTCCCCATCTCTGAGGCGGCCCCCACAACTTCTCTCAGCAGGTATAAAGAGATGGCTCATGCTGGCTTTGCCCAGGTTGGGTTTGCACACTAGCTCTATTATACACTTGCAGGGCTTTAGACAGGTCCTTGAACCCCTGAGCCTCAGTTTCCTCATCTGTAAAATGGGATCCCCTTACACTGCAGTGTCAGAAACTCTGCCTTATCAAATTGTCACCCTCTTGTTCAGTCTTTTCAAGCTTCTTGTAGCTCTCTCCAAAGCACACCTCTTCCCCACTGGCCTCCTAGCCAAAGCTACTCTCACGGCTGACACTCTCTCCCTTGCCTTTTATTATTCACTTTTTTGATCTCCTCCAAGAAGCTTGCTCTTGCCCTCCCTCCAGGCTGTGCTATGCGCCCCAGCTCTGGATCCTACAGTCCTGTGTGCTCCCCCACACCACAACCTTCATGTCTCTGCATTCAATCATTTGCTTACTCCATTAGACTGTGAGCCCTGAAGAGGGTGGACGTTGAGTGTCTCTTTTGTCTATGTCCTCAGTTTCCACCACAGGAGGAAGCCCAGGGCGGGCACCCAATGAATGAATAAACAAGCGTGGGATGAGGAGTCATGTTCCGGTTACCACTGTCATGTGGCAAATCACCCCAAACTTTATTGGCATCCCAGCTGCTGTCAAGTCACTTCTGACTTATGGCGGCCCTATGTATGTTCAAGTAGAACTGTGATCCATAGGGTTGTCTGTGGGTGATTTTTAGAAGTAGATTGCCAGGACTTTCTTCTGAGGTATCTTTGGGTGGACTTGAACCACCAACCTTTCAGTTAGCAGCCAAGCTTGTTAACTGTTGGCACCAGCCAGGGCCTCCTATTGGCATACAACAACTGTTTTATTAGGCTTACAGATTCGGCTGGTCAGGAATTCAGAGAGGGTACAGTGGGAATGGTTTCTCCGCTCCTTGATGTCTGTGGCCTCAGCTAAAAAGACTTGACAGCTGGGAACTGATGGTGTCATCAGTCACACCTCTGGAGGTTAATGCTGGCTGTTGGCTGAACCTTCAGCTAAGACTTTCAACCAGAGCACTTACAACTGGCCTCTCGTGCTGTGAGGAAGCATGGTATCTCAGGGTAAATGAGCTTCTTCCACGGAAGCTCAGAAGTCCATTGCAAGTAACCTAGTGAGCAAAATGGAAGCTGTGTTGTCTCTCATGACACAGCCTCAAAACTCCTGCAGAGTTACTTCTACTGCATTCAAAGAATACATGGACATGTTTGAAAACTGCCACCGTTTTTCTTCCAGGTTCCATTTAGGATGTAGAAACAACACTGGCCAACAGAGAAGGGATCCCAGTAGGAGGCAACTGGGGAGAGGCCCTTTTCCTGCCCCCTCCCTCCTTCTCCCCCAACTCCCTTCCCGAGGGTCTAGAGAACCTGAGAGGTGAAAGACCAGCCCACATCCTCTCCCCACACTCCTCTCTCAGGCCCTGGGCAAGCCTGAACCTGAGGGAAGGCTTGGGCATTAACTCAGAGTGAGGTGGAGTTTTAAATGGGGTCAGACTGGTCTGGGTGCTTTCGTATTCTAAGTGACCAGCAGTCTAGGGGACCTGCCTAAGGTATCGTGAAGGGACAGGGAAGCAAGAGTCCATGGAGCATGGCTGATGGCAACAGTTGGAGAATAAAACCACTCCAATCTGTACCCAAATGAGCTCAGACTGCTCAATAAATCAGCGACTCAGACAAACAAAACCAAGACAAGAGCATTCACTTCCAAATCCATTTTTCTTATTTGCTTTGAAATTTCCTTATTCCCCATTATGATTCTTTTTAAAGACATAGCTTTCCCAGTGGCAAGAGAGAGTTGCAAAAGACCATTTAATTCTGCCTGAAAGAACTTGTGAGACACCTGGTGCATCCCTGGAGGAGGAGAAGATTCAGATAGAAAAGACATGATAAAAGAGCAATAATTAGGAAGAGCTGACATTTACTGAGCACCTACTATGAGCTAGGCCCCATTCTATACCCTGAAAATGGATTAACCCATTTGATCCTTCACATCAATCCAAGCAAGTAAGCACTATGATAAGCTCATCTTACACAAAGAAATGTAGACACAGAGAGGTAAAGTGACTTGCCCAAGGTCACACAGCTAGTAGATACCAGGGCCAGGATATGAACCCAGGATACCTGGTTCCCAAGCTGAGGCATCTAATCATACCATCTGCCTCAACAAAATCAGTTAGCAATCAGTGTAATTATTAGGGCCTATACAAAATACTGTGGGAACCCCAAGTGTGGAGCCAGAGAAAGGTGAGCAGTTTATCTCTGAGCGCTTCTCACTTCCCAGGGCCTCAGTTTTCTCATCTCTAAAATGGGGATGAACAGCCCCACCACCTCACAGGCCATAATATGCTTATAATGTGTCCACATAGGGTCCAGTACCTCCAGTACCACAGAAGGGACTTGCTGATGTCTTGGCCCCTCTGGGGGGCTGGAGAAACTCAGCCCCCTCCCACTGCTCTTCCTGTTCTCTCTCCTGTTCGGGACATCTGGGGAAAAGACACTCAGAGCAGAGGAAGTAGCAAGAACAGAGGCCCTGAGGCAGGACAGAGTGTGATGTGTTTGAGGAAAAAGGAGGCCAGAGTGGCTGGGATGAGGCTGGGGAAGTTGGCAGGGACCATGTCAGCAGGGCCTTGTAGGCCACAGGAAGAAGTTTGGAGTTTATGCTATCTCTTGCCTCATTAGAGGCCTGGGGGTGCGGTAAGGGATGCCGGCACAGCGATGAGGCAGAGTCCAGACAGGAAGGAAAATAGAGGATTTCCATCCATTGTGGTCATTCCTGAAAGTTCCCAGGTGGCCTAAATGCTTTGCACTCAACTATTAACCTAAAGGTTAGCAGTTCAAATCTACCCAGTGGCACCATGGAAGAAAGACCTGGTGATCTGCTTCCATGCAGATTACAGTCAAGAAAACGCTATGGAGTAATAAGGTAGCATGTTGGGTTGCCATGAATTGGAACTGACTCTCCAGCAACAGGCTTTTATGTTTTGGGATCATTCCTGAGAAAGAGTGGGCATGAGGTCAGGAGTCTCAGAGGCAGGGCTGCTAGAGTTATTATCTGGGGACAATCCAAGAGGGGCGGAAGGGGAAGGACAGGTAGAAGGGAAACCAGTAGGCAGAGTTGATAAGGCTTCTACTCTGAGGTTGGGTAAGGAGCTCTGGTGGTGTAGTGCCTAAGGCATTTGACTGCTAACCAGAAGGTTGGTAGTTCAAACCCACCAGCCACTCTGGAGAAGGAAGACAGGGTAATCTACTTCTGTAAAGATTTCACCCTGGAAACCCAATGGAGGTTGCTGAGTTGGAATCGACTTGACAGCAGTAAGGTTTTTTTTTTGTTGTTGTTGTTTGTTTGTTTTTTGTGGGGCAGGGTGATGTCAGCCATCAGAAGGGATGTCAAACCCCAGGTCCTGCCCAGCCAAGGGACTCCTGCTTCAGCAACCAGTCACTATTCTTGCCATGTGCAGCCCCCTAATTGCTGGGAGATGAAGTGTCTGATGCTGCCCTCTTGCCATGGCTGACAAATGCCTGGCTGAACAAGAGCCAGAGGAGGGGAGGGAACAGGACAGGTGGGGTCCTGTGTACTTCCCTGCTCCCCAGTCCCCAGGCCTTGCTGCTCCTGTGGATTTGGGGAAACCAAATGAGGCCACCTGGTCACCCATCCTAGGAGGCTAGTGCACTGTGACCAAGGAAAACAGGCTCCAGGCTGGGATCCTTAAGTCAGAGCAAAGGCAGAGCGGCAAGCATTCAGCAGAAAGAGCACAGGCTTTGCGCTGTCAAATCCCAACTATGCAAATCACCACACCTCTCTTAGCTGCAATTTCCTCACCTGAAAGGGTGATACAATTCTGTGTGGGAGATGCTGCAAGTTACTAATTCCCACTTGACCTACTTCCTTACTAAAAGGACCACAGTTTTCAGAGGGAGAAGGAAAAACCTCACTCCTTTAGCTTCCCTTGTAAATAGGGGCCATCATGTTACCCAGTTCTGGACAATGAAGTACAGACAGAAGCCTGGAGAGACTTCAAAGATGGGCTACCAGGAAGTGTAAGAAAAGGGTGAAAGCTACACCTGGAAGGTGGTGGGGTGGTGTCCAGGCCCACGATGACACCTGCCTGAGGCTGCCATATTTGGACTTCTGGGTTTGGTTTGGTTTGGTTTTCACAGAGGTCCTTTTACTAAGCCTTAAACAGGACAACAACAAAACAAACAAAATCATCCGGATGAAGGAAACCATCAGCATGCACACAGTACAGAAGCCAATGGAATCCACTGACTCACAGCCATGCTGTTCATTATATATGACAGAGAACAAAGGAGACCATCACAAGAGCATGACTGGTGGTGGGTCGGTCCATCACTGCCGCAGAGGGAACTGCAGAAGCAGGGAAAGGTCTATTTGGATTTCTGATTGGCAACGGTTGGGTTTGAATGTGTCCGTGAGGATGGAAGATGAGGCACCAGACTCTGTGAGAAGCTGGGAGCTGGAACTAATGCCAAAGTTGGAAATGGGCTGTTTCTTCTTTGAATGAGGCCTGGAAAAGACTGCCCAAAATCTCTGGGCTACAGCCTGCAAGTTTCCTGTCCTGGGCCATGGAAGGCAAAAACATCATGAGATGAACTGAAATTAAAAATAAACAACAAAAACAAAAACCTCCAAAGATGAGTATGACGGTAGTCTGGATATAGCTGAAAAGAAAATCTGCTACCCAGAATATCTGTCTAAGACCATTCCCTAGAATGCAGCACAAAAAGAGACAAAGAGATGTGAATATAAGAGAGAAGTTAAGATGGAGGATGAAATGAGATCATTCAACACACGACTGATAGGAATTCCGAAAGAGACAAGTAGAACAGGGCAAAGATATATACCTAGGAATTTTCTGGAATTGAAGAAGGATCTAAGTCCTCACATGAAAAAATCACAGAGTGAAGAGCAGGATATAGTTTAAAAAAAAAAAAAATCCACACTTAAATATATCAAATTGCATTTGTAGAACATTAAGGGTAAAGGAAAAATCTTTAAAGCTGCCAGAGGCTATATAAGACAGATTCCCTTAAAAGAAACAACAAATAGACTACAAAGACTTTCAATCAGCAACAATTGGAACTGAAAAGAGGAGAATAATTTCTTAAAACACAGTGAAAAATACTAGTCAACTTAGTTAAACTGTCACTGAAGGGTGATGTCCAAACAAAACTATTTTCAGACATATGAGATTAAGAGGGAGCTCTGGTGGCATAGTGCCTAAGGCATCTGACTGCTAACCCGAAAGAGGGTGGTTCAAACCCACCAGCCACTCCTTGGAAGGAAGACTGGGCAATCTACTTCCATAGAGATACTGCCTCGGCCTTGGTGGGAATCGACTTGATGGCATGAGTTTGGTTTTGGTATGTGTTTAAGAGAGTTTACTATCCATAGACCCTCACTGAAAGGAGTATTTTAAAATATTCAACAAGAAGGAAAATAAACCCACAAGGATTGGAATGCAAGGAATAATGGGGAGCAAGGCTTTTGGTAGAATATGTTGTAAATAAACCTAAATAAGTTTTTATTTCTTAATGCATTTTATTGAAACATAATTTATGTACAGTGAAATACACAAAACTAAAGTGACATGGGTAAATTAACTTTTTTTTTTTTTTTTTTGCAGTGTTCTCTTCCTTCCCCTCCCTGGTAACCAACAAAGAAAGTTTCCTTCCACATATAAACCTTTCCTTGACTTTTTACTATAATGAACTAACATTACATTTATCCTTCTGTGATTGACTTATTCCACTCAGCAATGTCTTCCAAGTTCATCCATGTTATGTGGTGTTTTGCAGATTCTACGTTATTCTTTAGTGTTGCATAGTATTCCATTGTGTGTATGGTTATCCATTCTTCTGTTGATGTGCATGTAGGTTGTTTCCATCTTTTTGATATTGTAAATAGCACTGTGATGAACATGGGTGTGCATGTATCTGTTCCTGTCCTGGCTGTTACTTCTTGAGGATATATACCTAGCAATGGGATGGCTGGGAGCTCTTGTGGCATAGTGCCTAAGGCATTTGACTGCTAACCAGAAGGCTGGCGGTTCAAACCCACCAGCCACTCCTTGGAAGGAAGGTTGAGCAATCTACTTCCATAGTGATACTGCCTCGGAAACTCAAGGAGGGGTTGCTATGAGTCGGAGACAACTCAACGGCACATAAAAACACCAACAATGGGATTGCTCGGTTAAATGGTATTTCTAATTCCAGCTTTTTAAGGAATCACCATACTGCTTTCCACAGTGGTTGTATCATTTGACAGTCCCAGCACCAGTGTATGAGGTAGTCTTAATCTCTCCACATCTTCGCCAGCATTTGTTATTTTCTGTCTTGTTGAACTTTGCCATTAGTGCTAGGTTGAGATAGTATCTCATTGCTGTTTTGATTTGTATCTCTCTTATGGTTAATGATCATGAGCACTTCTTCATTTATTTGCTGGCTGCCTGAATATCCTCCTTAGGGAAGTGTCTATTCATGTCTTCTGCCCCTTTTTAAATTGGATTGTTAATATTTTTGTTGTTGAAGTGTTGGAGTTTTCTATAAATTTTAGAGATAAGTCCTTTGTCAGATATGTAATTATCGACAAGTATGAATTTGTTGCTGTCGTTTTCTTATGTGTTTTTCCATGGTGTCGATTTCTATGTTCCACATAATTTTCTGTGCTGAGCTCATTTTGTTTTTGAATCATGTTATCATTTCTTTCATTGCTATTGTTTTAGTATTTGCTAAATACTTGTACTGGCCCTCTTTTTAATTTTGATGTGAAAGTTTATCATTTTTCTTTGAGGTTACCCTGTGACTTATAATTTTCTTCCTAACTTTACAACGGTCTGTTCTATCTTGTAGTTGTCTCGACTTACCTACCATTTAGAAATTCTGTAACTACACAATTTTTTCCATCTTTTGGTTTGTAATTGTCCTCATTTGTCAATTGATGTCTCTGGTTCCCTGTTTACAATCTTGTAGCTTTATTTATTTACTTTGGATACTTCCATACCTGGGTTGGTTTCTGGTTTATGTCATCATGTGTGTTAATGGTCGTTTGTTGGCTATTGTTGCTTCTCTGTCCAAAGGACTCCCTTTAGCATCTCTTGTAAGGTTGGTCTGGTTTTAACAAATCCCCTTAATTTCAACTTAACTGGAAATGTCCTAATTTCACCATCATATTTGATAGACTATTTTGCTGGGTACATAATTCTTGGTTGGAAATTTTTCTCTTTCAGGATTTTATATATATTACCCCATTGTCTTCTCACCTGCATGGTTTCTGCCAAGAAATAGGAGCTTAGTCTTATTGGTTGCCCCTTGTAGGTAACTTTTCATTTTTCCCATGCTGCTTTCAGGATTCTTTCTTTGTCTTTGGTTTTGGTGAGTTTGATGATGATATGTCTTAGTGATCTTCTTTCAGGGTCTATCCTGTCTGGGGTT
>NW_006921607.1:9336981-9345370 GCF_000298275.1 Orycteropus afer afer | reverse complement strand
TTATCTATTTCTGAAAATTTAGTATTAATCTTCTGGATTTCTGTGTATAGATTTTATATCATTTCTAATTTTTCATTTATTTTGTCATTTTGTTCTTGTATTGTCTTTCGAAATTGTTGCAGGGTTTTCTCTGCGTTTTCCTCAATTTTGTCAGTGTTTTCCTTGATCTGCCTCTCAATTCATTGAAGATACCTAAATACAATTCTTTTGAATTCCTTATCAGAGAGTTCCAATGCTACACCTTCCTCAGGAATGTGTTTTGGGTCTGTATCCTGGCCCCTTGTTTCTCCTGCTTCATCTTGCTTCTTTGTGTGGATTGTGATGCTGTGTTGTCTCTGAGGCATTGTGATGTTTTTATGTTTATATTTAATTGGTGATTGTATGTTGGAGTGACTTGCTTATGATTTTCGCTTTCTTTGTTTAGTTTGTATGTTATCTGCGTAAGCAGGGTACTGTGCTGTGCTCCTCTATTCACTAGTTGGCAGCATTTATACCCTCACTACCTGTCTCCTTTCCTGTTGTCTGCCTCCCATATGTACCTGCTGTCCTTGGCAAATGGAGCTTATTCTTAGGTTCTGTTTTCATTCAGGTTTTTCCACTAGTTGGTGTCTAATCCACTTCTGTAAAGTTCCTTTCAAAGCTCAGGGCTCCAGGATTATCTTCTGTATCTCCACCAATTGATTTCTCTTTTCTTTGTTGAAGAGGGTCTGTGTAGCTTGTCTGCCTATTTTTCCATCTTACCAGAAGTCCTCCTAAATAAGTTTTTATCATAAAAGATTAAAAAAAAAAAAAAAAAGATTAAAACAGCAGGGATCCAGGTAAGGGGAGGGACCCAGGCCCCACCCTCAAGAACCAGGAAAGTGGGGGAAAGAAA
The DNA here is from genome assembly GCF_000298275.1 of Orycteropus afer afer. Taxonomy (NCBI): domain Eukaryota; kingdom Metazoa; phylum Chordata; class Mammalia; order Tubulidentata; family Orycteropodidae; genus Orycteropus; species Orycteropus afer. Next base: position 9,344,496 of record NW_006921607.1, on the reverse strand, counting down.
AGCCAGGGGGACGACAGTGAGTAGCAGCTGGGATCCAGGTAAGAGGAGGGCGGAGAGGTTTAGAACAGCTAACGGAGACAAACTTGTCTGTCAATTTGTCATATTGTGGTGGCTTGTGTATTGCTGTGAGGCTTGAGGCTGTGTCGCTGGTGTTTCAAATACCAGCAGGGTTGCAGGTGGCGCACAGGTTTCAATGGTTTCAATGCAGCTTACAGATGGAGACAGATTAGGAAGAAGGAAGAAGCCACCCATTTCTCAAAGAATTGGCCAGGGAAAACCTTATGAATAGCAGAGAAACTCTGTCTGATACATTACAGGGCAACTTTATGAATAGCCCAGAAATATTGTCCAATACAGTGCAAGAGGACAAGTCCCTTAGGCTGGAAGGCTCTCAAAATATGACTAGGAAAGTGCTGCATCATCAGAGTAGAACCAACCTTACGGACATGGATAAAGTAAAGCTTTTGAGATCTCTATTTACTGATGTGGCACCACTCAAATTGAGGAGAAACAGTGGCAAACATCCATTAATAATCGGAACACGGAATGCACAAAATATGAACCTAGGAAAATTGGAAGTTGTCAGAAATGAAATGGGAACGCATAAAGATTGATATCCTAGGCATTAATGAGCTGAAATGGACTGGTCTTGGCCCTTTTGAATCAGACAACCAACCATATGATCTACTATGCCAGGAATTACAATTTGAAGAGGAATGGTGTGCATTCATTATCACAAAGGATGTTTCAAGATCTGTCCTGAAGTCCAATGCTGTCAGTAATAGGATAGTATCCATACATCTACAAGGAAGACCCATTAATACTACTTTTATTCAAATTTATGCACCAACCACCAAAGCCAAAGATGAGGAAATTGAAGATTTTTATCAGCGTCTGCAGTCTGATATTGACCAAACGTGAAATCGAGATGTGTTAATTATCACTGGTGATTGGAATGCAGAAGTTAGAAACAAAGAAGAATCACCAGTAGTTGGAAAATTTGGCCTTGGTGACAGAAATAATGCTGGAGATTGCATGATAGAATTTTGCAAGACCAACAACTTATTAATTGCAAATACCTTTTTTCACAGTGGCTATACATGTGAACTTCACCAGATGGAAGACACAGGAATCAGATTGACTACATCTGTGGCAAGAGGTGATGGAAAAGCTCAATATCTTCAGCCAAAACAAGGCCAGGAGCTGATCGTGCAACAGACCATCAACTGCTCATATGCAAGTTCAACTTGAAGTTGAAGATAATTAAAACAAATCCATGAGAGCCAAAATATGATCTTGAATATATCCCTCCTGATTTTAGAGACCATCTAAAGAATAGATTTGATGCATTGAACACCAATGACCAAAAATGAGAAGAACTAGTAGGATGACATCAAGAACATCATCCATGAAGAAAGCAAGAGGTTATTAAAAAGATGAGAAAGAAAAAAAATGGATGACAGAAGAGACTCTGAAACTTGCCCTTGAGAGGAGAGTAGCTAAAGCAAATGGAAGAAATGACAAGATCAAAGAGCTGAACAGAAGATTGTAAAGAGTAGCTCGAGCAGACAAAGCCAATTACTATAATGAAATGGGCAAAGACCTGGAGTTAGAAAATCGAAAGGAAAGAACATGCTCGGCATTTCTCAAGCTGAAAGAACTGAAGAGGAAATTTAAGCCTCAAGTTGCAAAACTAAAAGATTCTATGGGCAAAATATTGACTGATGCAGGAAGGATCAAAAGAAGATGGAAGGAATGCACAGAGTCACTGCACCAAAAAGAATTGGATGATGTTCATCCATTTCAGGAGGTGGCATATGATCAAGAACCAATGGTAGTGAAGTAAAAAGTAAAAGCTGCACTGAAGGAATTGGCAAAGAACAAGGCTCCAGGAATTGATGGAATATCCATTGAGATGTTTCAATACATGGATGCCCCACTGGAGGCACTCACTTGGGTTTTTTTCCAAAGAGATTTGGAAGACAGCTACCTGGCCAACTGACTGGAAGAGATCTATATTTGTACCCATTCTAAAGACAGGTGATCCCACAGAATGTGGAAATTATCGAACAATATCATTAATATCACATGTAAGTAAAATCTTACTGAAGATAACTCAAAAATGGTTGCAGCAGTATATTGACAGAGAACTTCCAGAGGTGCAAGCTGGATTCAGAAGAGGACATGGAACAAGGGATATCATAGCTATTGTCAGATGCATCTTGGCTCAAGGCAAAGAATACCAGAAAGATGTTTACTTGTGTTTTATTGATTATGCAAAAGCATTTGATTGTGTGGATCATGACAAATTGTGGATAACATTGAGAAGAATGGGAATTCCAGAACATTTGATTGTACTCATGACGAACCTGTACACAGTCCAGGAGGTTGTCGTTCGGACAGAACAAGGGGACACTGCATGGTTTAAAATCAAGAAGGGTATGTGCCTGGGTTGTATCCTTTCACTATACTTAATCAATCTATATGCTGAGCGAATAATCTGAGAAGCTGGACTATATGAAGAAGAATGTGGCATCAAGATTGGTGGAAGAACCATTAACAACCTGTGATACGCTGATTACACAACTTTCCTTGCTGAAAGTGAGGATGACTGAAGCACTTACTGATGAAGTTTGAAGACTACAGTCTGGAGTATGGATTACATCTCAATATAAAGAAAACAAAAATTCTCACAAATGGACCTATAAGCAGCATCATGATAAGTAGAGAAAAGACTGAAGTTGTCAAAGACTTCACATTGCTTGATTCTACAATTGACACCAATGGAAGCAGCAGTCAGGGCATCACGTGACGTATAGCACTGGGCAAGTCGGCTGCAAAGGACCTCTTTCAAATGCTGAGGATCAAAGATGTCTCCTTGAGAACTAAGGTGCACCTGACACAAGCCATATTTTCAATCGCGTCATATGCATGTGAGAGCTGGACAATGAATAAAGAAGACCGAAAAAGAATTGATGCTTTTGAGATGTGGTACTGGTGAAGAATGCTGAAAGTACCATGGACTGCTAAAAAAACCAACAAAACTGTCCTGGAGAAAGTGCAGCAGGAATGCTCCTCGGAAGCAAGAGTGGCCAGACTTCGTCTCACCTATTTTGGTCATGTTGTCAGAACATCCCTGGAGAAGGATGTCATGCTTGGTAAGGTGGAGGGTCAACGAAAGAGGGGAAGGCCCTCAACGAGATGGACTGACACAGTGGCTGCACATGTGCACAGGTTCCAATGGTTTCAATGCAGCTTACAGACAGAGACAGACTAGGAAGGAAGAAGAAGCCATCCACTTCTCAAAGAATTGGCCAGTGAAAACCTTATGAATAGCAGAGAAACACTGTCTGATACATTACAGGGTAACTTTATGAATAGCCCAGAAGTATTGTCCAAGACAGTGCACAGCATAGCGAGGATCTTGGAGCTGGCACAGGACCGGCCGGTGTTTTGTTCTGCTGTGCACAGGGTCACTATGAGTCGGAGATGACGGATGGCACCTAACAACAACAACAACATAAAAGATAATACTAAAAAATGGAGGGTGGGCTTTTTAAACAAGGTGAAACTAAAATACCAAATAACAGTAACAAAGAAACTGGGAAGAAACATTCCAAGGGAAAGTAATAAATTCTTAATTTTTTTTTTTTTTTAACCAATGTAAACCATGGTTTCTGTTCTGGTCAGGAATGAGGGTTGCAAATGACAGAAATCCGACTCCAAGCAGCTTGGCCACAGGGTGAATGTATCGAAAGGATCCTGGGCAATCTCCCATAGCTCCACCAAAAGCACATCACTGCTAGGTTGGGCCTCCTCCTTCTCTTTACAACAGACTCACGTGTAGGGGAACGCTGGCCATCCACAGAGCCAGAAACTCACATCAGCACTTTCCACCACCAGAGAGGACTAACTCGCCATTTTCTCTGGTATCACAATCAGAAATCCCGGGGCAGGACTCTGGTCCAGACTGGATCAGGCACCTACCTAAAACCCAGTTTCCCAGTCTTAGCACTGCTGACATTTGGGGCCAAATAATTCTTTATTACAGGGGCTTGTCTCATGCACTGAAGACATTTAGCACCATCCCTGCCCTCTACCTACTAGATACCCGTAGCAACCTCTCCCCATCCCAGTTGTGACAATCAAAAATGTCTCCAGACATTGCCAAATGTTCTCTGGAGGGCACAGTCATCCCTGTTGGGAACCACTGCTCTAACCCTATGGATTCTAGCTGACGGACAAGGACATGGCAGTTCCTAGGAGAACTTGAGTTGATGTGAGGCAGGAGTAGGTCCCAGAGATGGGGTGGGCAGAACAGTGTGTTCAGATACAGAAGGGCTACTTGGCAGACACCCTTGGCACCCAGTAAAGCAAACTGTGGCCTGTGAGCCAACTCCCGCCTGCCGCTTGTTTTTGTAAAATAAGTTTTATTGGCACATAGACACACTTGTTTGTGGACATGTTGCCCATGGCTGCTTCCAAACCAATGGCAGAGCTGAGTAGCTGCAACAGAAGACATACGGACCGTAAGGCCGGAAATATTTGCCATCTGGCCCTTTACAGAAAAGGTTTGCTGGTCCCTGTGCTCGAGCCTTCAGCCCCTTTTGAAAGGGACATATTATTCTCCCAGTAAGAACCCAGAGTCTGTTCTTATCATACTGGTCAGGATTTTGGGTACAAGTACCAAAATCTCAATTTATTATCACTCAAAATCCAGAAGTCATATAATAAAGGGTTGTTAAACGCATTGTCTAAGAATACTGAAAATATAGTGGATGAACAGATATGTCCTGGAAGAAGTGCAGCTGGAATGCTCCTTGGAAGCAACAATGGCTGGATGTCATCTCACCTACTCTGCTCATGTTGACAGAAGGGACTGGTCCCTGGAGAAGGATATCATGCTTGGTGAAGGGGAGGGTCAGAGAAAAAGGGGAAGGCCCTCAATGAGGTGGATTGACACAGTGGCTGCAACGATGGGCTCAAGTATCGCAAGGACTGTGAGGAGGGCATGGGACCAGGCAGTGTTTCATTCTGTTGTACATAGGGTTGCTGAGTTGGAGGTGTTGTCATAACAACAACAACAAATGTGACTACATTAAAAAAAAAGTGGGCAAGCCCACCCCTCTCCTAACCCCTTTCTGCCTGGTTGTCGGCCAGCCTGGACCCAGCTGCTCTGGGACCCCAGTACCACCCTATCAAAGAACCTGGAGAAGCCTTCCCACCACTCACACATTGCAGTGTTCCATCATCATAGTTTCCCGAGTGTCTACTCTGTACCAGGCATTTATACACATCCGTTTCTCTCTTAATCCTTCCAACAACCCAGGAAGATTTTATAGAGGAGAAACTGAGGTCCAGAGAAGGGAACAGACTTGCTCAAAGTCCCTCAGTTATTAAGACAAGGGTCCAAGATTTCAACCCAGGTCTGTCTAAAGCTAAAGCATAGGACAGAAGCTTCTGGCAGTACCATGCTACCCCTCACAAATAAGCCTTTTGGAAAAAGCCAATGAAGACTTTGTGTTTATTATGATTTGGGCCAGTCCTTGACCCTCCCAAGGAGCTCTGGTGGCAGTGTGGTTAAAGCATTCAGCTGTGAACCAAAAGGTCAGTGGTTGGAACCCACCAGCCACTCCTTGGGAGAAAGATAAGGCAGTCTATTTCCATAAAGATTTACAGTCTTGGAAACCCTATGGAACAGCTCGGCTCTGTCCCATTCGGTTGCTATGAGCTGGAATTGATGCAATGGCAGTGGGTTTGGTTTTACAGGGCTTTTGGCCCTCCCAGTTGGTTCACAGAGGTGGAGACTGGCTATGGCGATAGCATGGGAGGCATGACGGTGTTTGTGTCTTTTCTCTGTTACTTTCTGGGTTCCCAGCTGCTGGCCACAGCTCTGCCAGCAGAGTCGCCTAATTAAAAAATAAAATCAAAGAAAAAAGAAAACGTTTTATTACTCTCTTCTAATGGTGGAAAATAGTTTCAGGCATAAAGAGGCATTCAGCTGGCTACTTCCCAGGCATCAAAAATTAACAGCCACTACATTTTATTCTGAGGAATTAATGGAAAATTTTACATGGTGGCGTAAAATGTAGGGGACAGGATGAAGGACACATTCTTCATTGACGAGCTAACCCCCTTGCTTGCAGCAAAGACACTGGCTTGGCTGCCTGCTCTGAGCAGAAGATGTAGGTGCCCAAGAGACCAGAGGCTTATGTGGGGCCTGGAGAAGCAGACTGGGGGAAACTGGGTGCAGCTTCAGTGGAAGGGTTCTGTAGCCACTGTCACACACACATTTGAACCTGGTCCCACCAAGTTGGCACCCTTCCTGCCTTCCAGCCATTTCCTCTGCTCCACTCAGCCCTTCCTCCCCCTGCTTGATTGCTGATGGTCAGAGCATCAGACTGGGGGGCAGTTAGTCTGGGTTCTACTCCCAGCTCTGCCGTGGACTTTTTGCGCAGCTGTGCACTATCACAGCTCCTCTCAGAGATGTCCATTTCTCCATCTGTGAAATGGTCACTAGACCTCTGGGATCCCTCGGGGTCCTGATGTAAAACAAACTGGGCCTTTGCTTTCACCTATAAACATAAGCAAGAGCCTGGGCTTCGCAGTGGAGCAGACCTGGGCGTGACCACTAGCTCTACCACTTCCACTCTGAGCCTCAGTTTCCTCCTCCATACAATGGGTACAATGCACTGCACTCTTAGGCCAGCTTGTCCCACCTTCTCTGGCTCTGGCGGCCTCCGAGATGGGCTGCTTTCAAACCCTCCTACCCAAGACACAGGTTTCCACTCCTCTTCCTGTTTCTCCAAGAGTCCACTCTTTTAAACATTCTGGTAAGCAGGGGACAGTTTGCGGAAACCTCCATGGGGATGGGGCATGGGTGAATTGATACCACTCACCCCACAACAAACAACTGAACAATCCCCTTTGGAGCAAACACCAGGAAGAGTAACCAGTTACTCTCTGGGGAGTGGGATGGCAATGAGGGGACAGGGAGTGTGCAGGGGAGACTTTTCTAACCTAAGTATGTTTGGAAAAAGGCAGCACATAATTAACTCACTGTTATTGATGGTGACCCCATGCGTCCAGAATAGAACTGCTCCACAGGGTTTTTAGGCTGTGATCTCTCATAAGCAGATCACCAGACCTGTCTTCCCAGGCACCTCTGGGCTAATAGCCAAGTGCTTAACTATTTATGGTACCCAGGGTAAAATCACACTCCTCCTGGGGCTTTGGCTCCCTTCACAGCCTTCTTGTTGCTATTATGTGCCATTAAGTCATCCTCCATCTCATAGCAACCTTATCTACAACAAAACAAAACACTGCCCAGTCCTGTGCCAGCCTCAGGATTCTCACTATACCTGATCTCATCGCTGTAGCCACTGTGTAAATCCATCTTGTTGAGGGCCTTCCCTTCTTTCATCAACCCTCCACCTTACCAAGCATGACATCCTTCTCTAGGGAATGGTCCCTTCTGACAACATGACCAAAGTAAGTGAGATGAAGTCTGGCCAT
>NW_006921607.1:9324232-9334910 GCF_000298275.1 Orycteropus afer afer | reverse complement strand
TGTATGGAAAGTGAATTTGCTCTGTAAATCTTCACCCAAATCACAATAAATAAATAAATAAAAATAAAGAGGTCTTTTGCAGCAGATTTGCCCAGTGTAATACATCTTCTGATGTCCTAACTGGTGCTTCCATTGGCGTTGACTGTAGAACCAAGCAATATGAAGTCCTTGACAACTTCAATCGTCTCTCCATTTATCGTGATGCTGCTTATTGGTCCAGTTGTGAGGATTTTTGTTTTCTTTATACTGATGTGTAATCCATATTGAAGATTGTAGTCTTCAATCTTCATCAGTAAGTGCTTCAAGTCATCTTCACTTTCAGCAAGCAAAGTTGTGTTGTCAGCGTATCACAGGTTGTTAATGATTCTTCCTCCAATCCTGATGCCACACTCTTCCTCATATAGTCCAGCTTCTCAGATTATTTGCTCAGCATATAGACTGAATAAGTATGGAGAAAGAATACAACCCTGACACACTCCCTTCCTGACTTTAAACCACACAGTATCCCCTTTTCTGTCTGAACAACAGCCCCCAGTCTATGGATAGGTTCCTCATGAGTACAATCAAATGTTCTGGAATTCCCGTTCTTCTCAGTGTTATCCACAATTCATTATGATCCACACAAATGAATCCTTTTGCACAGTCAACAAAACATCTTTCTGGTAACATCTTTCTGGTATTCTTTGCTTTGAGCCAAAATCCATCTGATATCCTTCATTCCACCTCCCCTTCGGAATCCAGCTTGCATTTCTGGAAGTTCTCTGTCAATATACTACTGCAACTGGTTGTGTGTGTGTGTGTGTGTGTGTGAAAGAGAGATTTGGGTAAAAGTTTACAGAGCAAATTCACTTTCCATACAGCACCTCACATACATTTTGTGTCATGACATTAACTACAATTTACCACACCACAACAGCTCCTCTCCCACTTCCATCCCATAGCTATCTCTTCCCTGTGTCCTTCCCTCCATGCACCTGACCCCTGAGTTATTTCCCTGTGCATACACTCCCCTTCCATTCTCCCATGATTGATCTCTCCAACGAGTGTGTCTACCTGTTGTAAATGTTCAGCTCATATGCCTCTCTTTTGTTTGGCTGGAAGCCACAGGAATAGGTTCAATTCCAGACCTGAAGAGCAGCTAGGGGCCATAGTCTCAGTGGTTCCATCAGGCTCTATCAGACCAGCAAACTGGTCCCTTTTTTCCTAATGATTTTGAGTTTTGTTCCACATTGCTCTCCCACTCTATCCAGGATCGCCTACAAAGATCTCCCTCCGAGTAGTTGACAGTGGTAGCCAGGCACCATCTAGTTCTTCTGGTCTCATAATCATATAAGCTGAGAATCACATGGTGTACCAGTCACTTGGACTAATTGTTTCCATGAATATTTGGGTTTTTTTTTTTTTTCCATTCTTCTTTGCTCTGGATGAGGAGAGACCCATCATTGCATCTAGATGGCTGCTTGAAAGCTTTTAAGATCCCAGTCGCTACTGGCCAAAGTAGGATGTGGAACAATGTTTTGGGTAGTATGTTATGCCAGCTGAGCTTGATGTCCCCTGCAACTATGGTCCTGAGCCCACAGGTCCAACTACTCACTCCCTCTGGGTAGATGGCTGTGGCCAAGAAGTGACTACAACCTTATCCCTTGTCAGCTCTACTATATACCTGGGAATTCTTACAGAATATTCCAATGCTGTTGTTGTTAGGTGCCGTCGAGTCATTTCCAACTCATAGCAACCCCATGCACAGCAGAATGAAACACCACCCAATCCCACACCAGCTCCATGATCCTTGCTATACTTGAGCCCATTGTTGCAGCCACCATGTCAATCCATCTCGTTGAAGACCTTCCCTCTTTCATCAACCCTCCACCTTACCAAGCATGACATCCTTCTTCAGGGAATGGTTCCTTCTGACAACATGACCAAAGTAGGTGAGATGAAGTCTGGCCATTCTCACTTCCAAGGAACATTTTGGTTGCACTTCCTCCAGGACAGATCTGTTAGTTCTTTTAGCAGTCCATGGTACTTTGAGCACTCTTCGCCAGCACCACAACTCCAAAGCATCAAATCTTCTTTGGTCTTCCTTATTCATTGTCCAGCTCTCACATGCATACGAAGTGATTGAAAATATCATGGCTTGTGTCAGGTGCACCTTAGTCCTCAAGGAGACATTTTTGATCCTCCTTAGCACTTGAAAGAGTTCCTTCATGGCCAACCTGCCCAGTGCGACATGTCGTCTAATGTCCTGACTGCTGTCTCCCTTGGTGTTGACTGTAGAACCAAGCAATGTGAATTCTTTGACAACCTCAATCTTTTCTCCATTTATCGTGATGCTGCTTTTTGGTCCAGTTGTGAGGATTTTTGTTTTCTTTATATTGAGACGTAATCCATACTGCAAATGATATTCTTCAATCTTCATCAGTAAGTGCCTCAAGTCATCCTCACTTTCAGCAAGCAAAGTTGTATCATCAGCGTATCTCAGATTGTTAATGATTCTTCCTCCAATCCTGATGCCATGTTTTTCTTCATATAGTCCAGCTTCTCAGATTATTTGCTCAGCATATAGATTGAATAAGTATGGGAAAAGGATACAACCCTGGCACACTCCCTTCTTGATTTTAAACCATGTAGTGTCCCCTTATTCTGTTTGAATGACAGTCTCCGGTCAATGTACAGGTTCCTCATGAGTACAATCAAGTGTTCGGGAATTCCCATTATTCTCAATGTTATCCACAAATTGTCATGATTCACACAATCAAATGCCTTTGCATAGTCAATATAACACAAGTAAACATCTTTCTGGTATTCTTTGTCTTCAGCCAAGATCCATCTGACAGCAGCCATGATATCCCTTGTTCCACGTCCTCTTCTGAATCCAGCTTGCACCTCTGGAAGTTCTCTGTCAATATACTGCTGCAACCGTTTTTTAATTATCTTTAGTAAGATCTTACTTGCATGCGATACCAATGATATTGTTTGATAATTTCTACATTCTGTGGGATCAGCTTTCTTTGGAATAGGTACAAATATGGATCTCTTCCAGTCAGTTGGCCAGGTAACTGTCTTCCAAATGTCTTGGCATAGCTGAATGAGTGCCTCTAGCGTAGCATCCATTTGTTGAAACAGCTGAATGGGTATTCTGTCAATTCCAGGAGCCTTGTTTCTCACCAATTCTTTCAGTGCAGCTTCGACTTCTTCCTTCAATACCAGTGGTTCTTGATCATATGCCACCTCCTGAAATAGATGATCATCTACTAATTCTTTTTGGCACAGTGACTCTGTGTACTCCATCCATTTTCTTTTGATGTTTCCTGCATCATTCAACATATTGCCCATGGAATTTTCAATATTGCAATTTGAGGCTTAATTTTTTTCCTCAGTTCTTTCAGCTTGAGAAATGCCGAGCGTGTTCTTCCTTTATGGTTTTTTAACTCCAGGTCTTTGCAAATTTCATTATAATAATTTTGTCTTCTTGAGCTGCTCTTTAAAATCTTCTGTTCAGCTCTTTTATCTTGTCAGTTCTTCCATTTGCTTTATCTACTCTCTGTTCAAGGCCTTAATGGCTATCTATTGCTGGTCACATCCACACTCCTTCTTTTTCTTTTCTTTTTTTCTTAAATTTTTTTGGTGATTTGGGTGAAAGTTTACAGAGCAAATTCATTTTCTACACAGCAGTTCATACACACTTTGTTTCATGACACTGACTGCATTCCCCACAACGTAACAGCTCTCTTCCCACTTCCTCCCTGTAGTTACCTGTAGTTACCTCTCCCCTGTGTCCTTCCTGCCCATGTACTCCCGCCACCCCCTAAGCCCCCACCCCAGCTGTGTCCCTGTGCAAACACTGGCCTTCTGTTCTCGCACCATTGATCGCTCCAAGGAGTGTGTCCCTGTGTTCTTCCCTCCATGCACCTGCCCCCTGAGTTATTTCCCTGTGCATACACTCCCCTTCCATTTTTCCATGACTGGTCTCTCCAATGAGTGCGTGATGTAAATGTTCACCCCATAACTATTGTTTGGCTGGAAGCCACATGAGTGAGTTCAGTTTCAGATCTGAAGGGTAACCAGGGACCACAGTTTCAGGGGTCTCACCAGGCTCTATTAGATCAGCAAACCTATTTTTTTGTTGTTTATTTGTTTGTTTTTTATGATTTTGAGTTTTGTTCCACATTGTTCTCCCACTTTAACCACTCAAGCTCTTTTTTCTTTATTATTGTGATTTGGGTGAAGGTTTACAGAGCAAATTCACTTTCCATACAGCAGTTCATATACACTTTGTCTCATGACATTGACCACAGTTTACCATGATGCAACAGCTCCCCTCCCACTTCCTCCCCACAGTTACCTCTTCCCAGTGTCCATCCCTCCATGGGCTCCTGTCCCCTGTCAAGCTCTTTCTTAAGCCAGAACTTTTTTAGACCATGGGTGCTTTGGCTTCCTGGAGGTCTCCTTGACCTGCCATCTCCCACTCAGAGCCCAACATGGAGTACAGCTGCTCCCCACCCTCTACCAGCTCCTCATAGCCACCAGCCACCCAGCTGCCCAAGCCAGGGCCCTGGGTGCCATCCTGGCCTCCCCTCCTACTCTGACATCCAGAACCTCTCTCAAGTCTGTCCCCTGCTCTCCAAGTCTGTTACCACCACATTACTTCAGGCCCCAGTCATCATTCATCCTCCCTGGCCACACACCCTGAGCCTGGAGCTTTAGGCAGCAGCCAAACTGCTTGAGAGTCCTGCATATGCAGGCCATTTCCTTCACTGGGCCTTTGCCTGTGCCGTGCCCTCTCTCTGGCATTCCTTTCCCTCTCTTCATTCCCCTACCTTGTGTCCCCACCCCTAATACAAACACCTGCTGCACCTCTAGACCCCTTTGCATGTCATCTCTGTCACACTTTGCAGCCTAGTTCAGTTAATCAATAGCTCCATTCAAAAACATGCAATGCATGAAGCTGGGGACACATATTGAGTCACACTGAGGCTCCGCTTTCAGGGAGAGCCCAGTCTAGTGAGAAAGACAGACATAGACTATTCAAATCCTGTTTTGTTGATGCTGGGATGAGAAACCCATATAGGACAAGCTTCCAGAGGAAACCCCAACCATAGCTGGAGAAACCAAGGAAGGCTTCCTAGAGGAGGTGAAGTTCAACCAGCAAAGAAGGAAAAGGCAGTACAAGAGGCAGAAAGCTCAGCATTAGCAAAGGCCTAGGGGTATCATTTCTAACAAGGGCCTGACCCAACCTCAAGATATTTCTTTCCAAGGCTCCCTGCAGGTAAACCTGGGCTGGAAACATTTCCAATCAATCAGAACACTGTCCAGAGGAAAGCTCTCCATGAGGACAAAAATGTATTTATTTGCTTGTGAAGTGAGAGAAGTGAGAGCCAGGCTGGGTTTTGGCATAAGAAGAGAGAATACAATACAGATGCAGACAGAGGACGGGTATCCTTGCCACTAAGGATCCTCAACCAGCTCCTTCCCTCAGCTGGAAGCTACTCCAACAAACAGGCAACAACATGTGCCCTCCTCCCCCAGCAAATCTATAGTAAGCACCTACTGTTACCAGCCCTGTACCTGATACTGGGAATGCCATGGCCAGTGAGAGAAAAACCTTGTGTTCACGGGCTGGTGCAGAGGCAGCAGGAACTCTGGAGCTGTGGGGGCCCAAAGGAGGTCCGTGACCTAGCCTAGGAGTTATAGGGGGAGTCAGAGAGGGCAAGTAGGGACAGCTTAGGGGAAGAGGCCAGGAGGAGGAAGGTGATACCAGGCCAGGAAAGAGTGTGGGTGAAGATGCTTCCTGTCATGTCCTGTGCCCCGATGTGGGTGCAGGTTCACAGTCCTCAGAGGCCCTGACATGGGAGAACCACTGTGACTCTGCCCCTACCACCCCTCAGCTCCTCCCCCTGGAAGCCCATTCCAGGCCTCCTGCTGTCCCTTGCATCCTTTGCCTGGCAGACACCACCAGCCAGCCATCTCCTCTGGGGTCCTCTTGACCACAGTCTCCTCCATGTAGCCCTCACCCTGCCCATCCATATCTCAGGAAGTCCCAGAGCGGGGGAGCCAGGCCACTGCTTAAGCAGCCCCCCGAGCTTGGCTGGGATGTCCGTCTACCCTCCTAGCGAGCCTAAGCAGTCCTTCTGAAGATCTACTCTTCTCTCTCATGGGGGAAGATGATAACCCCTGCCCCACAGAGCTGACGACTTAAGGTCCAATAATTCTCCGTCCTCTGTTTTCTGCTTATGGAGACAGGAGATGAGGGGTTAGGGGTTACGAATTTTGGGATAATAGAACTTGCTGGACCGTCTTTTATAAGCCCCAGTAGGTGTCTGGCCCCAATTTTAACTGCACTCTTTAGAATGTGGGGTACTTGATGCCTTTGGCCTCTGTTGTCAATTGGGGGGCCATGTCCCCACATCTCATCCTGCTATGTGTGCAAAAGGTGCAGCTTCTGTTCACTGTGAAAACTGGAAACAACCTTAGTGCCCAACAATAGAGGGGGGTTATATATTCTCTTCCTCGCTCATTGTTATATTCCTCAGTGCCTAGTACAGGGCCTGGCACACAGTAGGTGCTCAGAAAACATTTGGAGAAAGAAGAGTAAGAAGGAGTATGAGAGGGAGAGCAAAAAGAGAAAGAAGAAACTAGGAAAGGTTCCTCTAGACTCCCAGGAGGCAAACCCTTCTCCCCTTCAGCTGAGCTGGAGAAGAAGCACTTTGGGGGGCCTGTTATTGTTCATTTTTAAGATTCCCATCAAATGACACTGAAATTCAATTTCATCTTGAATGTTTTTCTTTTTTCATTTTCATCATCCACCGTCTTTTTAGCACTCGCTCTTGAATTTCCCGTTTGGAGCTGCTGATTGAATCGTGGCTCCGGGGACTTGCGGCAGTCACTTTAGACACTTAGAGTTCTAATCACGCTGCTGCCACCCCGGCCCCTCCTTTAATGCCAGAAAAACCATCTCTTATGAGAGCTGATTATATCTTTACAGCCCAGAACGTCACACTCTAAAACATGGGCTATAAAAATCAGAATTCTCCATGACTAATGTCTGTCCAATGAAAATATAAAAACGCCTATTTAATGGGAGAAGGCTGATTGGAAAAATCTACGTGCCGGTGAAATTCATAGCTGATGACTTTTGAGAGTCGTTGGGTCTGAGTGTGGAAGAGGCTGCAAGATCACCTGTCTAGGGGCCAAACCATCCAATCCTCTGTCTCAGAGTCAGAGGGGAGGCAGCCAGAGGGGAGGCAGCCAGAGGGGAGGCACTCACACTGTGCCAGGTACGATCTCATGGAATCCTGACAGTAACCCTGGGAGGTGAGGTTAATATCCCTCTTTTGCAGAAGAAACTACCTGAGGAGCCTCAAAGGATGACAAGGAGTTAGCCTGGGGAAGAAGTGGGCCCTGGGAAGGCTTTACCTGAACAGGGAACAGCATGTGCAAAAAGCAAGAGGCAATGAACAAGAGTAGAAGAGTTGGGTGTTGCAGCAGAGTTGGGTGGGAGCAGCCAGTGGGGAAAGGGGAAGAGCCAGGCTGGACAAGTTGACAGGGATCAAAGCACACCGAGCTCTGTGGACCTTGCGAGGCGGGGAAGGGACTGGGAGGCGCCCGAGGAAGCTGTCACAGTCACCCAGGTGAGAGGTGACAGAATCTGGACTTGAGCACTGGCAGCTGAAAGGGTCAAAGGAGCAACATGTCACGGAGGCAAGGTCAACAGGACTGGGCAACTGCTTGGTTGTGGGCGTTAGAGAGAGAAGAGGAGCCAAACATGATACCCCGTTCCAGTCTCCAGGGCTGCTGTGAGATTGCCTCTGAGTCCAAGGCCAAGGGAGGCACCGGTCTGGGAAAAGAGGTTACGCTGTACTATGGACGTGCTAGGTTCAGTTCATGGTGTTCACAAGACGAGAGCCCAGGAGGCAGCTGCATGAGAGGATCCGGGCTCAGGAACGGCTCTGGATCTGACACAGAGGCATAGCTGCTGGTTGACAGCATGGTGATGGTCCCTGAGGCCACACAGCACATGGGCCCACCTAGGAGGCTAAGAATGGGAGGCTGCAGACTGACTGTGCTGGGCTTCCTCCATCCTACACCCAAGTTTAGTTTTGCCTGCACAGTGTTTTTTTCTTACCATTTAATGCATTTTATTGAAATATAATTTATGTACAGTGAAATACACATAACTAAAGTGACAGGGTCAATGCAATTTTTTTTTTTTTTTTTTGCAGTGCTCCCTCCTCTCCCCTCTTACTCCTGGCAACCAACAAAGAAAGTTTCCCTCCATAGATAAACCTTTCCTTGAACCTCCACAACAACGAACTAATACTATATTTGTCCTTCTGTGATTGACTTATTTCACTCAGCATAATGTCCTCCAAGTTCATCCATATTATATGATGTTTTGCAGACTGTATATTATTCTTTAGTACTGCATAGCAATCCATTATGTGTATGTACCATAGTTTGGTCATCCACTCTTCCACTATAAAACTTAGAGATAAGTCCCTTGCCAGATATGTAATTATCGGCAAATAAGAATTTGTTGGTGTCGTTTTTGTTATATGCTTTTTTGTGGTGTTGATTTCTTTGTCCCATATAATTTTTTATGCTGAGTTTGTTTTGTTTATGAATTGTGTTATCACTTCCTTCATTGCTATTGTTTTAGTACTTGCTGAATATTTATGCTGGTCCTCTTTTTTTATGTGAAGGTGTATTGTTTTTCTTTGAGATTACCCTCTGATTTATAGTTTTCTTCCCAAGTTTAGAATAGTCCATTCTATCTTGTAGTTGTCTTGACTTCCCTACCACCTAGAAGTTCTTTAACGACACAGTTTTTTCCCCCTTTTTGGTTTGTAGTTGTCCTCATTTGTCAATTGATGTCTCTGGTTCCCTGTTTACAATTTTGTCAGCTTATTTACTTTGGATACTTCCATAGCTGGCTTGGTTTCTGGGTTATATCATCAAGTGTGCCTGCACAGTGTTTTAAAAATCTTTGAGCCAATGTTTAAAAATCAAGCTTCTGGCTTCTCTTGGAAAATCAGAACATCTAGACACTCTGGGCTGGAAACCCCTCAAAGCAACAATTGCTGGGGCTGAGAAAAGTCACAGGCTCTCCCATTCACCACACTCCCCACCTCACCCCATTGTCTCCCAGAAGGTGAGACAAAGTAGTTCTGTTTTCAGTTATTACTATACATGCAATGATTTCTACGTCCCACACCTCTATCAAGAGCTTGGAAATAAAAGGTAGTTTCAGAGGGTTGCATGTTCTAAGAAAAACAGGAGACCAAGACATTTCCTTTACTTTTAATAGGTAGCTGAGTCAGTGTCAAAGCCCAGCCCAAGCAGTGCTCACTTATTCACAGGACCTGCCTGGCCCCTGTAGGCAGCTGAGTTGGTGACCCTGACCTAGAGAGAGAGGAGAAGAGAACATAGGAGGGAGGCAGAGAGATCAGAGAGGAAAGCCAACACAGGAAGTGTCCTTAAGAAGAGTGTGATCAGCAACACTGAATGCTGCCAGGAAGTCAGATAGGGTAAGGCATGAAGTGTGCATAAAATGTAAGTGCACACAGGGCACATATGCAGCCACATGCAAAGAAGAGGGCACAGAACCGTGTGCATAAAAACATGTGTGCACACACATGCACAAGAACATATATGCAGACCTCCTTACATTGAGGAAGGAGCTCTGGCAGCATGGTGCCTAAGACATCTGCCTACTAACTAGAAGGCTGGCAGTTCAAACCCACCTCCACTCTATAGAAGGAGGACAGGGCAACCTACTTCTGTAAAGATTTACTGCCTCAGAAACCCAATGGGGGTCACTATGAGTTGGAATGACTCGATGGCAGTGGGTTTTATTACACTGAGGAGTTCCTGGGTGACACTTAAGCGCTCAGCTACTAACCAAAAGTTTGGCAATTTAGAAAACCATTAAATGAGAACGAGACAATCTCTTTAACAAATGGTGCTGGCAAAACTGGATATCTACTTGCAGAAAAATGAAACAAGATCTATACCTCACAATCACAAAAATTAATTCAAGATAGATCTAAATGCACTGACAGTGCTGGGCCAAATGTAAAACCTAAAACTATAAAATTCATCAAAGAAAAAACTGAGGCAAACTTAGGGACCCTAGTTTATAACATAACTACACACAATAACAAAGAGATGGAAACAACCTAAGTGCCCATCAGCAGATGAATGGATCACCAAACTATGGTATATACACACAATGGAATATTATGCAACATTAAAGAATAATGTAGAATCCACTAAACATCTTATAACGTGGATACACTTGGAGGACATTATACTAAATGAATAAGTCAATCATAGGAAGACAAATATTGTATGAGTCCACTACTATAAAAAGTCAAGGAAAGGTTTACATGGTAAAGGAAACTTTCTTTGTTGGTCACCAGGGATGGGAGGGGAGGGGAGGGGAGGGAAAGTTGCTAGCTAAGTAAGAAACATGTATTGATTTGGGTGAAAGGAAAGGCAATATATACCAAAAGTGGGGTGACCAGCACAATAACACTAAGGAAAAGGAAGACCCAAAGAGGTACACAAGAGGGAGAGACAACAAAGGAAACACTTTTACATACACAGTACGGCATCATCATTAGTAATGAACATTAATCTACAGGTGGATACATAGGAGACAAGCAAAGTGATCAGG
>NW_006921607.1:9322399-9323747 GCF_000298275.1 Orycteropus afer afer | reverse complement strand
CTAAGATGCAATGATTGGTCTTTCCAACTGAAGAGTGAAGAAACTCAAAGATGCATGGAAACAATCCA
The DNA here is from genome assembly GCF_000298275.1 of Orycteropus afer afer. Lineage (NCBI taxonomy): Eukaryota > Metazoa > Chordata > Mammalia > Tubulidentata > Orycteropodidae > Orycteropus > Orycteropus afer. The sequence goes on along the minus strand of NW_006921607.1, from coordinate 9,323,679 downwards.
AGGAACTAGAGGACTACAGAAACCTCAGCCTACGTGACCCTGAGACCAGAAGAACTAGACGGTGCCTGGCTACCACTGCCAACCTCTCAGGAAGGGATCAAAACTGGAGATCCTGCATAGAGTGGGAGAAAAATGTGGAACAAAAGAAAACTCAAAACCATAAAAAAATAAAATAAAAAAAGACCAGGCTGACTGGTCTGATAGAAACTGGAGAACCGCCCCCTCCATGGCCCCTAGTCACTCTTCGTTTCTGGAACTGAACTCACTCCCATGGGTCAACTTTCAGCCAAACGATAGACAGGCCTGCAGGTGAATCATTACACCAGGGAAGTGCGCTCCTTAGAACAATCGACCATGGGAAATCAGAAGGGCAACGTTCATGCAAACAGAAAGTTCAGAAAGCGGGAGTGCACAGGAAAGAAGGGCCCAGGGAAGAGGAACCACAGGGTGGAAGTGGGAAGAGAGCTGTTTCATTGTGGGGACTGCAATCAATGTCATGAAATAAAATGTGTATGAAACTATTGAATGAAAAATGAATTTGCTCTGTAAACTGTCAACCAAATCACAATAGAAAGTTGAAAACAAATAAACAACAACAACAACAAAGGTTGGCAGTTTGAACCCACACTGAGGTGCCTCAGGAGAAAGCCCTGACATTTCGCCTGTGGAGCACACTCTGCAACACGTGGGGTCTGTGTTAGTCAGAACCAACTTGACGGGACCGCAACGGACTAGACCTTACTTACTGAGCTCACTGCATGCCCCTGCACACACACAGACACACGTGTGCACACTCATAGAGAAGAGCATAGTACGGGCTAAGCACACGTGCATATGCACATGGATGCACACACTCATGCACACAGGCACACACTTGTGCACAGTCTCCTGCAAACTCAAGCACGTGCACCCTTACAGAGGGTCCGCACTCACATCACACCTAATGAAGCCCTGCCAGTTCTAAATCAGCAACTCGTAACCAAATAAATATGATAAACAACTCCCCTCCAGATGGCTCTGCACGCACACTCACTCCTCCCACTCGGAAAGATGGCACATTCTATGTCAATAAATCCTCCTGTTTGAAAACATTTGCCTTCTTAATTGGCCTGTTTATGGGTAAAATACGTTTCTGGGTAGCGCTGTGCCAGAATGGGATGCCCACCCGCCCTCCAGGGTCTTAGCCCAGGGACAGGACTTGGGACTGCTGGCGTGTGCCACCACCTCAGGCCCAGGGAGGTCCAGTGTGGCCACTCACAGAGACAAAGCCCAAGAGAAGA
>NW_006921607.1:9316827-9320564 GCF_000298275.1 Orycteropus afer afer | reverse complement strand
AGAGAAATCCTCTAGTTTTCACTCTCATTTGTCTGGCAGTGAGTCTGTGAGGTATGGATGGCTATTCTAACCCCCATGTAGTGGGCTAAAGTTCTTGGGTAGCTTGACTACCCAAGTTTGCACTTGACTACTAACTGAAAGTTTGGTGGTTCGAACCTACCCAGAGGCACTACAGACAATCTGCTTCCCTAAAAGATTACAGGCAAGAAAACCCTACGGAGGTCAGTGCTACTCTGTAACACACAGGGTTACCATGAGTCAAAATCAGCCTGACAGCAACAAAGGGTTTTGGGTTTTGTTTTTCAGTTTGGGGTTTTTGTTTTTGTTTTGGTAGTGGGTTGAACGGTGGGAGATGTAATTAAGTTAAAGGATCTTGATATGAGATCAGCCTGAATTACACAACCAAACCAGACCAAACCCACTGCCATCAAGTCAATTCAGACTCATAGCGACCCCCACTGGGTTTCCAAGGCTGTAAAGCTTTCCAGAAGTAGATTTCCTCATCTTCCTCCCAAGGAGCAGCTGGTGGGTTTGAACCACTGCCTTTCTGGTTAACAGCCAACTGCCTTACCCACTACACCACCAGAGCTCCTTGTGAATTACCCAGGTGGTCCCTACATAAGAAACAGAAGAGAAAGTGATGTGAAGATGGAGGCAGAGATACTGGAGCGATGTGGCTACAAACCAGGAAAGGCCAAGGATTCCTGGCAACCACCAGAAGCTAGAAGAGAAGTATGAATGGTTCTCCCCAGCACCTCCAGGGGGAGGGCAGCCTGATCAACACCTTGATTTCAAACTTTAGACCTCCAGCACTATGAAGAATAAAGGTCTATTGTTTTAAGCCACTCAGTTTGTGGCAATTTGTTACAGCAGCCTCAGGAAACTAATACGTCCTTTATTGTTTGTTTGTTTTTATATATAACAGTACACTGTTAGTGATAATGAACATTAATCTATGGATAAATAGATGGGTAAGAAAAACTAAAAAAAAACAAACTCACTGCCATCGAGTCGATTCCAATTCATAGCGACCCCCTTTGGGTTTCCAAGGTGGTAAATCTTTACAGAAGTAGATTGCCCAGTCTTCCTTCTGCAGAGTGACTGGTGGATTTGAACTGCCAACTTTCTGGTTATCAATAAAATGCCTTAGGCACTATGCCACCAGAGATCCTAAAATAGATGAGTAGACAGGTTGAATGATCAGGTATGTTTAGGCAACAGGGAATATAGCCCCTGACCATATATAAGGTGGGCAGATATTTCTACGTACATATTTGTGTTTGTTTTTAATGAGAAGAAACAACCTGCACACAGCTGGGACTCCAACCCATATTTGCTCTTTACCCCCAACAGCTCAGGGGCTCCGCAGGAGAACCACACCACAGGTGACAAAACTGTGGCCCTTAGAGAGGCAGGGTGTCATGTGAAGACAAGGCGAAGACCAGAGCCCAGCACCCTGCCCTCATCAGGCTGCACCTCAAGTAGTTTCCTCATCAGGAGTGGAGAGGGCAAGAGAGGCAAGACAGGACCTTCTCTGGTTAAGAGACCCACTCAGGCCTCTTAGCCCATAGAGGAAGGAAGGAGGACTAAGACAGACCCTCTGGACATTCCGGTTTCTCCTACTCTCGGATGGGCCCAGAGTGGATCATCATGAGCTCTAAATCCTCCACCTAGCACTCAGTGGGCAGCTCTGGTGGCGTAGTGCCTAAGGCACTTGCCTGCTAACCAGAAGGCTGGTGGTTCAAACCCACCAGTCACTCCTTGGAAGGAAGATGGGGCAATCTACTTCCGCAGTGATACTGCCTGGGAAACCCAAGGAGGGGTCACTATGAGTCAGGTCCGACTCGAGGGCACATAACAACAACAACAACAGCACTCAGGACATGCCAAGCACGGGACAAGCTCTTCCTCCATGTGTTCCTGACGTGTTGCCAGGGGAGACAGGCTTTGACATCTATTCTTCCATTGCCCAAGTGGGAGAGTGAGGTCCCAGAGATAAATCACACACCTGGGTCACATAGAGCTGGTCAACAGCAGAACTGGGATCCATCCCGGCTGTCTGTCTCATACAGGCCCTAACTGTGGAAGGCCAAAGAAGGCCCTTGCTGACAATTGCACAACTTTAACAAACTAGCAGCCATGATTAAAGCAGACATTAATTATGATGACTAATTTGCTCATTTTCCTTCCTTTGCCTTCCTTTTAAGTAAACAGAATAGCTGACCTCTTCACGGACACTGATTTCTTTAGATTGGTTTTTTTGCTTAGACATTGTTTGGAGTAGGACCTTATCCTACAGCCGGTTTTCAGCCAAGAACTAGAGTCTGCAGGCCAAGATGACACGGAGAAAAGCAACATCGAGTCTGGGGCAATGCGATAAAGAGGAACAAAGGCATTCCTAGCAGTCTGAGAGATCTTCAGCCCCCTTCCCATCTCCTATATAATTATGTTTATCCTTTTGCTCAGGGAGACAAACATTTTAGAGAAGTGATTCTCTCAGTCTCCTTGGTTATCGATACTCAATAAATCTTTTGCTTTTCCACTTCAACCAGTTGGGGTGATTGACCCTGTTTGTGACAGGCAGTAAGTACCTCATTTTTCCTGCATCCTAGCCATTGGGCAAGGCTCCCTCCTAGGTAACAGTCAAGGGCGTGTCTCAGGTCGGGAGAAGCAGTCAGCCCCCAAAACCACAGTGAGCCTGGGTCTCTTTCTTCTCTCATCCATACAGAGCCAACCTGTGGCTCTGTGGCATCCCTGTGCCGAGGCCAGGGTGGAGTGGAAGGTTCGAATCACCCAGCATGTGACTGGCAGAGTCACTCCTCGTCTCTGGGCCTCCATTTCCTCATCTGTAAAATGGGGAACATAACGACAGCCACCCCTAAGGGTTGTTGTAAGGACTGAAGGAAATAAAGCACAGAAAAAGCCCTTAGTGACGTGCACGCACCCAGTAAGGGCTTAATAAATGCAGCCTGGTGTTAAAGCGAGCATAGAGGTCAGTGGGAAGAAGCATGCAGCCTCTAGCCACAGACAGGCACTTCATGAAAAAAGTGAGGCCAGGATGGTAACAGGAGGCGAGACAGGCCGGCTCTGCTGACAGATGGGGCTGCCGGCTCACCCCTCTGCTCACCCATCCTCTGCTTGGGAGCTGTTCTGTGGGCCTAGAGGTGGCCAAGTAGGGTCTAAGTGGGCAGGGAAGCCTGAGAAAGCAGGGATGGTGGGGAAGACTCCTCCACCCACCCACAGCCAGCCCACCTTGCATAGTAACCGTATGCAGTAGGCGCTCAGAATAGGCAGCCTCCATGACCTCCTCAACTCTCATCACAGAAGCACCATCCAGATTTACAACCACCACAACAGCTAAAGTTCAGAGACCAGCTGACGTGAACATGACCCACATCATTAACAGTCAAGGGGGATTGGCTAAGGTGAAATGCAGGAAGAAGACAGGAACCTGGCAATACTTGTTGCCATCAAACCAGGTCCATTTCCCTCCCTGTTCTTCAGAGACACCGACAGTGTGGAGCTGGGGTCAGGGCTCCGGTCCTCCACTCTCGCCGTAGCCAAAACAGTCACACTCTTCTCTGTTTTAGATAATGGGCTTCCCGGTAAGATTTCTTTTGTCTAAAGGATTCTATTGCAAAAAAAAAAAAAAAAAAGTTTGAAAACCTGGTCCAACCATTCTTCTCATTAATTAATTCCTTTTAATCAGCTAGCATTTAGTGAGCATCTTCTAAGTA
>NW_006921607.1:9305342-9309562 GCF_000298275.1 Orycteropus afer afer | reverse complement strand
ATAGTGTATATTCAAAAATATTCTTTCAATTGGAGTTCAGAGACCACATGTTAATATATATATATAAAGTGCCTAGAACATTACCTGGCATGTAGTATACACTCAATGTTAGCTATTGGAGCATTCTGTGTTTCCCCAAGATGGCCCCAACATATCTCCTGTCCTCCATACACAGCACACCCCCATCAAGAGGTGGAGTCTACTTCCCCTCCCCTTGAATCTGGGTGGTTTGATCACTTATAACCTGCAGAATGCAATGAAGCAACCCTACAAACTTCCAAGGCCAAGACACAAGCAGTGGTGCAGCTTCGCCACCTTGTTGGCTGGGACAATCACCTTCAGAGCCTTGAGCTGTCATGCGAGAAGTCTGACTACAATGAGGCTGTAAGGAAGCCCAAGCCACATGAAGAGGCCACATGTTACTGCTGATGGCCCCAGGCAACAAGCAGCATCAACTGTGAGACATTCTAGTGAAGAAGTCTCCAGATGGTTCCAGCCTCCAGCCATTGAGTCATTCCCAGCCTCAAGTGCTTTCAGGTGAGGCCCCAGTTATTCTGGAGCACACAAGTGGTCCCTATGGGGCTCTTTCAAACTTCCTGACCCATGATGGTTGGTTGCTTTCTCCGCCAAGTTTCAGGGTGGATTCTGATGCAGCCATATGATAAGGGAACAGCTCTGTCACAATCCAGCTCAGGTCCACAAACAAGTCCAGGGTGACCTATGGCCTCTGCACAAGCTGTTGAACACACTCTTCCTATTTCCCTGTCTTTTATATCTTTTCCCTTGCTGAGTCCTCATCACCCCTCAATCTCAGTTGAGATAGCACTTCCTCCACTAAGCCTTTCTAGGTGCATTGTCTGGCATTGATTATCCAACCTCTGGTGGCAATTAGGAGTCCTTGGGTGTTGTGAATGGTTACGTGCTCAACTAACTGAAAGGTTGGCAGTTCAAGCTCACCCAGAGGCATCTTGGAAGAAAGGCCTGGCAGTCTGCTTACAAAAGGTCACAGCCGTGAAAACCGTATGGAGCACAGTTCTTCTCTGCCATGTGGGATTGCCATGAGTCAGAATCAACTCAATAGCAATGGGTTTGGTTTTTTGGTTGGTGGTGATTATGATGAAGAGGAGGATGGCTATGGCCTGCCTGATTTCCCCACCAAACCATGAGCTTTATGAGAGCTGACCCAGAGGTGCTCAAAATACATTTGTTGGATGAATGAATATGTGAGTGGCTTCCATAGGACAGGAAATTTATTTGCATCTCCACTTATTAGCAGTGGAGAGCAAAGGAGAAAGCACTAACTCCCTGAAGGAAGGTATGTCCAGCTGAGTCAGGAGAATATGGCCAAGGGACTGGATAGATCCTGTGTGAAGGCTCAGAGGCTGAGAGCACATGCTCCAGGAGCCCTGAAATTCTGTATGATGGGATTCTGGAAGAGACATGGGGGAGGTGAACATGGGAGCCAGGTATTCCATTCTGAGGACTTGATCCTGTTGACCTGAGTGTCCCAGAGTGTGGGCCCACCTCTATCAGAATCACCCAAGGAGTCTGTTAAAACGCAAATTCTTGGACCCTCACTCAGCTCTGGGGACAGAGTCCAGGAGATTGCATTTTTACCAAGCTTTCTAGGTGGGATTCCAATGCACCTTTAGTTTTCTGACCACAGAAGAGGCATCGGTGGAGGCAGACCGAGAGGTTTAAAGGAACATGTGTCACAATTGCATTTGCTTTTAAGAAGAAACTTTGGTAGCACTAACCAACCATGAATCTGTCTGGTACTGTTGGTGTCTACCCCCACGGTGGATGCCCTTGGTGCCACCTATGCAGAAACTATCCCCTCTTCTTCCTTGCTAACACAAGAATCCAGTAAGCAGTAATGTGCTCAGGGAAGGGAGGCCCTGCCCCCAGCCCTAGGGGAGAACGCTGATTGGCCTCAACCAGTCTCGTTAACTCTTGTCCGGTACTCACTTTCCCAGATTTCTTTGCAGCAAGAAGTGGCCACATGACAGCTATGGCTCCTGAGACATAGGGATGTTTGTGTGAAGTCTTCTGGGAAAAAGCCTGCCTTCTGTTAGAATGGGCAGAGGTGAGAGGAAGACTGGCTGGTTCCAGATCCTTCTGCTTCCTGACCCTGAGTGTAAGGATGGGCCATCTCATGACCAAGAGCCAGCAAGCCTTAAGAGGGTTAGAGAAGCCAGTACGTTGAGGCCAGCAGAGCAGAAAGATGCAGAGAACCTGGTTCTAGAGACATGGTGGCCTCAAATTCAGAGGCCACCTCCCTCTAAGATTTCACATCCTGAGACTGGTAGAACATAAATGCCATGAGAGCAGAAACTTAGTCTGTTGTGTTGGTTATCAATGCCTTGAACAGTGAGTGCCTAGCACACAGCAAATGCTCAATAAATATTTCTTGAATACATTTTGGATGAGTACATTGATGTCTTTATGGTCTACACCAGTGAAGTTGAGTCTCCTGTTGCTTGTAGCCAAGAAATCCTGACAGGGTAACTTCTCTCTCCTGCCCAACTGAGAACTTCCTGAGAGCAGAAAAGGGCCTGGGTATTACTGAATGCTGAATCTCACAGGTCCTGGCACAAGGCATACCCTAGTCGGCATAAGCAGCTATTTCTCAGAGGAGCCCCAGATCTTGTTTCTGGGCCTGTCAGCAGTAGATGGTTGAGTCTGGGAATTCCCCTCACCCAGGCCCACGGTGAGAAGCACCTGGGCGGCTGATGAGAAGAGCTGCAGAAGGCCCTCTCTGGAGCTCTCAGACTAAGTGATGCCCAGGGGGAAGGCCACAGCAATTGCAGGCGGAGCAGGAAGAGGCTGTCAGTAAATGTCGCAACTCGATACTTCTTAAGGCGGAAAGAGAACTACTGAGAAGAGCCAGATCCAACCTCCGTGCAAGTTAGGAATTCTCACACCACTGTCATCAAATCCCAATTCTAAGTGTCTCCGTGGCAATGGAGGAAGAGGATGAGGGCATGAGCAGCTTTTACAGACAGGGCCTCTGAAATGACCTGGTCCCGCCCCCTTGAATTACAAACAGGAAAATGAGACCCAGGAAGGTGGGAACTTGTCCAGGGCACCCAGTTCATGATGGTGGCATCTGAGTGGGAACTCAGGCTGGTTGTCACCTGACGAGGTTTGGGGACAGGCATGGGGGCGGGGGCTTGCTCCAACCTGCCGACTTACATGCAGGTGAATGATGAACATGCATGGGTACACCTTTCTAAAGAGAAGTGGAGAGACAGTGAGGGGTTGGATCAAAGTCACATGGTAAGCTGCAGCACACCCGAGACTAACACTCATGTCCCAGCCTCCCTGTACTTCTTCCCATGGAAAAGGTTGCTTTCTTCAATGCACAGATGGACCTGGGACTAGTGGGGGCACCCTGGCTTCCTACAGGTGAAGGGTCCTGCAGACACTACCCATAGACACCAACAGAGAACGAGGCAAGACCTAGAGCTGCACAAGAACCAGCTCACTCCTGAACTGTGCCCAGAGTCCCAAGCGAAGCAAGGGCCACAGATGGGTGGCCTCCAGCACCGGAGCACGTTTCTAGTAAGACAGGCTCTGCTCTTTAGTTTAAATCGTTGCTGTACGTCACGCACAAGTCTTCCATGTTTCCACACTCCACTGGACACCAAGGTGGCCTGGAAAGGGTCAGCTCTCACAGGCAAATGATAGATTGAACACAACGGCAAAGTATGAAAATTAATCAAGATATTTAATAGACAGTGCAAACCATAATTTCATCTGAATATAAATGTATGCACATGTTTCCAATGAGTTATCTATTAGTTATCACAAACAGCAACAAGGACCATAGTGCTATGTTAGAAAAATGTACAGCTGGAATTTAATTCTAACAATCTCAGTTGCTCTCAAGAGAGTACCTTCCATTTCAAACCAGTGTCACAAACTCCAAAAGGACAGGGGAGTAGGTGGAGGAGGCCAGAGTGGTGAACACAGGGGCCAGCACATAGGTGATGGACAGAAATACAGCTCTCGAGGAAATCAAAGGCAGATGCATTATTACAGCTAAGGACAAGGAAAAGCCTATGGCTTCTTAAAAACGACTCTTCTGCCAGTACCATACAAGTCTTACAAAGAGATGTGCGACAAGTCAACTGACTTAAAAGGACAGGCTACATTTTCAGATCATTTCTACTTCAAACAGTCAACCCTTTCCATTGAGGATTCAGCAGTGGAGTTAG
>NW_006921607.1:9288420-9305122 GCF_000298275.1 Orycteropus afer afer | reverse complement strand
GCACCACTTCCTGCCTGCCCTACACGCACATGTGCCTGCCTGCTGCCGCAGGCCACCAGAGTCTGTCTGGGCCTAGCCCGGGGCTGGACCAGTTATATGGTTCCAGCCCAGGTTTCCAATTCCTTCATGTCATCATCTTCCTCTTCCCTCTTCTTGCCTGTGCAAAGAAAGAAAAGGTTATTCAGGAGGGCTGGTTACAGTGCTCACAACACATTCTGGCTAGACGCCCAAGGTTGTGCTACATGGTGTCTACGAAACAGCCCTGCCCTTGTAGCCAGGCTGCACCTCCGGCTTACTAGCAGATCCTGCTTCTCTGAGCCCAGTACCTGCCCATCAAGGCCAGGTACAACACTGAGAGAGTCAACAGGATTTAAGCAAGGCCTCAGTTTCATAGCATCTGAGGCTAGCTTGAGGGGAGTGGGGGAAAGAACCCCAGAAGAGAGCCAGTCCTTGACAGCCTACCCAGACTCCACCCCAAATGGCTTGAAACACCTCTACAGACCCTCCATGTGGCCTGTGGACAGCCTCAACCCATACACTGCTCCAGGCTGCGGACTGTACTGGGGAGGGGCTGTTTCCTCTGTACACATGGGAGACTGAGGTGACTATAACCTGCCAAATCAAACTGCTTCATCTTTTCTAGAAGTTCTGTGTGGAGTACTTTTACCCAGTGGTGAGATACTGAGGGGGAAGGTAAGAAGGAACAGGAAGAAGGAAATGAAAATTTGTTATCTCCAACAACATCAGACTATTAGCTAGTCTCTAAAGGGTCAACATTTTACAGTACTCAGTCTCTAAGAAAGCCAAAGCTAGTTCCTTCTCTCAGCAGCTTTCACAGGTGTACACAACACAGGATACTAGATAAAAATAAGAGCTATCCTGAGGGTGACTTTATGTATACCCCTCCACCTACCCCCTGCCCCAGGATATCTGGCAATGTCTGGAGACATTTTCAGTTGTCACACCTGGGAAGGAGGGGTACAGTACACTACTGGCATCTAGTGGGTGCTGCCAACATCCTACAATGCCCAGGACAGTCCCTCCTCCCCTCAACAAAGAACTGTCTGACCCCAAATGTCAACAGCGTTGCAGTTAAAAAACCATATTCTAGAGAGAAACTAAGAAAGGGCAGGTGATACGGTCTCTGTGGCCATCACAACAGATCCTACCTGGTTCTCAACCCCAGGCAAATGCAGGACCCAAATGGAACCCAACTGACCACAAGATTACCCACCACACAGGCATTGTGACTCTAAACAAGAAGTACTCACTTGGTCTTGATGGTAGGGATATAGTGGGAACACTTGGTAGAGGGACTGTTTCGGGTCCGCTGATTTCCAGCAAATTCTTGTCTAGCTCTTCCTGTTCTAGTTCTTCTAATTCTGCCATGAGCTCATCCTGGTAAAAGAAACACAAGAGTGAGACAGACATCCCTGGGAACCCAGCCCCTGCAGTGGTGCCCCATAGCCGACAGCTCAGTGGACACACAGACATCCTTCTGAAAAGGTACGAGGGGAAGATGAACTCTAGGTCTAACTCTGAGACCTGAACACCCTCAACATGCCTCTACTGGTGAACGTAACACACCAAAGAGCAACTATTTATGTCGACCTATGGACAGGACCTCTGATCCTGCCTCTTTGTTTTACAAATGGGAAAATAAGACCCAGAAAGGGTAGGCAATTTGCCCAGGGCACCCGGTTCGTGATGGCAGCATCTGAGTAGGAAGCCAGGTTGGTTTTACTGATTAGATTTGGGGATAGGCATCTGCTGTCCTGTAGGAGGTTGTATCGAGAGAGAACGGATTATGCTTTTCATCCCTATTTCTTGATCTCAGAGCTGGGCATGCAGGGCAGTGCTCAGGAATGTTTGCTGATGTGAAATTAACTCAGTTGTCCATCAAACTGCAGACTGAAAATCCTGGTGCTGGAAGCCAAAGGGAAGCTCCACCAGCTGTTTTCTCAGTTCTACAACGGGAATCAGACAACACAAAGAATGCAGCTCAGGGCAGGGGAGCTGACCTTCAGTGGACTCAAACCTAGAGCTTAGTGAAATAATGTCAACAGGGACTGTTACTGTATTTTAAAAATCGAAGAGACTCACTCAATGTGCCAAACTGCTATAGTAGGAATTGGAAGGTGACTGAGATCCATATAGATCCTTCAGGAATCAGACTGAAATATTCCTTCCTTGGCTTCACCTTTGCTATAGGTCAGGTTGTCTGAGGGAAAATCCATATGCTTCTCCAGGGTACGGTCACCTCTGCAGGCCCCAGCTCTCAGCCCAAGCCCCATCATGCATCATGGACAGGCGCAGGGTAACTACTTGTTGAAACTAATTACTAACCTGAAGCCCGCTGAGGGGTCTCAAGGATGGTTCCCTTACTCTATGTAAGCATATACCCCAAACGATGAAAAGTGTCCCTCCCTGCCTGAGAGCCTCCAATAGCATAGCAAGGCAGGCTGGAAGCTGTGAAGTTTATGTGACCTGCCCAAAGCCACTCACCTCATCAAACTCTTCTCCAAATCCTACAGGTTTTGAAATAGCTGTTGAGATCTCTTCTGCAAGTTCTTGCTGGTCAGCAATGTCCTGCATTAACTCATCGACTTTGTCGATGTCCCTTTAAATGAAATGGACAGATGTCATATTGGTCAACTGGTCTGCATAAACAAGGTGTGCAAAGTGGGAGCAGAAACCGCGCCCCATACGCTCTGCTTCCCAGCCCCAGTCTCCTACAATGACTCCCTGTGGGGAACTGCTTCTAAGCCACTATTGCCTTCTGCCTCCCCTTTAAAAGAGAGAATCACAAAATCAAGGCAATGGAAGGGTTCTTAGACCCTAAGGAAATAAAGCTTAGTAAAGTTAGGTCTCACACAGAAGTTAATAAAATTAACGCCAAGGTCTCACTTGCAAGTTAATAAATACGTCAGATGAGTCCACAGGACTTTAACTCCTGAGCCAATAGTTCTCCTTTGAGAAGGGCCCTTCCCACATACTCAAACCCACTTAAGGTTCCTCCTCTACTAGGCCCCAAAGGAAAGGCAAATGTGCAGAATTATTTTATACACAGTCAGTCAAATGGACATATACTTATTCAGTATGATATACACATATATGCTTCCAAGCAGACAGCATTTACTGGGGTGTGCTCAGGCTGGGCATCCTGGAGAATACAGAACTGAGGTGGAGATGGGCTGCACTTAAGAAGCCGGCCCAATAAACATCCACCCTCAGGTCGTACCCCACTGATTTGAAGGCTACTTCAACCTCACATTCCTAGAGCAGGGATCAGCAAACTTTCTATAAAGGGCCAAACAGTAAATATTTTAGCATTTGTGAGCCAATGGTTTCTGTCACAATCTGCTGTTGTAGCCCATATACAGAGATAAGACAATATGTAAATGAACAGGTATGACCTTGTTGCAATAAAACTTTGTTGTTTCTGTTATGTGCTATCGAGTCAGACCTGACTCATAGCGACCCCTCCTTGGGTTTCCGAAGCAGTTATCACTACAGAAGTAGATTGTCCAACCTTCCTTCCGAGGAGTGGCTGCTGGGTTTGAATCACCAGCCTTCTGGTTAGCAGTCAAGTGCCTTAGGCACTATGCTACCAGAGCTCCTCAATAAAACTTTACTGACAAAAAGTAGACCACGGGCTCTATTTTGCATACCACTCCACGGAAGAAAAGACTGGGCAATCTACTTCCGTAAAGATTTACTGTCTCGGAAACCCAAAGGCGGTCACTATGAGTTGGAATCAACTTGATGGCAGTGAGTTTGGTTTGATTTTTTTATACTAGAGTATGGCTAAATACCGAAACGGAAACAAAAAAGGCTCCAGACACATCCAAATATATGCAGCCAATACCAAGCACTAAAACAAGAATTCTGTTCATAGAGCAGGCCCTCATTCAGAGCCTAGGTTCTCTTTCTTTAATTATAACTGTAGCAAGCTTGGCTGTCTAGTTTCTTAGGCCACTGCAAATGAAAGTAACCACATAGAGGAGAAAGGACTGTCGAGGGGAAGAACACTGGCAACATGACAACCAAAGCCAGAGAGCAAAGGAGGCAGCAGAAAATTCCAATGAAAGAAGCTGTAAGAACAGAGCATCCCAAAGCCCTCTGATGGACCACACGTCACAGCCCGACAGCATCAGGTAAAGTCAAGGACACTGATTCTAGTCCCGCCTCTGCCCAAGCTCACATACAAACCTGGGCAATCACCTCCTTCTCTCTGGGACTGGCTTCCCCATCGTGACACTCAGAGGCGTGGGTCAGGGGACCTTCTAGGACCCTTCCCAGCTTGAACCTCTATGCTTATCACAGTAACCCTGAATTAAGTCTCATTTCATGAGATCTGCTTTAAGGTCTAATCCATTTTACAAGGAGTTCCAACAAAGAATGCATATTACCACAAACTCAGGTGCTAGAATGGAAAAGTCTAGGGGTCCATCAAAGGCCGTGGCCCAGGCACAAGGCATCCCAGGGCCGGCACTGGCCTAGCACGCGAGTACCCCCCTTCCACCAGCAGGTGACCACGTACATGTTGTCGTGAGCAGCCTTCATGGCCTTGGCAGCGTAGCCCATATTCTTGAGCACCTCCGTATTGGTGTTGGCATTCTCCAGGGCCTCCCGCTGGAACTCGATGGTTGATAGTGTGCCGTCAATCTGCGCCAGCTGCTTCTCATACCTCTTCTTGCGCTTGAGTGCCTGGAGGGCCGCTGTGTAAAGGAGGAAACAGGGTTTCAGAGAGCCCAGACCAGACACTGATAATGTCCTAGGGTCTACCTGGGTCTTCACCTCAGCTGTACTGGATACACCTCAGTTGTTACCTCTATTATAACCAGGGTTAATAATCTCTTCTACACGAAAAAGCAAGGAGCTCTGGTGGTGTAGCGGATAATGCGCAAGGCTGCTAACCAGAAGGTCAGCAGTTAAAACCCACCAACTGTTCTGTAGAAGGAAGATTTACAGCCTTAGAAACCCAGAGGGGGGTTGCACATAACTCTTCCCCTAAATGTTGCTAGTAAACAAGCACATAAGAAAGAATCCACACACACATAAACACGTGCACGCACACACACACCCATGCACGCACACACACGAGCACGCGCGTACAGGCGCACACACACACCTCCCCAAAACCTGGACAGCACCCAGAGAGAGAATGTGCTTCAAAGTCAAATTGCCTTAAAGTTTAAGCTGCTGCTCACAGACTTGGGTGAGCTACTTAGCTTCTCTAATAGATTCATTGTGAGGATTAAAGGAGATACGATATGCAACACATAGCACAACACTAAATAGTTGATGCCCAAAAATGGCAGTCCTAATTCTTACACAGTAACTTGAAAGTCATTTTATACCAACTAAATTTTAAAAATAATAAACTATGATTATAGCAAATATTCTATCATCTGGGGTTAAACAGCTACCTCGCACACAGCCGTCAACTCCATAAATTGTTACAATGCTTCTGAAAAGCATTATGGCAACACAGCAACAGCCACAATGATGTTCATGTCCTCTGACCCATTAATTTCCCCTCTGTCAATTTTATTCAGGCTCAGCACTTGGGTCCGGACAGCAGTAACCTCACCGACACACAGACAGGTACGTGTACGCATGCATATGCACTCACACACAAGGCACACACAACACCCCCACAGCTCCCCATCCCTGAGCTCCTGACCAGAGCATAGGCCACAGTTAATCACCTCCCCCAAAGGGCTGTGGTTTCTTCCGTATGCCATATGACTAGGTCCCGTGCTCCTTCTGCTCATACCCCATTAGCCTAGGATTCCATCCTCACAACCTTTCACCAAGAGAAAACGGTCTTGGCCTGCTTGTAAACAGCCCACAGTTCCTTCAAAAGCAGTAGCTAAAACAACCAGGAAAAATCCCCCCAGCCAAAGGACCAAGCAGGCAAAAAAGAATTTGTCAAAAATCTGAAAAGCCACTTCATCTCTTATTCCTCTTCTGGTGTGGATGGCCTGAATGGCCAATGGCTTCAAGAACTCCATCCTGCAGCCATGCTCAGGGGTCCCCAGGACTCCTGCTGAGTGGACACCCTTGCCATTTGCTACCATCAGGTCATGTAATGTACCTTATGACACAACCTTTCAAGGTAAGAATGGCTCCCTCCTTTTAACAGATGAGGAGTCTGAGGTTCAGAGAGGTTACATAACTCGCCCAGGCCACCTTGGTGGTAATCAGCAGAGAGGGGACGTAAAACATGTGTGGAACTCCCAAGCCTTCACCCTGCCTCTCTAACAATGCTTTTGCTGCCTTCCATTTGAAAAAGGGGACCCTGGTGGGGCCATCCCACAGAGAGTGCCCAGGGGACTACAAACACAGAAGAGGGAGTGCAATTTCAACTATGTCATTCATTCGCTTGGTTAAAGACCCTCAAGAGTTCCCTCTGCCCACAGGACAAAGCCCCACATGGTTTAATGTGGCCTGCAACGTCCTGTGGGAGGCAAGAGACTGGGATTCTCATGAGCTCAGGTCTTGGGAGTCACTGCATCAAGTCTGAACAATCACCCTTGTCACCAAGCATCATGGCAGAGGGAAGATGGTAGGAGAGTCGCTGCCTTCATCTGTGACTTTCTTGGTGCTGTGCTGCTCCTCCACTGACTCAGCTGCACCCTATTCACCAAGTGAGTCTCAAGGCTTCTCAGGGCAGGCAAATGTTTCAAAGGGGGGACCCTTACCCCGGTGCTCCCCAGCCGGCCCAAGTGTAAAGTAACACCACCCACAGCCCAGCCTAGAATATAACAACTTGTCCACCACTAAGATTAAACCAATGCAGGGGACATCAAGCTCAACTGGCATAACATATTACACAAAAACACTGTTCTACATCCTACTTTGGTTACTAGTAACTGGGGTCTTAAAAGCTTGCAAGTGGCCATTTAAGACGTAACAACTGGTCTCTCCTACTCTGGAGAAAAGAAGAGTGAAGAAAATCAAAGATGCATGGATATTAATAGTCCAGGGACTAGTGGTCCATGGGAACCTCAGCTTACAAGACCCTGAGACCAGAAGAATTAGATGGTGCCCAGCTACCACTGGGAAAGGGATCAAAATTGGAGATCTTAGACAGAATTCAAGAAAAACGTAGAACAAAAATTCAAAATCATTTAAAAAATAAAACCAAACAAGCTTACTAGTCTGATAGAGACTGGTGAAGACCCTGAGACTAGGGCACCTGAGTCACATTCGGGCCTGGAACTAAACACTCATTCCCATGGCCAAACAACAGACAGGCCTGCGAGGCGGACAATCACACCAGGTAGTACACTCCTTAGAATAATCAACCATGGGAGATCAGAAGAGGAGCATTTGCTCAGGGAGGTAACTCAGGGCAGGGATTCACAGGAAAGAAGGGCACAAGAAAAAGGTAACCATAGGGAGGAAGGGGGAAGAGAGCTGTTTACAATCAATGTCACGAAACAAAATGTGTATGAACTGCTGAATGGAGAACAAATTTGCTCTGTAAACTTTCACCCAAATCACAAATAAATAAATAAATAAAAATAAACAAACGACTCGACCATGGCATTCTGTGAGCCTGCTGCATGGTAAGCAATATGGCAGCTGGCAGCAGCCCCGTTCACCTCCTTATTCAGTCCACAAGCACTCAATCATGGGGGTAGTGGTCCCAGCTGGACTGTCTTACTATCAAGGAGACTGGGGTTCAGAAAGGTGAAGTAGTTCACCCAAGTCACCTGCTATACCTACTCCTCACTTATTGACTATCTTGTTTCACATTTACAACCACAGTAAAAAATCTACTATCTGACTATTTTGTGCATTGAAGACATATACCTGGTAGTAAAGGATGCCAAGGTGCAAGGCGACAGTAACACTAGCTGTGATAGTTAAAGGTTATGTGTCAACTTGGCTGGGCCAGTTCTCTGTAGTCTGGCAGTTATGCAATGATGTAATCTAACAGTCATGTAATGATGCAATCATCTTCCATTTTGTGATCTGATGTATTCATCCTCCACTTGTGCGTTATGTAACGACCTGGTCTTTGGAAACTAACCATGTCACTAAGGGAGGCGTGGGTGTATTATGTGTGGAGGGGAGGGCTCAAACCCTGGTCTGTGTGATTCCCAGCCCTTGGCTCTTCCCCACCACAGGCTCAGAACGATGACAAGTGTCAAGAACAAACTAAGATGAGATGACAGGTCTGCCTTGCTTTCCAGTGCCCTGATTATAGCCGGAACCTAATAAAATATTTATGAAACAAATTTTATACAGTCAGCTTTGTTATTACTCCTAAAATTACATCTATTATTCCCCTATTAATATCACAGACTGAGAACTACTTCATCTTTTTCTTTAATACATATTCAATTGGCAAGGAATCCTTTGCCAATCCTACATTTGTCTGACCTCCACCTTGCTTCTAAAATCCTCCAAGCAATAAACGATCTGGAAGCAAATACCCAAAGATACCAGGGATGTAAGCAGGAACGTCCCCCCGCCCCCATGAATGATACACCATTCATCCTTGCAGACCAACAGGCAACACAACCCTGGTACGGTAAGTGCTTAGTATATATTAGATTGAATCTCCAATCTCACCAGTTGTACCAGTTTTTCATATATTCTATCCAGGTTTCCTTGTGTGGGGGTACATCAAATTGTATTTCCTATGGACCTGTGTCTCAGAGGAAATGATTACTCCTTCTGGAAACACTGGCTAGAACAAGCATCTGGCAGCATTCCTTCCCTGCATTCCTTTTGGCCCATAGAGTAAGACCTCCTGTAAGCACAGGCCTTTCTCTCTGTGCTTGCCATAAGGTGTGGCCACCTCTGAGACTGGGAAAAAGTCCTGAGCAAACTGGCCTAGCCCTCCAGGGATACCCCTCCTGCCTGCAGGGCTCACACAGTCTCCTCCTTTCCTGCAAGAACTCCACACTCCTTGCAGGAAGGGGCCTGATGGGTTTTTTTCTTACTCCAATCTTAACTTCTGTGTATATTTCTCAACTAGTTGAAAACACAGAAGGGAAACGTACACAATTAATTTTCCTCTTTTGAAACCCCAAACATGGTTCATGAGTAATGTAACCTTGAAAATAGACGGGTTCAGCATCTGGGCTATGTGAGTATGTGTAAATACAAATATTAACAAGAGCTGAACCGTCCTGGATCTTACACATGTGTGGCACTGAGGTAAAGTGTAATCTGGGGCAAGTTAAAGATTTGGAGGAATCAGAGCCTTTCAATAAATCAAACACCCACTCTTCCTGCAAATTGTTACACTTGAATAAAACTTCCTCCATTCCAACTTCATTTCTAACTACTGAAATTTGCTTCTTCCATATATAGCCAAAGACCAAAGAGCCAAGCCCAATGTTTGCATAAATACATACTGGTTCTTAATGTCTTACTTTATACTCCCCATATTCCTGATGGTTGGAGTTTTTTTTTAAGTACCTGGTTAATAAGGAGCTCATCTAAACCAAATATTCAAAGAAGAGGAGTCCTAAGAAATCCCTTTTCTGCCAAAGAACCCCCAGTGTCATTCACAAACACAGTGGCTTTAAAATTTGAAATCTAATTCAGGCCAATAGAAGTCTAAAAGGTTGCTTTTAGATGGAAAAAAAGATAGTCCTTGGAATCTTCATATTTAATTATGCCTTTGCTAGTTCCAAGAGAATAATTACAGCAGCAATTACAGAATCTAAGAACCAGCTTTATTGGCTCTGAAAGCTGAAGCAAAAACAACTCCAACCATGTTGAAATAAACATTGGTCTCCAGACAGTTGCTTCATTAGCCCCTCCAAACAGTGATCTGGAGGAGCGATACAGAAGAGATACCCTAAGAAGCAGAGAGACCAGCAGTTCACCCAGAACCGGAAACTCCTCCTGCAAGGCATCTCTTACTGCCCATGAAGAAACCATTTGCAGAGAATACATCAGTTTAATGCAACTAGAAAGAACGTTTCCTTCTCCTAGGCAAAAGCAGACTCGACATCCCTCTGAAGAGTTGCTGAGGGCATTCAGCGTAGAGGCAAGCAGCCCAAGAGCAACTCAACAGGCGCTAATTAAGTGTGCCCACCCATTATTATTACCGAGGAATCAGATACTGGGGGGGGGCCCCCTCAGCAATATGCGCTCACTGAATGAATGTTAGGAGCCCTGGTGGTGCAGTGGTTAAGCACTCAGCTGCTAACTGAAAGGTCAGTGGTTCAAACCCACCAACTGCTCCGCAGGAGAAAAGATGAGGCAGTCTGCTTTTGTAAAGATTTACAGCCTTGGAAACCCTAGAAGGCAGCTCTATTCTGTGCTACAGGGTTGCTGAGTAGGAATTGACTTGATGGCAACAAGTAAATGAATGTTGGTATCAACAGTCCTTTCGGACCCAAGGCTCTACATCTGAATTAATCTAGCATTCGGCATACAGGCTGAGGGGGAAGAAGTCTCGCTGCTTTCTCTCTCAGCGTGAACTACGCAGCAAACACTCCAGAGGACACTTATACACAGATGCAGCACCACCAGGGCTCCAGCCCAAGAGAGAGTTCTGAAGAACCCACAGCAGCCTGGTCCAAGCACTACACAGGGCAGGTAGGGCGCTGAGGGAGGCGAGGCGCGGGAGCCCTGCTATGCCTGCCTTTGGCAACCAGTCAAATGCTCTGTGCTCATTCTGTATGGGAGGACTCCTGCGAGGTCAGAGTACCTTCCGTCAGGAGAACCACACCCAGCCCTCAAGCAACTCACTAGTCACTTTGCTGGAGCAGTGGGGGTCATCTGTTACCTGCTCTGTACTTGTGTGCAAGACAAATACTCAAAGTAAAAACAACAAAGTTTATTTATCAATGTCAGAGATACCCATCCTCCTGTGGGGATGGTTATTAGTAACCATCCCTGGACCACATGGCATCATAGATCCCTCCAAGCACCGACGAAATAAGGGTTGTAATCCTGCATCAGGAGCAGAGAGGGCTCCAAGTGCTCAGAGGTACTGACGTCCATTACTGACCCTGCTCATTAGACTGAAAAAAGAGGCCAAGGAAGACGGCACATCTTGAAAGGACCCCACAGAGAACTGGAGGAAGAATCAGGGCTAGAACCCAGATCTCCAGCCCAGGACACTCACCACTTCTACTCTGTTCCCTCCAAATTAAGTGGCTATCAATAAGCCAGCAGTTTCCCCTGCCATAAGGAAAATAGCCTGCCTAATGTTCTTTCATCCAGTTAAATTTCCAAACTCTGCCCTTTGCAAGCTCTATTTAAACGCTCAAGCTGACACATGAAAGAACCCAAAAGCTACCCAATTTGCAATCCTAGGCCCCCCACTTAGAAAAAAAAAGGACAAAGAAAGAAAAAGAGGCACTGATCTGCCTGGAAGCAGAGTACTTTCCCCCAATGGGTGCTGCTTGATCCTGGAGACAGCGTTCCTGCCCCGTACAAAGGTGGCAGGTACAGTACGGTGATGCCAGACTCCCTTAGGAAACACTGGTCTCAGAAACCAAAATTGCACCTTCCAAACCCAGACAGAGGCTGTTTTGTGTCCATCTTCACTCACCCGTGGGAAAGAGAGCCTCATCCTGCAAAAGCCTTGGACTGCTGTCCCCAACATTGCCACATTTATTTCCACACAGCTGGAGAGCTCAGGCTGGAGGTGCAGACAGCATTTTTCAGAGCAGCCTCCTTCTCTGTGATCTATCTCCCTGTTTCTCTAATTTGCTCTCCGTGGCCTGGAGCTAATGCGCTCCATTTAGAGATGGTAAAATAAGTACTTGTGTATGACCAGGAAAGCTGAGTCTGAAACCCTGCTGACTTCATCAGCAAGCACAGGGAGTACAGTACTTGCTGCAAGGGAAAAAGTCTAGAGAGAAAGAAAGAAGCCCCTCATCTGTTTAACAGGGACAAAGACGAAAGAAATAAGCCCCACAATTAAGAACCGAACAGAACATCAAACTGCTCCAAAGTCATTTAAACAGTGCATATCAAAGTGTGTTCTGTGACACGCAGATAGGTAAGTGCATATACCACAGCTCTGCAGTCAAACGAGTTTAGGAAATGCTGGGTCACATGCTGTTACACTGGACATTTATGAGGTCAAACTGCCCAGATGAGAGTTTCAGCTCCACCATCAAGCGATCTCAAATAATAGTCACAACTCATTAATGTGAGATATGTATATGAAGTGCCTGGCACATTGCCTGACACGCAGGAAGTGCTCAGCAAGTTGTGGTCACTGGTGTTATTAATGGCAGTACTTCTCAGAACCTGTTTTACTAGGAAGGAAAAACAGCACAGAATGCCTTCCTCCCCGAAAAAAATAAAACTATTTGCAAAACACAACTTGAGGTAAACAAATTTGAAACCATCTTGATCATTTAGCCAACACGAGTTTCATCATCCTTTGGTGGCTGATGGCCACCATCAGTGGGGTTAGAGAAAAAAGTATGAAGCTTGGTGTCAGAAAGATAACATCCATTAAAATGCCTGATACACACAAGCATCAATTCTCTACCTTGCCTGTTTCTTTCCCCCTTCTGCCTCTCTCTTCTTCCTTGCCTATGTCTGAGATTCTCTCTAGGGTATCTCTGTGTCTTCCCATCCCTGTACATAGCTAGGCACGTCCCTTAGTCTAGTGTGTCTCTCTAAGAAAGCATACACAGCTGTGACATGGTGGAGAAAAATAAAATTTATAACAGTGGACATTCATTAGAGGCTTCCTGGGTGCCAGTCACCATGATTGGTGCTTTACATGTTCATTGCCTCCTCCAAACAATCCTATGAGGTAGGTACTGTTATTAGCCCCATTTGCTAGATCAAGAAATTGAAGACTCAAAGAGGTTATCTATCACCCGCTCGAGTCACATGGTTACTCAACAGCCGGCTTGGAATTAAAGGCAGGCTGCCTTTCTACAAAGGGTGAGTTCTTACTTCATGGAGGAACATCTCCCATGCATCAAGCAGGTAGCTGGGCCTGCTGCTGCTGCCGGAACCCAGGGGCCTATGAGCCTCCTGTGCCTTCCCCCATAAGCTAACTCCATCTGGCACAGCTGTTGTTGTTGTTATTTGCCATTGAGTCGAACCCGACTCATAGGGACCCTTCCTTGGGTTTCCAAGGCCGTATCACTATGGGTGTAGATTGCCCCAACCTTCCTTCCGAAGAGTGGCTGGTGGGTTTGAACCTCCAGCCTTCTGGTTAGCAGTCAAGTGCCTTAGGCACTATGCTACCAGAGCTCCTGTCTAGCACAGCAGTACAGTGAATTAATATGGCCCTTCTAGCCAGTCTTCTTAACTCCCACCAGATGACTGGGTGGGATTATGCAAATGTGAGGTGGCTCAAGGGGATTGGATAGCTTGTTAATAATGTAAATAAGGTACATGACACGCTTGTAGGGGTAGAATCATGCAAATAAGGTGTATGGAACCCTAATGTGGGGATTGATCAGTTTTGCCATCATCACTCTAGGCTTAAACCAAGCTGTCCCAGAGGCAGGAAGCAGGGATCAAGAAGAGATGGAAGAGGAGCATGTCCTTTGGACAAGGGGTCCCTGCACCAGGAACCTCCTTGACCCAGGAGACAGAGAGAGCTGCAACACTGGAGAGACAAGAGATACAAGAAGCAGTGGCGGCAGAGCGCTGCACCAAAACCAGGAGACCTGCGGGACAGCACGACGGGCTTCCGCACCCACGGAGTGAGAGAGCTGACTGCCTTCATACCTGGTGGAGCTAAGGTTGTCAAACTACAGGGCCAGAGATGAGTGCCAGTGGGCAGAGGCTTACTGGAGGAATGAGCTGCCCCTGGCACTTCTGGGCAGAGCTCCAAGGGCTCTGCAACACTTGCTCTAGCAGGGCAGAAGCCAAGGGGCTGCAGGGCTGAGAAGCCAGGGCCACAGAGAGAGGGGTACCTGTGGGCGCTGCTGAGAAGTGGCTGTCCTGATTGAAAAACTGTATCACAAGTCATTTTTGATCCCAAATTGTACCTGTTACTCTCCCTAATAAACACTGTAACTGTGAGTGTGGTCTGTGAGTTATGTATGGCTATTGCAATGAATTATCGAACCCAGCAGAGAAGTAGAGAGTGCCGTAGGAGAGACAGTTGGTGTCAGAACTGGTAAAAAGGTTAGACGGTGGAGGTAGTTCCCACCCCCACCTCACAGGAATCAGCCTTGGGCTGCTGATCTTAATCAAAGTTAGAGGAGGTCACACAACCATGCTATTCTTTACAGGCACCAAAGATCCAATGGGTGTGCCCAGAAACTCACCTAACTGATAATCTATGGTAGGCAGTGAAAGCCTTTGACTGGAGGTGGGTATAAAATGCTCTTGTATATTTTAACTTGGTTAAAAGCATATGTGATAAAATCCAACCACTGTATCACCCCTTCTGCACTTAAACTGACTATTCGATATAGCCATGGAGTATGCAGTGAATCTTCTGTGTTTAAAAACATAAGCATCACCTTCCTTGTGCCTGCTCTGTGTCTTCCCTAGACCCCAAGCTCCTCAAGGGTGGAACCTACATCTCTGTGCCCCTACCAGCACTGAGACAGGGAGAAGGGAGGGGCACTCAATAACACCCAACTTTGCCTTGCAATTTCTTCTAAGGCCAGTGGGCTCCATGCCCTCTGTCCTGTCACCCCATAATGGCCTCTAGATTTTGTCCCAGGACCTAAAATGACTTTCCCTCTATACTCTGGAAGGCCCAGGGTCTATAGCAACAAGAACTTGGCAAGGTTTCTCAAACTTCTGCCACTTGGCCACTTTTCTCCTCTGTGTTTACCCTCATTGGGATTTATAGAACTTTAAAACCAAAGGGCTCAGGGGCTTGTTTTTAGTGGCAATGTACCTGAGACCCCTCTGTGACTACACCTACAGGGAGGTAACAGAGACACAAGAGACAGAGTGAGGGGTACAATGTTCCGGAGTAGCCCAGCACGGTGGCCTGGAGCCCTAAGGGGGAAGAGAAAATGGCCACAGGGAGCCAGGCCACCTCGGGAACAGTGCAAAGGCCTGTGTGGCTGCCTCCTCTGCTCTCTAAAGTGCAGCTGATGGCTTCCCACGGATCTGCTGCAGGAAGAGGAGGCGTTTCATTTCCCAGACACAGCAGGCAGCCAGGGAGTAGCTCCTGGTGGTCAGGGTAACTCAGGGTCAGGTAGAGGAACGGGGGTCCTTGGTTACTGAGGGTCACAGTCAGATAGCCTGTGCTCTGGGATCCTACGCCAAGGTTCTTGCCTGTACCAGCCAGGCTAAGAATTTCGTTTAAACATCTATCAGAGGTTCAAACTCAAAGCACGAGCAACCACCAGACATATCTTAATTGTCCCGTGTCTTAATTAAGATATGTCCTAATATGTAAATCTGAATATGACCTATAAAAACCAAAAAAAAAAAAGAAAAAACCTGAACTCACTGCCGTCGAGTCAGATCCGACTCATAGCGACCCCTCCTTGGGTTTCCGAAGCAGTATCACTACAGAAGTAGATTGCCCAACCTACGGAGAAGGTATGGCTGATGGGTCTGAACCGCCAGCTTTCTGGCTAGCAGTCAAGTGCCTTAGGACTACACCACCAGAGCTCCTGAATACTACCTATTTCACACAAAAATCCAGATTTCTGGCTTTCTTTGCAAAACAGAGTTTATGGGAACACTAAGCCCACGCTCTGCAGGCAACAATCTACTGGAGCTAAGTAGCATCCGTCCCTTTTTGAAGGGCACGTGCTCTTCTCCAGTTCACCTCAGTTGTCCACTACTGCCCACCCACCATCTTACGCCTGTCACATTACTCATCTATATGTCCTGACGACCCCTGTAAGTACTTGTGTTTGTAACACCTGGCATTACTCTTTGGACCTGGGGGAAACTGTCAGGAGTCATCTGGTACAATCGCTTCACTTCAGGCAGTTAAAATTATGTCCAGTTTAAAGAGAGACAACTAAAGTCACAAAGGTTCAACAGCTTGTTCAAGGCCACACTGCTAAAGGTGATGGGCAGGGAGGAATCCAAGCCAGGCAGCCTGCACCCTCACATGGTGCTCCTTCTACTTGAGAAGAGACCCGTATCTAGACAAAACCTGTAACATGGGGCCTGTAATCCTCGATCTGGCTTCTAGTTCTAACTCTGCTGTCATCAAGTTGTATCTCGGAGCCTGGGTCCTCACTTCTTGGGACCTCAGACAAGATAGGTAGACTAGATGCTCCCTCTAAGAACTTCTTCCAGCTCTAACAGTATATGAACTTAAAATAGTTCTGAGATTTCTAGCAACTGGATTGAAACAAACACAAAAGGCTTTTTTCTGATTGATCCTGTGTGAGCCTAAAAATGTAATTAACATCAGTATACTCTATTTCCTGAGTATTTCACATAATCTAGTTTTTCCTGGCCAATGAAATTAGCAGCCTCTTTACCCAATAGCAACCCCACCCCTCATGGGTCAAAGAAGAAATAAAATGAAAACTTATAAAGTATTATGAACTAAATAAAAATGAAAACACAACATAGCAAAATTTGTGGCATGCCACTAACACAGTACTTAGGGAAAAATTCATAACACTAGATACTTATATTGGATTTCTGGTGGCACAGTGCCTAAGTCATCTGACTGCTAACCAGAACATTGGCAGTTCAAACCCACCAGCCCTTCCGCAGAACAAAGATGAGTTGGAATCCACTCCATGGCAGTGGGTGCAGTTTAGATACCTATATTAGAAAGGAAGAAAGGTCTTAA
>NW_006921607.1:9287448-9288065 GCF_000298275.1 Orycteropus afer afer | reverse complement strand
TCAGGAACCAGAGATACAAAGGGTATTGTCCCAAGGCTCAAGGAGCTCACAGACCAGCAGGGAGATGAACAAAGTGCTATGACAAAGGTAAGCACAGGGCACTGTGGGAGCCCAGAGCAAGGGGATCTAACCTTTGGAAGTTATCACACATTTTAACATTTTAAGAGATAACCGAGAGAGACCTATCCGAAAGGAGGAGAGACAGTGTTGTGAGAGAATGGGAGGGAGCACAAAAACAGAGAAGCCCAAGAGAAATGCTCAAGGACAGACTTGGATGCCTTGTTAAGGAGTTGCTGGCCTTCATCCCAGGGTCAGTGGGAAGCCATTGACAGATTCTAAGCAGGACAGGAACGTGACCAGATTTGCATTTCAGAAACATCCCCGGAACTGCTAAGGGGAGAAAGGACTGGCAACCAATACAATAATCCAGGGAGTCTGGATTTCAAAGGCCTGTCTTGAGGCCACAGCAGAGGGGCCGACTGGGAGAGGATGAGTCTGAGAAACACCAACAGGGAAGACTCCATGGGCCTGTGGCACCCACTGGAATGTGCAGGGGAAGGAAAGGAGAGGGAGTGAGGAATGATTTCCAGGTTCCGGGCCTGGGCAACCAGGTAGTC
>NW_006921607.1:9284809-9286008 GCF_000298275.1 Orycteropus afer afer | reverse complement strand
TCCTGTAATTCAACTAGAAATGTGAGCTCCTGGAGGGCAGAGACTACGTCCTATTTATCCTGGTATCCTTGGTAAGAGTAGGTACTTGATGAAGGGTGGTTGGCTGGGCAAACACATCCTTAGAGAGTTAATCTAACCTTTTTGTTTGTACAGACAAGGAAACTAAGGCCTGAGAAGGTACAGGCTCAGAGAAGGTACTCAGGAAAGACCTGCTGAATAAAAGCCTAGTGGAAGGTGAGCCTAGGACCAGAACCAGGTCTCCCACCCTTCCCAAGCAGCCCAGCTGGGACTGGGAAAGAATGGATTACAGGAGCAATGAGGGCAGCCAGGGAGGAGGAAAAAAGTCCTGGGGCAACTGCTTTCCTAACAATCACCCCCCCAAACCCAGAGCCTTTGCAAACAGACCCCGCCCCCCAAGCCAAAGGGTGGGGTAGTCATGTGATCCAAGCTGGGCCACAAAGTGACACCTCCCAGGTCCCATTATGGTGACTAGTCATGTGCACATGACCCAAGCAGCCAATCAGAATCCTTTTCTAGGAGTTTTCTAATGGAGCAGGAGCTAGGAGAGGTTATAATCCCATTTGGGAATGAGTTTTCTGTTATGTTAATGAGGTGAGATTAGTGTTTAAGTGTGTTTTGAGTCTTTTACAAGAGATGAAAACAGTAGATTAGGAAGGCAGAGATGGGGGGAGATATATACCAAGCCATGTGAAGGTGGCCCAGGTGCCATAGCTCAGAAAAGCCAAGGACTTTTCTCCAGAGCCAACAGAGAGAGCACACCGGCCCCCAGAGCTGGCATCCGAATTCAGACGTCTCAGACGTCTAGCCTCTTAAATTTTGAGAAAATGTATTTCCCCTTGTTAAAGCCATTCATCTGTGGTGTTTCTGCTCTGGCAGCACTAGGTAACTAACACAGGGTAAGTATGAGTGACACCCCCTTCACTCTCACAATGAAGTCACCCCATCCCAGAAAAGGAATCAGCCGAGAACTTCTCTCTTCCCAGTCACAGATCCTGTCCACCGGTGCAGAGGGTCATACAGTGAAGGCTCTCAGTATCTCAGTGAAAAAGGGGAGAAGAGAATGAGGCAAAAGGGTACCTCAAGAGGACAGGGCCATTTCTTCCTCTATGTCCCCCTGCCAGTCCACCCAGGTCAGGGAGGAAGGTGGGAGTCTGTTAAAACCACACACACACACACAC
>NW_006921607.1:9278624-9283259 GCF_000298275.1 Orycteropus afer afer | reverse complement strand
GAGCTCTGGTAGAATAGTGCCTAAGGCACTTGACTGCTAACCAGAAGGCTGGTGGTTCAAACCCACCAGCCACTCCTCGGAAGGAAGGTTGGGCAACCTACTTCTGTAGTGATACCACCTCTGAAACCCAAGGAGGGGTTGCTATGAGTCGGGGCTGACTCAATGGCACATAACAACAACAACATCAGACCAGCAAACCTGGTCTTTTTTCTGATTTTTTGAGTTTTGTTTCATATTGTTCTCCCACTCTATCAGTATCTCCTGTATTGACCCCCTCCAAGTGGTTGACAGTGGTAGCCAGGCACCATCTACTTCTTCTGGTCTCATGGTCATATATGCTGAGGATCACATGGTCTACCAGGCCCTGAGACTAATTGTTTCCATGCATCTTTGGTTTTCTTCATGCTTCTTTGCTCTGGACAAGGAGAGACTCATCGTAGCATCTAGATGGCCACT
The DNA here is from genome assembly GCF_000298275.1 of Orycteropus afer afer. NCBI lineage: Eukaryota > Metazoa > Chordata > Mammalia > Tubulidentata > Orycteropodidae > Orycteropus > Orycteropus afer. The sequence continues at coordinate 9,282,803 of NW_006921607.1, read as the reverse complement.
TGCAAGCTTTTAAGACCTCAGTTGCTACTCACCAAAGCAGCATGTAGAACAACGCTTTTGTGTAGTATGTTATGCCAACTGAGCCTGATGTTCCCTGCAACCATGGTCCTGAGGCCACAGGTCCAACTACTCACTCCCTCAGGGTAGCTGGCTGTGGCCAAGAAGCCACCACAACCTTGTCCCTTGTCAGCTCTACTGTTCACCTGGACATTTTTATAGAACATACAAATACACCTGTAGAAACATCATTTGCCAACCCTATACACAGTCATGGGCACACTACCCCCTTCCAAGACATACCTGATCATTCAGCCTGTCTACCCATTTTCAACCAGTTGTTTTCAAGGGCCCCTGGGCTTGAGAAAAATGTCTTAGAGGGGTTCTTAAACAACCAAGCATTTTCTGTCAAGCAGCAAAGATTAAATTGCCTTCACTGCTTTTCCAAGTAAATTTTATTTGAGGTCTGTCTGCTAAAGAAGTTTTAAAACTACCTCAATGGTCTAAAAACCTCAATGACATCCCGAGGTCCTCATAACTTTGGGAGAGCTCTAATGAGACTTTTTTATCTTGGCAAGCCTTATTCCATTTATGAAAGTGCAAGACCCCTGCTGGTCTACCTACCAGGATCAATGAAAGAAGAAATGAGAATGTTACAGATTCCAACCTCCTGGGAACATAACAAAAATTGATAGCTGTTCTGTATTTCTGTTGGTAGTAAAGCTCTTGAGCAGACATGCTAATCCTGGCCAGGAAGGCCCTTCCTTATCTCTACCCACACACCTTTCATTGTTCTGTGATTCAGGTCAAATCCTATTACAATTAATTTCCTGGTCTCAGTCAAATTCTAATGCTGACATGGAATTAATTTTTATCAACAACTGCTTGAAACAAGTGGGCCATAGGCTGAAGCACCATAAGATAGTATTCAGGCAGACCTGTGTTCATAACCTCTATCATTTACAATCTGTGTGACCTTGGATGAGCCTTGAGCTTTAATTTCCTCATCTATAAGAAGCTCTTCGGAAGGAAGATGGGGCAATCTACTTCCGTAGTGATACTGCTTCGGAAACCCAAGGAGAGGTCACTATGAGTCGGGTCCGACCCGATGGCACATGACGACGATGATAAGAAGCTCTGGTGGTGCAGTGGTTAAAGCATTTGGCTGCTAACCAAAAGGCCATCTGTTCAAACCCACCAGGCATTCCACAGGAGAAAGATGAGGCAGTCTGCCTCTGTAAAGATTGACAGCTTTGGAAATCCTATGGGAGCTCTGGTAGCATAGTGGCTAAGGTACTTGACTGCTAACCAGAAGGCTGGTGGTTCAAACCCACCAGCCACTTCTTGGAAGGAAGATGGGGCAATCTACTTCCGTGGTGATACTGCCTCGGAAACCCAAGGAGGGGTCGCTATGAGTTGGCTCTGACTCGACAGCACATAACAACAACATGGGACAGACGGGAGCTCTGGTAGGGTAGTGCCTAAGGCACTTGACTGCTAACCAGAAAGCTGGCAGTTCAAACCCACCAGCCACTCCTAGGAAAGAAGGTTGGGCAACCTACTTCTGTAGTGATATCACCTCGGAAACCTAAGGAGGGGTCACCATGAGTTGGGTCCGACTCGAGGGCACATAACAACATGGTACAGACAGTTCTCTCTGTCCTACAGGGTCACTATGAGTTGGAATTGACTCGATGGTGGTAGATTTGGCTTTTCTTGGTTTTGCTAATCAACAGGTCAGTGGTTCGGACCCACCGGTGGCTCCACAGGAGAAATGACCTGGGCATCTGCTCTCACAAAGATGACAGCCTGGGAAACCTCATGATGCAGTTCTACTCGAGTGGGAGTTGACTCGATGGCACACATAACAACATAAAATGGTGATAAGACAGTAATGAAATAATTCTAGCATGAGCTATGTTGCCAGGCATCTGGAAAAGCCTTAGGAAATACTAAATCTGAATCTATACGGAGGGGGAAAAAAAAAGTCCCCTTTTGGAAAGTGCTACAATAGTCATTCCTAAGGCTCTTCCTAAGACTTATCAATTGGGTAACTTTGGGCAAGTCACCTAAGTTCTCTCAGCCTCACTGACCAGATGTATAAATGAGGAGAGTATCTGCAGTCACCGGACCACTGGGCGGGGGGTGGAACAAGGCAGCATACATGAAGCCCTTGTACCACCAATACCCGCTAGTACCAACCCAGCCAAACCCACTGCCAGAGTCAATTCCAACTCAAACTGCCCCAGAGGGTTTACAGGCTGTAAATCTTTACAGAAGCAGAATGTCTCATCTTTCTTCTGTGAAACAGCTGGTGGGTACAAACCACCAACTTTTGATCCACAGCTGAATGTTTTAACCACTGCATCAGCAGAGCTCCTGATCTGGCAGGAAGCACTCAATAAATCTTCATTTTCTATGGTGGAATGAATATGGCGATATGGCAAGACAGTGGAAACTGAAGCGTAGAAAAGTTAAGTAACTTCCTGGAGACTGCAGTTAGCAAGCGATGGGGCCTGAATTCAAACCCAGTTTGTCTGCCTCCAGAACTCTTATTACTGTTATTAGTCCCATTTTACACATGACAGGGTCAGAAAGTCAAATACCTACTCAATGGCAGAAGCCAAATTTAAATACCCTTCTGCTCTATAATTACTCTTGGCCAAAAAAGCCTAAAAAGTGAAAACAGATCTGGTTCATGAGTTTGCTCTCTGGTCTTCCCTGATGAAAGTTGTCACTTCCAACAATGTATGTAAGAGAGGGAGGGCTCATCCCAAAGATACAGGATTATCAGAAACCAAAATACTGGAGGAAAATAATCTCTGTTCCCTTGAACAATACACAACAGTGACAGATTATAATGACTTCTGAGAAAGGAAAAGAAAGGAATGTCAGAAAGCTGGCTCCCTACCAAGGAAAATAGTATCAAGGTTCCCCAAGTAGTCAATAAGAAAACAAAAAGGAGACTAGACATTAAAGATTCTCTAGCCACTCAAAATCCTTAATCCTGGCCACAGTATTCACCATATACCACCTTGCTGAGGGGCTCCTAAGGGCCTTCTGCTCAGTTATTGACAGTCTCAATAATCTTCCCTGCCTTCCTTCTTCCATCTCTCTCCCCTCTCAGCACCTTGCTCTTCCTGGCTCCAAGTGTTGGAGGAAACATCCAGTGATCCTTCTATTCCATTCATCCTCCTCCTCACCACCACCCTCTCCTGGCCAAGCTTCCAGAACATCTTCATACTCCACCAGAAATGAGACCTGGTTCTGGTCACAGCTCTGCCGCCAGCAGTGCTGGTCAAATCAAGGTCTTGGTTTCATGACTCATTTGTAAAATGGGGCTGGGGACAGATCCAGATGATCCCTTAAGTCTCTCATATTCTCAAAACATAGTAACTCACTGAACCTGAACAAGATTCAACCAGGCTGAACCACTCACCCTTCTTCCCTTCCTATCTACACACGTACTAGAATGTAGTTCTGTAATATTCAGATGCCCAAGGGTGATACCCCTTCATGCTGACTCTACCTTGACTGCTTCAGAAAGAGACTCTTTCTTTAAAGAAAGGGATCAGGGACTTCTGGCAAGATGGCAGAAAAGGCAGACAAACTACAGTCTCTGCAACAAAGAAATGAGAAATCAATTGAAACTGATACAGAAGGCAATCCTAAAACCTTGAGCTTTGAAGGGAAAGATAAAGAAGTGGATTAAACACCAATTATTAGAAGAATCTGAATGTAAACAATGAATAAGTAGACAAACAGACCTGTGGACTGTCAGCTGTCCTGAGGGTGTAGCCATTTTGACTATTTGCAAGTGGTGTGGCCATTTTGAATATATGCAAGGGGCATTCTGACCTGGGCAGAAACCTAGGAAACAGGCTCTGCTTCCCGAGGACAACATGTGCAACTGCACTGGAAGCTGACAACTACAAAGGTGTGATGTTCCCCACACCCTCTTGGTGAACAGAGGTGTGGCCATCACCTACCTCTGCTCACCCTCCTGACCAGCAGGAGTTCCGTCCCAGTCTGCACCCTGACAGAGCCTAGGTGCCCTGCCCCATCCCCTACAGTTTTGTTTTTAAATTATTCTTTTTGTCTTTCTCCTTTATTGTTTTTTATTTATTTTTTCTCTTTCCCTTCCCTGGTTCGATTTCTTTTTCTCTTCTCTTTTCCTGGTAC
>NW_006921607.1:9248371-9278335 GCF_000298275.1 Orycteropus afer afer | reverse complement strand
CTTTTTTGGTATTTTTTTAAATTTTTAATTTCCTTTTTTTTTTTACAATTATTCCTGTCTGTGTATGTTGTTTTTGTTTTTCGGTCTCGTTTTTACTTTTTTGGTATTTTTTTAAATTTTTAATTTTTCTGTCTAGTGGGAGAAGCTCGGGTAGTGTAGTGCCTAAGGCATCTGACTGCTAACCAGAAGGCTGGCGGTTCAAACCCACCAGCGACTCCTCGGTCTTCCTTGTAGGCCTATGTATGTTATGCTATCACTGACACTGACAGTATTGTACTTCAGGATAGATCTTGAAACATTCTTTGTAGGAGCTCTGGTGGCACAGTGTCTAAGGCATGTGACTGCTAACCAGAAGGCTGATGGTTCAAATCCACCAGCCATTCCTCGGAAGGAAGGTTGGACAATCTATTTCCGTAGTGATACTGCCTCGGAAACTCGAGGAGTCGCTATGAATCAGCTCTGACTCAACGGCAGTGAGTTTGGCTTTTTGGTTCGGAACTGAGTGGGAGGTAGCAACCATTCCCACACAACCCAACGATCTCTGCACCTCCTGCACCCCCCCACCCACTGAATGAGGGCCACCACTTACTCCTGCACCAACTGACCAATAACAGATGGTGGCCAATACCAGCTCAACTCACCCTCAACTGCTCTTCATGAACAGCTGAAAAGAGATCTGTGTACACACTCTCATTCTCTATCACAGGTACCAGGAGACAGGTGGTGAGCGCGTAAGTGCTAACTAGCAAATAGAGGAATACAGTATCCTGCTCAAACAGATATATCCAAACAAAATAAAGGAAAAAACTATACTGGATGAATAAAACTCTTATAGTTACCTAGTGCCGCTCTGACAGGAATATACCACAAATGGAATGGCTTGAACAAACAGGAGTTTATTCTCTTACAATACGGAGGCTACAAGTTCGAGTTCAAAGTGCCAGGCTCTAGGGGCTGAGTGAAAGTCCCTCAACTTTGGGCTTCAGCTCTGCCTCCTGCTCCTGGCCCAGTGGAGCTGGAGGTTTTTGTTTTTCTTCACTCAGACAGCTGCTGGCTGCCGAGGCTGACAAGCCCAATGTTGATAAATACAAAGGCACAGTCCCAATGTTACCAAACAACATGGCAAGCCACTAATTCAAGTTCAGATAAAGTCCCAAGATTGGCAGGGCACTGCAGGCTGTTGAATGACTTGGCTACAAGCAGAGTTCAAGCGTGCCAAAAGGCTAAAGACCACTCCCAAGGCTGTTTCTTTCTTTCTTTCTTTCTTTTTTAAGAGTTTGTTTTATATTCAACGTTATGTGTACATTTAGTTTCACTTCCCATTTACCATGCCCAACCCTAACCCCATCTCCTCCCCTCCCTGCCCAGTAACCTTCCCCCTGTGCCCCTCATAGTTAGGCACTCCTGTCTGTCTTGCATTACCTCTGTGTGATTGTTGCCCCTCTAGTCCCCCATGGTCTATTGCTCCAAGAGATGTATTTCCATAGAGTATGTGGGTGTATCCCTCTGGGTTGAATGGTCTGCATGTACATCTTGTTTACTATTGGGCTGAGAGCCAGCCCCTGGGAGTGAGTTTTATTCTAGGTCCAGAATGTATTCCAGGGCCATAGTATTGGGGTCTCACCAGACTCCATCCAACCAGTAATTCTGGTCATGATAAACCTTCACATCAAAATAAAAAAGAGGAGAGGTAAAAATATTTAGGAAATACTAAAGCAACAGCAAAAAAGGAAATGATAACAAAATTCATAAACAAAATAAGCTCAGCATAGAAAATGATATGGAACAAAAAAATCAGCAACACCACAGAAAAACACACAACAAAATGACATCAATAAATTCATACTTATCAATAACTACACTGAATGTAAATGGATTAAATGCACCACTCAAGAGACAGAGAGTTGCAGACTAGATAAGAAAACAAGACCCATCAATATGCCGTCTGCGACAGACTCATCTTAGACACAAAGACAAATATGGACAAAAATTAAAAGTTGGAAAAAGATATATCAAGTAAATGGCAATCAAAAAAGAACAGGACTGGCGATATTAATTTCTGATAAAACAGATTTTAAGATAGAAACTACCGTAAGACACAAGGAAGGACGTTACATAATGATTAAAGGATCAACTGAACAAGCGGACATAACCATAATAAATATTTACACGCTGAATGAAAGAGCCTCAAAATACATAAATCAGACATTAACAGAATTGAAAAGAGAAATAGATGATTACACAGTAATAGTAAGAGACTTTAATATACCACTTACAATAAAAGACAGAGCTGGAAAGGAACTCAACATAGCCCCAGAATAACTAAACACAATCAACTTGACCTTACAGACATCGACAGAGCACTTCACCCACCAACAACACAACACGCATTCTTTTCTAGCATTCATGGAACATTCTCCAGGACAGTCCACTTGTTAGGTCATAAAGCAAGCCTCAATATATTTAAAAACACTGAAATACTGCAAAACATCTTTCTTCTGAGATCACAATGCTATAAAATTATAAATTAACATTAGAAAAACAAATGGAATAAGAGTAAACACCTGGAAATTGAGTAATACCCTCCTCAAAAATGACTAGGTAATAGAAGAAATAAAAAATGAAATTAAAAAATTCCTTGAATCAAATGAGAATGAAAACACAACATACCAGTATCTTTGGGACACAGCAAAAGCAGTGGTCTGAGAGCAATTTACAGCACTAAGTACACACATCAAAAAAGAAGAGCCAAAATCAACACCATAATCTAACATCTCCAACAATTATAAAAAGAGCAGCAGAAAGAAATAAAGATTCGAGCAGAAGTAAATGAAACAAACAGAAAAAAAAAATCAAGACTGAAGTTGGTTCTTTGAAAAGACTAATAAAAGCAGCAAACCACTAACAAATTTAACAAAGGAAAAGAGGGAGAATACAAATAACATGAATAAAAAATTAAATGGGTGACATCACAACAGAACCAACCAAAATAAAAAGGATACTATGAAGAACTGTACTCCAACAAATTTAAAAACCTAGAAGAAATGAACACCCTATTAACTAACACAGACTGAGGTAGAAAATTTGAATAGACCCATAACAAAGGAAGAAATTGAATAGGTCATAAAAACAAATTACCAGCAAAAAAAAAATTATGGCACAGATGGTTTCACTAGAGAATTCTACCAAGCATTCAGAGAAGAATCAACATCAATCCTACTCAAACTATTCCAGAACATAGAAAAGAATGGAATCCTCCCAAATTCATTTTAAGAAGCAAGCATAACCCTGATACCCAAACCAGGCAAAGACATCACTAGAAAGTAAAACTACTAACTAATATCTTTCATGAATATAGATTTTCAACAAAATCCTAGCTAAGAGACTCCAACAACATATCAAAAAAATAAAACATCATGACCCAGGGAGAATCATACCAGGTACATAAGGCTGACTCAACATTAGAAAAAGAATCAACATAATCACATAAATAAACAAAAGAAAAGAACCACATGGTCAGATCAATTGATGCAGAAAAGTCATTTGATAAAATCCAACACCTATCCCTGATAAAAACTCTCAGAAAAATAGGAACAGAATGGAAATTCTTCAACATAATAAAGGGCATATATGCAAAACCAACAGCCAATATTATTCTCAAGGGAGAGAGACTGAAACCATTCCCCTTGCAAACAGGAATCAGACAAAGATGCCCTCTATCTCCACGTCTGTTCACCACTGTACTAGAAGTCCTAGCCAGGGCAATAAGCAAGAAAGGGAAATCAAAGGCATTCAAGTTGGTAAGGAAGAAGTAAAACTATCTTTATTTGCAGATGATATGATCCTATATATAGAAAACCCAAGAGACTCAGCGAGAAAACTACTGGAACTTATTGAAAGATTTAGCATAGTGGTAGGATACAAGATTGACATACAAAAATCAGTTGGATTCCTCCACACTAGCAAAGAGGTCTCTGAAAAGAAAATAAGGAAATCAATACCATTTACAGTAGCTGGCAAAAAGATAAGATTCTTGGGAATAAATCTTACCAGGAACACAAAAGACCTATACAAAGAAAACTACAAAAAACTACTTCAAGAAACTATAAAAGATCTACATAAATAGAAGAATATACATACCATGCTCATGGACAGGAAGACTGAACACTGTGAAAATGCCAATACTACCCAAAGCAATCTATATATTCAATATAATCCCAATCCAGATTCCATTAACATTCTTTAAAGGCATGGAAAAGCCAATCACTAATTTTATATGGAAAGGAAAGAGATCTTGGATACACAAAGCACTACCAAATAAGAACAACAAAGTAGGAGGTCTCACACTCCCAGATCTCAAAACCTACTATACAGTCACATTTGCCACAACAGCCTGGTACTGGTACAATGACAGACTCATAGACAAGTGGAACAGAATTGAGAACCCAGAAAAAGATCCATCGACTTATGGTCAGCTGATCTTTGACAAAGTGCTGAAATCCATTAAGTGAGGTAAAGATAGTCTCTTTCTCAAATGTACTGGCAAAACTGGACATTCAATTGCAGAAATATGAAACAAGATCCACATCTCCCACCATACACAAAAACTAACTCCAGATGAATGAAAGACTCCAATGTGAAACCTAAAACTATACAGTTCATCAAGGAAAAACTGGGGGCAAACAAACTAAAAATACTCACTGCCATCCAGTCGATTCAACTCATCATGACCCCTCCTTGGGTTTCCGAGGCAGTATCTCTACGGAAGTAGACTGCCCAGTCTTCCTTCCCAGGAGTGGCTGGTGGGTTTGAACCGCCAGCATTCTGGTTAGGCACTATGCCACCAGAGCTCCCAGGGGCAAACTTAGGGGCCCTAATTTATGGCATAAACAGACTATCAAGCATAACCCAAGATATACAAACAGCATAAGATAAACTAGATGACTGGGATCTTCTAAAAATTGAATTCTTATGTGCATCAAAAGACTTCTCCAAAAGAGGGGGATCTATGTAGGAGATCCTAGATAAGAGTGGGAGAACAATGTGCAACAAAACTCACAACCTTTAAAAAAAAAAAAAGGGATCAGGTTTGCTTGTCTGATAGAGCCTGGTGGAACCCCTGAGACTGTGGCCCCTAACTGCCCTTCAGGTCTGGAATTGAACCCACTCCTGTGGCTTCCAGCGAAACAAAAGACAGGCGTATGAGCTGAACATTTACATTAGGTAGATACACTCCTTGGAGAGAACAATCATGGGAGAATAGAAGGGCTGTGTATGCACAGGGAAAAAGCTCAGGGGGCAGGTACATGGGAGGGAAGGGCACAGGAAAGAGGTAACTATAGGGAGGAAGAAGGAGGGGAGCTGTTGCATTGTGGGAAATTGCAGTCAATGTCATGAGACAAAGTGTATGTGAACTGCTGTATGGAAAATGAATTTGCTCTGAAAACTTTCACCCAAATCACAATAAAAATTTAAAAAAAAAAAAAGGACTTCTCCAAAAGAGTGAAAAGAGAACCTACAGACTGGGGAAAATACATTCAGCAATGACACACCTGGCAAGGGGCTTATCTCTAAAATTTATAGAAAACTCCAACACCTCAACATTAAAGAGACAAACAATTCAATTAAAAAATGGGCAGAAAACATGAACAGACATTTCACCAAAGAAGATACTCAGGCAACCAAAAAACACATGAAAAAATGTTCACGATCATTAGCCATTAGACAGATGCAAATCAAAACAACCATGAGATACCATCTCACCCCAGCATTAACAGCAAAGTTCAACAAGACAGAAAATAACAAATGCTGGTGAGGATGTGCAGAGATTGGAACTCTCATATACTGCTGGTGGGATTGTAAAATGACACAACCATTGTGGAAATTGGTATGGCAATTCCTCAAAAAGTTGGAAACAGAAATACCATTTGACCCAGCAATCCCATTACTAGGTATATAACCTAAAGAACTGAGAAGCAAGACATGAATAGATATATGCACATCCATGTTCATCGTAGCACTATTTACAATAGCAAAAGGTGGAAATAACCTTAGTACCCATCAGTCAAGGAAGGGATAAACAAACTGGTACATACACACAATGGAATACTATGTAACACTAAAGAAAAATGTAGAATTTGCAATACACTGCATAATGTGGATTAACTTGGAGGACATTTTTGCTGAGCGAAGTAAGTCAATCACAGAAAGATAAATATTATATTGGTATGCTATTATAAAAAGTCAAGGAAAGGTTTATACATGGAAGGAAACTGTTTGTTACCAGGGATGGAAGGAGAGGGAAGGGAAAATTTATGGATAGGTTGGAAAAAAAAACAAAAACGTATATATGTTTGGTATATATGCATTATTTTGGTTACCTAGTGCCGCTCTGACAGGAATATACCACAAATGGAATGGCCTTAACAAACAGGAGTTTATTCTTACAATTTGGAGGCTTTAAATCCAAATTCAAAGTGCCAAGCTCTAAGGGCTGTGTGAAAGCTCCCTGACCTTGGGCTTCAGCTTTGCCTCTTGCTCCTGGCCCATGAAGCTAGAGGCATCTCTTCACTCAGGCAGCTGGTGGCTGCTGAGGCTAACAAGCCCAAGGTCGACAAATAAAATGGCACAGTCCCAATGTTACCAAAGCACAGGGCAGGCCATTAATTCAAGTCCACTGTAAGTCCCAGAGCATGGTCGGCAGAGCATGGCAGGCTGCTGAACAACGACACGGCTACATGCAGGGTCCAAGCATGCCATAAGCTAGAGACCATTTCCCAAAGCTTCTGCTTATATACTGGAAGCAGACCACATTCCCTAGGGTAGCTACTCAGCTGCTCACAGTAGATTCCACCATGGAGTTGATTACCAGTCTCATCATGAGGAATACTATATCCAGCTGCCCAGCCACTCAACCAGGCCCAGCCAAGTTGACACACAAACTGAACTACCACATGCATATACCAAACATTATTAGTGGTAACCAGCAGTAGGAGGGAGGGAGAAAGGGGAAGCTTGTGTTTGTAGGGCACTGAGTTTATGCTAATGGTGGTGGAATATTTTGGAAAAAGATAGCAATATTGGTAGCACACCATAAAAAATATATCAATGCCCTGAGCTGTAAATGTGGAAGTTATGTTAGTGAATGTCTTGTTGCACGTTTTTATCACAAATAAAAGTAAAGGATCACTCACTTCCACGGGAAACAGTCTCCCTCCCTCCTATCAACCACAGAGCCATCCGCTTTTCTTAGCAATTAAAAAAACAAACCAAAAAGATTTCTCACACATGAAAAAAATCAGAAAAGTCCTTCTTGGTTCTATTTTTTGCTTAAGAAATAGAAACACTGATGTTTTAAACTATTAAAGGGGGAAGGGAAATTCAGGCCAAAAAGGTTTTATGGGTCTTAAGTCCCAAAGGAAGATGAGAAGTCAGTTCCTAGGAGCCTCACAGCCAAAAAGGAGAGGGATGAGCCTCTTGCTTTTGCTTTCCTCCACGCTGCCTGGTTCATGCCAACTTCCCAGAGGAGAAGGCAAGGCTGGGCTAATACTGCAGAAGCAGAATTTAGCTGGGCAGCTGGGGCCTGTCCTTCTCCGAGTACCCAACATCATCTGAAAATGAAAAGAACTAGCTGCGAAGGCGCTGAGGCTTACAGTCTGGACCCTTTCCTGTACCTCTGGCCACTTCGAAGACTGGGGAAAAGTTTGTCTCCGTAAATACACACGTCCCACGCTCCTCTCCCAAGCAAGAGGCAGCTTCTCCACTCCCAACTTCCTCTCACAGCACTTCTCACTTTCTACCTTGGATTCTAGTCATAATCTCTAATGTGTGTGAGTGTGAGACAACACCCTGCATATGCTGAATATTGAGAATGTTTACACATTGGGAAGAATGTATCCAATGTCACTGAACAATTTATGTAGAAACTGTTGAATGGGAACCTAAACTGCGCAAACCTTCATCGAAAACTCATATGCTAAACAAATAACAGAAGAACCGTGATAGGCTCTGGGATTCTTAAAGGGGCCAGAGTAAACCAATACTGCTCTCTCCTTAAGTCCTGCACTGCTTTTAAAATCACCAAGACTAACAAAGTGCTGGAAATGTCCTATAGCTTAATCTGGGTAGTGGTTATACAAGTATGTACATTTGTAAAAATTCATCGAGTTGACACTTAAGACATGTCTGCTTAACTATAAATAAATTATAACTCAATTAAAAAGAAAGAAAATCAACAAGCACCAAAAATTGGTATTTATATACCAACTTTCTCCCAGGTCTCTTTATAGACTTCCCAATCTTCCTGAGGCCTGTAAAATGGGCTACAAGTAACAATTATCCCACTCCCTTGCAGGGGAGAAACCTGTGATGCAAGAAAGACAGAACCTTGCTCAGCCCGTCACACAGAGTCAGGAATCACACAGAGTCAGGAATACAGCAGGGACAAGACGCGGGCGTTTGCGATCCTCCTGCATGCACCCTGGCTGCGCTAGCCTGCCAAACCACAAACAGCCAGTTATAACTCAAAGGAAAACAACCCCCTAAAATAGCAACTGTTTGCTCCATCTCTCCTCGGCTGGCTTTCTGCATGGCAGCTTTAATCTTACTCTCAAAACCATTATGGCAGGGTTGGGAACATGCTGCCGCCAGTGTCTGGGCTGCCAGGAAGCAGTGAGGCAGCAGCAGAACTCACTGGAATGAGGAGGCAGGAGCCATGGGTTCTAGTCCAGCTTTACCTTCAATGACTCGTCACTTTTGACAAGCCACCTAACCCCTCTAGGCCTGGGATTTCTCTTCTGTTTAGTCATGATGAGCTCTAAAGTTCTGTGATTTTCCAGAGCTGCTTGGAGATAGCAATGTACTACAACAGTCAATGAAAGGAAGAGGGCTGTTAATGGGCACCAGCAGTGACTTGAGGGTTTAAAGACCCAAATTCAGAACCAGGAGGGGAAGTGTTTTCCATATTCCAAAGAGGCTGAGCTGCTCTCGGTGAAGCTAGGACTTCCACTAAGCACACGGCCCGTTACAGAGAAGCACATTGCTCTCCCCAACACCCTGCTCTCCCCAACAGGCTCAGCAGCACTTTCTGTCCCCTCAATCGCCATCCTACAGAGCAGGTTTAATTAAAATGACTCAAGTCAAGCCAGCCCTTAGCAGATCATCCCTTTCTTCACTACCCTCACACAGATAACAAATCTGCATCCCATGATCCCAAAGGTGGGGTCAGTGAGGAAGTTGAATGCTGTCACAAGGGAGCACCTCCAGTCACTGCTGGGTTCCTGTCCAGCAGGGCTTAAGCCTGCTCAGCCTCTAGCAGAAATCTGTGCCTCTGATTTGCCAAAAGGCTGGCAGAAAAGTCAGAGGCAGACTCCTGACCCAAACGAGGCTCAGCCCGGGAGAGATGCCCTCGAGCATGTGTGCTGTTCTCCTGGACTGAACCTCAGAGCAGCAGCTAAGAACCACTGCAGTATTCAGCTCTGGCCTCTGAACCAGGAAATCAAAATGGAAAAATGTCTAGCAGCTTCTACAGAACAGCCTGTGGCTGCCCTCAACTTTTACAATGAGCAGAGATGTACCCAAGCTGTGTTAACAGACACAACTGAATGCTGAGCCTGGCTATGTTTTTATGCAGCAAAACTGCTTGAAGCAACACCTGGCTCCAGGAGGGTTACTGTAATATGGCACTTGTTGACTCAGAGATGTTCCAGCCAGAAGGAAATCTCAACACTCACCCATCTCATTTTACTGTTCAGAAGCTCAGAGACGGGACGGTAGATGCCTAAAGAAATACAGGGAGAGAGTCGGAAGCAAAACCTGGATGCATAGTGCTGCTAAATCCTAGAGCCCTCCTTCCTGCTCCTGGCAATGGAGAGAGCAGTCAGGAAAAGGGAACAGGCGAATTGGTTCTCAGATTTTTGTAAAGGGAAAACAGACAGAGTCCAGGCTGAACATGAAACGTATGGCCTTGGAAAAGAATTCCCTGACATCAGCCAATGGAGGTGACTAGCTCTCTCTTGGATCAGGGATAAACAACAGAAGATTCAATAATCCCAAAGATCACAGCCAATTGTGTAAGCCAGCAGGCTGCTGGGACTGAAACACGTGAGAGGAGGCAGCCAAGGACCTGATTAATAAATGAGGCTGGGTCAAGTCAGTTTAAGCCGGAAGATCTGCCTGCTTACCTTCTGCACATAACCTCAGATGCCCTCAAAGGGCAGAAAAGTGGCCATTCTGTCCTCTACCCAACTGCCTAGGATATGCCAGGCTTCACACCATGTATAAAAGGAACCAGAGAGAAGTAAGGAGAGAAAGGTGGTGACCTACGGGTCCCCCCTTTTAAGGGGACAGCCCCTCTACCCACCTCATTCCCTCTGGAAGCACTGAGTAGGAAGCCTACCAATGAGAAACTTAACCAGAGTGATGCCAACAAGAGTGCTGCTGGCGCCCACCAAACTGTGCTCACTCGGAGACTAATACTCCTCAGCTTTGCCTTCGGGGCCTTCTCAGTAGGCCCAACTCTCACTCCACCTGAGGCACCACGACCCGCATCCACCTATATAAACCACCCCCTTCACACACAAACACAGCATATACTAATCTCTGTTACCTTGGCTCCCACAGTCCATCCCCTCTGGCTGGAATGGCCCCGCCCCCTCCTCTGCCCCTAATCTTGCTTTTCTGTCAAGGCCCAGCTCAGAACCCCTCCCCTCCCTGGCACTATCCCAGAACCGCCTATTTGGAATTCATTTCATCTCCTTCCATCCTTCCATACGTGGACCGAGTACTGATGCTTTCTGTTGAAGGCAGTTATACATTATATGTCTTTCTCTCCAGCCTCACCAGACTGGGAGCTCCTGGAGGATAGGAGCTTTGTGACCTAGTTCATCTGTGTCCCTCCCATACAGGTCCCTTCACATGGCGTCTTTCACAGCGGGCACTCAAAAAGTTTGCGGAATCGGGCAGAAATGAATCTAATGATGTTCTTTTTCTCAACATCAAGTGACAGGCACAAACAGCCCATCCTGGGATGCCAACCCAGAGTCCTAGCTCCTCAGCCTGGGAGCCCTTGGCTGTTTCAGGGCCACTTGTGTGGCCTCTCTGCCGCTTACCTCTGAAATAAGAATAATAGTTCTTGTCGGAGAAGCTGAGTGCTCTGAGAGGCTCTGGCAACACAGATTCTCAAGTTCAAGGCCATTATTTTAAACTCCCTTTAGACCCATGCACCATTTACCAACTAATGCTAGAAACTTAAAGCTCGTTTCCAGCCAAATGCCTCTTCTTTTATCACAAACGCCCTAGTGTATAGCTGTTGAGAGAGCGGCACTGAGGAGTCTGGGTAGCCTGCTGGCGTTTACTTCCACAGTGTGGAGATTTCCATCTCGAGTGCGGAGACAGTTCCTGGCTTCAGGAAAGGCCAGGAGTTCCAGGCCTGCTGTTCTCTGAAACCTCCCAGTGTAATGCATCAACTGGTTCCCATCCTGCGGGCTGTGAGCCTGTGGGATTCAGAGTTATCATTCCAGTACTCTGTGAATGTGCTCATCAAGCATTGAATGATGAATGTATCACACAGTAACAAAACAACTGACATCCCGGCACCTACTACCACTTACATCAGACACAACCCTGGCAGAGAGACACAGAATAGCAGGCATTCAGTAATACTGGTTTAAGGAAGGGAATAACATACAAAAGCATTTCTAAAGTCGCAGACATTTTTGTAATTGTCTTGTCAACTTATGGGTACATGACAGTCCCTGACATTTTTTGCAACTGGAAAAGAGTCCTCCAATCTAAAAAGGCTAGGAACCTCTGTGTTGATGAAAAAGCCCTGGGTGAGCAGATGAGGGGGAGACCTGTGTCTGGGTTCCAACGCTAGCCAGACTCCCAAGGAACAGAGCTGGGCAGCCTTGCGCTAAGTCTTTCTAAGCCCCAGTTTCCTCAGCAGGACAAGAAAAGGGTGGGATTTAAAAGTGCTCACCAGTCTTCCCAGCTAGTCCTTAGGCCAGCCTCTGAGGCTCTAGAGCTGTACTCGCCTAGGTGTGTGACAAGCTCTAGCAGTTCTCAAGCTGAGGTGCTTTTGCTCCCCAGAGACATTTAGCAGTATCTGGAGACATTCTGGTGGTCACATCTGGTGGCAGAAGGGTAGGTATATAGATATCTAGTGAGTAAAGACCAGAGACGCTGCTTAAATTAACATCCAGTAATGCACAAAACGGCCCCAAACGACAAAGAATCATCTAGTCTAAAATGTCAACAGTATCAACGCTACAAAACCCCGCTCTAGAGGCCACTGAGGAAATGAGCTCATTGTGGTAGAAGAAATGGGGACCAGGCTGGGAAATGCAGGATACTGACATCATAGGAGACTGTGAAAGAACAAATTGTTGTGTGCTGTAAAGTCATTTCAACTCCCAGTGACCCTAGGGCAGAGGAGAACTGACTCCTAGGGTTTGATCCAGGCTGTGATCTTTACAAGAGCAGATTGCCAGGTCTTTTCTCCCACAAAGCAGCTGGTGGGTTCCAACCACTGATCTTTCGGTTAGCAGCTGAGTGCTTAACCGTAACACCACCAGGGCCCCTTGAATGAACAAATACAACTGAATAAAGGTTCTCAAACCATTTCAGGGCTATGAACTATCTCCTGTCTACCTTCTCTCTGACACAGGTCCCACCACACATAACATGGCCCAATCACTCTAAGGACCTGCAATCTTTGTCCTCTTAACCCTGGCCATCACGCACTTCTGACACACAGCCCTTCTGTGGCTGGCAAGGGAATCTGAGATTGGAAGGAGCCAGGGTGGCAGCACAGTGTGGCATAAAAGAGACTTAGAGTTTAAAGGGTTCTAGCTCTGGTTCCACCCCTAGAAACCAAAAACACGCCATTTGCTATTGAGCCAATTCCAGCCCATAATGACCTCACATGTGCCACAGCAGAACTGTCCACAGGGTCTTCAATGGCTAACCTTCTGGGAGTCTGTATATGGCCAGGCCTTTCTTCCCAGCCACTGCTGGGTGGGATCTGAACTGCTAACCTTTTGGTTAGCAGCTATGTGTTTAACCAGTTGTGCCACTCAGGAAAAAAAAAAAAAAAACACTTAATTATTCTGTGCTTTAACCTTCCTCTTTACAGAATAGAGTTAAAACCACAACCTGCCCTACTGTACTTACAAGGCTTCTCTGAATTTAAAAACAAGATTATGTATGTGAAAATGCTTTGGAAGCTGTAAACCCTGAACAAAGCGGAAGTATTCACCTGCATAATAATAACAGGTGCTCTCACCATGGAAACAGTGTTATACAAATTGAGTTTCCAATGACGTTTCTGTCCACTGGTCATTTGTGAGCACTTCCTGGCCCTATGAGAACACCAAAGACACCAGACCCACCTCAGGGTTTCTAAGGCTCAGCGCTGGGACAACCCAGTCACTTGATGACATCTGAACCTCAGCTTTCTCATAAAGTTTCTGATAAAATTTGTAAATTTTGGCATTCCCTGTAAACAGAATGTTTCACTTTTAAATATAATTGCTTTAGAAAGAAAGTTACTCAAGATCTTCCTGTGTTGCTATCTGTCAGACATAAAACTCAAACCAAACTCACTGCCATTGCGTCAACTGCGACTGATAGTGACCCCACGGGACAGACTACGGTTTCCCCATAGGGTTGCCCAGGCTGTAATCTTTACAGAAGCAGACTGTCAATCTTTCTCTCACAGAGCGGCTGGTGGGTTCAAACTGCCGACCTTTCAGTTAGCAGCTAAGCACTTAACCACCAGGGCTCCTTGATAGAAAGTGCCTCTCTAGTGCTGCTGGACCAGAAATATCACAAGTGGGTGGCTTTAACAAACAGGACTTTATTCTCTTACCATTTAGGAGACTAGAAGTCTGAATTCAGAGTGCCAGCTATAGGGGCTAGGTAAAGGACTTCGACCTTGGACATCAGCCCTGCCTGTTATTTTAGGCCCACTAGAGCTGGAGGCATCTCCTATCTCAGGCAGCTGCTGGCTGCTGAGGCTGATAAACCCAAAGTCGGCAAGTAGAATGGCACGATCCCAAAATCAACAGACAACACGGCAGGCCACTGGTTCAAGTCTAGGAACAATCCTAAGATCGGCAGGCAACATGACAGGCCGCTGAGATGAAGACCTGGCAAAATGCAGGACCCAGATGTGCCAAAGGCTCAAGACCTTTCTCAAAACTTCTTATATACTGGAAGCAGGTCACACCCCAAAGGCAACTACTTTGGTGCTCACAGCAGACTCCACCATGGAGATGATTACAATCTCATCATGGAGAATAACTACATCCAGCTGCCCAGCCACTCAAAACTAAGGCCCGGCCAAGCTGATACACAACTTTACCACAGATAGGCCTATCATAGCTTCCAGCATCACACCAACACGAAAGCCACCATAGTACAACAATTGACAGGGGGTTAGTAGATCTGTCCTTGGCACCTCCAAAATTACTTCTAAAATCTGAATGTCAGAAGGGTTGTCTGCAACCTCCAATCCTGCAGCCCCATCCACTAGAAGTAACAAGCTGATTCCCAGACTGATACTAGCTCTCTCCCTGGAGATGCCCACAGAGGGCTATCGGAGGCCACTATGGCTCAACACCCAAATCTCCTAACCCCAGGCTCACCAACCAATCTGCACAATTTGCCTCCTCTGTACAAGCTTCTAAAGCTTCTAAAGGGAGAAAATGCTCTGGGAAAGCAACTGACCTACCTGACAGAGAATTAAGAAACTGGCATTCATTCGAATTTTAAACGTCAACCTTTGGTGAGCTCTGTCAGTCAATGTCCCCCAAGTCTGGGACACCAAGTCAATCAAATTCCTCAGCCTAATGAGAAGTCACAAAGAAAATACCACCCTCAGGTGAGCTGGTCTGGGTAGCAAGTCTTCTTCAAACTTCTGCAGGCTACACACATGTAACAAGTCTTGTTTTTGCTTACACAATTATCAGACAAACAAGGAACTAACAGTTCCTGCTTGGCAGATAATAAAGAATACACTCCTCATGTTTATTAGTTCTTACTTCTCTTTGTAAGAAAGAAGATAAGGGTAAAGCAAATATGTAAACATTATCAGAGTAAACTATACTTTAAATTTAGCATCCCATAGCTAATTATTTTATGATTAAACTAAGTTAAACATTGATCCCTTAAGTCACCCAAAGTGGCTTCCGATTCAAATAAAGTACTTTTAAAAAGTACTACATAGCTTGGTTGAAGGGAAGGGCAATATACAATAAGGGAAGGTCAGCACAAAATGATCAAGGCAAAAGAAGACACTGGGAAGAGCACAAGAATTAAAGGCAACGGAGGCAAATACTATTACATACACAAACCTGCAGTAACAGTGATAACAGTAATTTATGAGCCAACACTTAGACTGACAAGCAAGCTGAACAGGTTTAGGAAGGCAAATGGGACTACACTCACAAATATATAAGTTTGACAGAGGCTATTTCTACATATGTATTTACATGTGCTCACCAGCACCGAACTCACCACCACCCCTTGTGGCTCAACTTTCAGCTAAACCATAGATCTGTAAGGTAAACCCTAACACCAAGGCTATGTATTCCCTACTACAATCAACCATGTTGTTGTTGTTGTTGTTATGTGCCGTCGAGTCGGCCCCAACTCATAGCGACCCCTCCTTGGGTTTCCAAGGCAGTATCACTACGGAAGTAGGATTGCCCAACCTTCCTTCCGAGGAGTGGCTGGTGGATTTGAACCGCCAGCCTTCTGGTTAGCAGTCAAGTGCTCTAGCCACTATGCTACCAGAGCTCCCACAATCAACCATACGAGATCAAAAGGGTGGCATTTGCTCAGGGATAAAGCTCAGAAAGTAGGAAGGGATAGGGAAAAAAGGAGAAATGGAAATGGTAAACCCAGGGAGAAAGTGAGTGTTGTTACATTACGGAGATTGCAATCAATGTCACAAAACAAAATGTGTATCAATTGCTGAATGGAAAACCAATTTGCTCTGTAAACTTTTACCCCAAAAAAAAATTAAAATAAAAAGTACTACATATATTTCTTTTCTTGCTTACATCAGAAAGCCCGTCTATGCTTTCCATAATTAATTGTGCTTCATGTATTATAAGCCAGATCATTGTATTTTAATTTACTGATAAGGTATTGTCAACTAGACAGAACCAATTTGAAAAAAAAAAAAAAAAGTACTACATATATTTCTATGTTCCAGTTTTTTCTAAAAAAAATGTTCCTGTTAATCGAAAATGTCAAGCACTTGCACGTCTTGATTTCCTTTCTGCTCTAACCTTCCATTACTCTCCCAAACAACTATTCAATCAAACACAGATGGAAGATCTCCTCTTTAGTGAACTACACACACACACACACACACACACAGGCTGAGTTTGGCTCCTTCCACAGCATACCATATACTCTGAATTCTGAATATTCTTTTAGAACAGACTACAATGTACCCTAATTATCTGTTTCCTTTCCTGTTAACTCCAGCTAGATCATAAGCTCCTCAGAGGTAAGGACCTGTCTTCATCTGCACTTGCCCGGCTACTAGGTAGTAGCCAGCACACAGCTGCTCAATACATACTTATTAAGTAACTATAATAACGAATCAAGTTTCTAGCTACCTTCTTTGAAAATGAGACATGGAAATTAAATGCAACTGTCTGTCTACATAGCACCAAGACCAAAAAGATCGGGGATCTCAACATCACAGTCCCCAAACAGTCCATAATATCCCAATCTGCTTCAAAATCCCTAGTTTCTTTTTCTCAAATACACTTCTTTGTGCTCAACACAACTAGGTGAAAGCAAGGGTTCTTTTTTTTTTTTTTTAATTGTGATTTGGGTGAAAATTTACAAAGCACATTCACTTTCCATACAGCAGTTCACATACACTTTGTCTCATGACATTGAACACAATTTACCACAATGCAACAGCTCCCCTCCCACTTCCTCCTGACAATTACCTCTTCCCTATGTCCTCCTTCCATGGACTCCTGCCCCCTGAGCTGTCTCCCTGTGCATAAGCTGCCCTTCTTTCTCCCATGATTGTTCTCGCCAAGGAGTGTATCTACTTGAGGTAAATGTTCAACTCATATGCCTATCTTCTGTTTGGCTGGAAGCCACAGGTGTGGGTTCAATTCCAGACCTGAAGGGCAGCTAGGGGCCATAGTCTCAGTGGTTCCATCAGGCTCTATCGGACCAGTAAACCTGGTCCCCCAGCAAAGGTTCTTTTGCAGCTTCTAGTTGCAAGCATAAATCTGAAGTGGTGTCACAGACCAAATATGCCTACTTCTGTAGTGATACTGCCTTGGAAACCCAAGGAGGGGTCACTATGAGTCGGAGCCAACTCGACGGCACATAACAACAACAACAACAACACCCAACTACCACCTCACTGCATTGCTGCTTAGGCCTTATTCAAGGTCTAACTCAAGAGATCATTCCTGTTTAATGAAGACCTTGATGCAGCGGGAAAGTGGTGGTGCATACGTTAGGACATAGAAGCCCTCCAAGTCTTAAACTGGGTGGAAATTCTTTCTTTACCAGCTGGCCTCCTCAACTCTAAACTGAGGTGACTGCTCCTTTCCTCAAGCTCCACTGAGCTCCATTTACTGGCATGTACAGCCAATGTTGGGCTTTACTTACTCCTATCCTAGATTCATCTCCCTACCAAGAGTATGGGCCTCCTGAGAGGAGGATCGTAAGGCAGAAGAAGTTGCTGAGGAGGGGAGTGATTGAACTCATGCTTTGGGACTCACAGCACCCTGGGTCCAAGCAAAGTCAGACGCTCTGATTGTTCAATGGGAGGAAACATTCCTCAGCAGGTTATACCAAGTCCCAGGGCTAGTGTAGTGCCTGAGCACCCTGGTGCTTGCTTGATGCTCACTTCTTAGAGAAGATAATGTTCTTTGGTGAATTTTAACCTGATTAGGAATTCCTGCTCAAAAATTCACCATCACCCCAAAATCCACGCAAATATCATTTTACAGAATCAAGTAGGGTAGGTTTGATGGAATTTCCTATACTGATTCTCTGTTTGCTGCTAAGCAAGGGGCACAGTGGGAAAATCTCACCGTAATTACTAACCACATGGCAACAATCACCATGAATCCACATCCCACCTGGAAAGGGATCCAGCCTCACTTTCTCACATCTCCACCCTCATCACCAGCTGCCCGAGTGGCACACTCTCTTCAACCTCCAGCCACCCAGAGCTGGACTGGATCTTACAAGTCAGAAAGTCTCTGTCCTTCAGATCAGCTGCCCGTGCAGCCCTTCTCTGATCCTAACCACTCCTAGCCAGGTCAGAACACACAAGTTAGGACTCTGCCCTTCAGATCAATTGCCTGTGCAGCCCTTCTCTGACCTCCCGTGCCCCAGAGCGGTTCAGAGTTCACAAGTTAGAAGAACTCAATTATTCCAACAGCCAAACAGGCAGGTACCAGTCCCTGCTGGCTTTCTTTGACCCCTAGTTGGTTCGTTAATTCCTTGCAACAGCTCACAGAATTCATGGAGAGTATCTATACTTATCAAACCAAACAAACCTGTTGCCACTGTGTTAACTCTGACCCATAGTGACCTTATAGGACAGAACAGAATTGCCCCATAAGGCTTCTAAGGCTGTAAATCTTTACAGAAGCAGACTGCCACATCTTTCTCCCATGGAGCAGCTGGTGGGTTCCAACCACTAACCTTTAAGTTAGCAGTCAAGCACTTAACCACTGAGCCACCAGGGCTCCTTAGCTATACTTATTTTTTAAAATAAAGAAAAAAACAACTGCTATAAGGTGAATTCTGACTCACAGCGACCCTTAGAGGGTTTCCAAGGCTGTGTGTCTTTACGGAAGTAGACTGCCCCACTTCCCTTCTGCAGAGCAGCTGATGAACTTGAATCACTGACCTTTTGGTTAGCAGCCAAATGCCTCACCCACTGAGCCACCAGAGCTCCTTTTATCTGTACTTATATAGTTACACATTTATTACAACCAAGAAAGGCTATATAAATGCAAAGATGCACAGGCAAGGTCTGGCAGAGTTCCTGGAGGGCTTCTATGTCCTAACGTATGCACCACCACCCTCCCACTGCATCAAGGTCTTCATTAAACAGGAAGCCCCAACTACTTCCATGTTCAGGGCCTTTCATTGGCCTCACTGCATAATCAGGTGAGATTAAATCATTAAATATGCATGACTGCCTAAACCACACTCAATGTGGTCTCTGTGGCCCCCACTCATTTGCACACATTTTCAAGAGTTGCCTGGCTATTTTAGAAGACAGACACTGGGGAAATTCAAAGGGTTAGCTCTCAGGAACGAAAGACTAAGGCTAACTCAAGTTCTCCATCTTACCCGCTGCTACCATCTCTACTTCAGAATCCCACATAACCCTCTCTCCCTCAGCTAAGAAGCTCCTTGCATTTCTAGTTGTACTTTATCTATCCATAAGCTCCTGAAATAAATACTTCAGTTACAATAGTTTTAAGACTCAAGTGAGAAAATGTATGGGCTATTTAATGATGATAATTTTCTCTCTGTTGAGAGCCAGAGATCTGTCCACCTGCAGGATCCATTGGGCCAGGCTGTGTCTTTTTCACTGCCTAGAAACCTACATGGCATCTCAGTGGCTTCAAACACAGAACAGGCACTCAGCGAACAACTGTTCCTTCTGATCCAGGGAAGTGGCGGATCCAGACAGTATCAATCCCACAAAAACAAAATAGGATACACAAGAAATTAAACCAAGAAATCACTGGAAAAATAACTTCTGGTGGGAAATGATATGATTTAAAAAAAAAAAAAAAAAAATCATTTACTAACCCCATGCCCCGTTGGAGTTAATTCCTGGGGTTCTTATGGCATTCCATCCAAAAGTCTTAAACTGGGTGGAAATTCTTTCTTTACCAACTGGCCCTCCAACTGCCACAAAGCAGTGGTGCTCTCTCGGGGTTGGATTCAGGCCTAACACATCACAGCACTGTAAGTGGCTGACAACCACATCCACAACAACCAACTGATCATCAGTTATCTGATGAGGTGCTTCTTTTAGGAAGAGAGCTGCTACCCCATCAGCAGAGCATGTGCTTCGAGTTCTTTTTCAAGGGGTAAAGACAGTTCTACCGAACTATCTTCACTCTGTGGCCCCATCAGATTTGGAAGTGAATGAGGGGATTTGGAAATAGGTTGAGTTGGATGATGGGTTCAACCTTTGGGCAGAAAAAGAGCCAAGTGATCTGGGAGATAGCAACCCTGAGTGTCCAGGAATAAATATCAGTGTGGACATATGAAAAACACCAACATTCTCACTTAATCCTCACACTAACTACAGAGAAGTGTCTTTCAGACTTCAATGTGCATACAAACCACCTGAGGATCTTACAAAGATGCAGGATCTGATTCAATAGGTCTGGGTGGGGCGTGAGAAAGTACACTTCTAAAAAGTTCACAGATAACGCCACAGACCTCATTCTGTATGTGTATGCAGCCTGTATGGTAAAGATTGTTTCCTGATTGTGCAGCTAAAGATCAGAGATATAAAAGATGTGCCACAAACTGCGAAACTAGTAAGTGGCAGAGGTAGGCTGTGAACTCAGGTCTTCTGAACCAAAACCCAAGTGCCTTCCCCATTACACCATACCACTAACTTCTTCAGCTAAACAGCCACAACCAAAGAGATGGTCAGCTTTCCTGCATCCCTAACATAAGCCCTTTAGCCAGCTTTGCCCTCCCTGTAAGGTGCAGGGAAGAAGCAGCACTAGACATATAAGCTACGGGAGAATCAAGCTGGCCAGATGCTCTTGTTAAGGACTTAAGCCATTCAATCCTACAGCTAAGACTCCTTAAGAAGGACCAAACAAACTTTAGGGGCTCCTAGACACTTGTTCTTTCACTAACGTAAGGGAAAAGTGAAGTATAATTTCTTCTCGAAAAAATCTGTCTCGTGATAATGTCAGAATTCATCCCCAAATGGGGTGCCCCAGATCTTGGCTGGAATAGTCTGTTCTATCCACTGTCACCTGAGGAGTAACACCAATGAACAGGAACAAGTAACAGAGGAGATTAACAAGGAAGGAGCAGAAACACCAGGCAAAGAACCGTCCCTGGAACAGGGAATGTCTGTCCTGCAGAAGTGCAGACTTGAGACGTGAGCACTACTGCTTTGATCTGTCCTGTTACAGGGGTATTAGACCTGTTCTCTGTGGCTTCAAGAGTCAGAATTAGCAAACTGTTTCCCCAAAAGAAGAAACACAGTTCACAAGTGTCTAATATCAGAGCTGGGATTTGCCCTAGGTCACCTCACTCCAAATCCCATTTTTTCCTGAAGCCCAAGCTGCTTCCCAAAGGCGCTACCACACTGACATGTAGCACAGGCAGGCACTACAGGAGACAGATCTCAATTCCAAGTTAAGACAGGTGGTTTTATGCTGAAGCTGCACAAAGACAGACTATGACATAGAGTGAGAAGAGAGAGCATGTAATACAAAGCCTTTCAGCAGAGGGGCTCAAGTTGAGGTTAATCGCCAGGCAGGAATACTGCAAAGGGAACCCAGGCATTGGATGGCTAGCTGGATGAGATGAACCTGCCAAGCATCCGAGACGAATTCATCTCTACTCACTGTATTTCACTAACATTTCACGGGTACACTTAACACAGCTTGCCTTTTACCGTAGTCAGTTATACATGGGTGTGTCTTCCTCATTAAACTGTGAGACTTTGTGGGGCAAAGGCAGCATCTTATTCATCTTTATACCCCTTATTGTGCCTAACACAATATTTGGGAAACGTTCATGTCCTTCCTATGTGCCAGGCACTCTGCTAGATACTTTAAATATATCAACTGATTCCATAGCCTCCCAACAACCCAAGGAAGTATTATTATTCCCTTTCAACAAATGGGGAAATTGAGACTCAGGGAGAATAAATAACTGCCAGGATTCTACTGGTGAGTGGTGAAGCTGGCATTTAAACTTGAAATTTTCAGTCTACACCACAAGGCTGCCTTTCCTGTAGAAAGAACACAGTAGAGGTCTGCAGATTTGACTCAAACACCTTAAGAAACAAGCCAGTATCATATCCAGTTAGGTTTGTTGTCATTTCCTGTTGCGATACTCAAATTTCCTCATAATGACCAACCTAAAATCAGTGCTATTGTTTTAAAATATCCTCTCTCACACTCTTAAAGACAGCAGCACAGTGCAAAAATAATTCTAGGCAAGAAAACCAAGTGTTCATAAACCTTTCCTACCCAAGGAATTCCCTCAAGTCCTCAAGAGATCCGCCCCTCTTCCCAGGCGGCCCTGGCTCCATCTCAGGGTTTAGAACCCTGTAAACAAATTGGGCCCCAGCTTTCAGCCTCAGAGACAGGCATGCACACATCGTCACTGGCTGTTCTCCAGAACCCTGCACTCCACACTTAAACCCAACTCTGAACAACTAAAATTTTCCTCCAGCAAAACAGTCTAGCGCAAGGGGTTTCATATTTAGTTAAACTTCCAAACAAAATCTATCTGGAATTTCAAATCACATTATAAACCCACTCTGGCAGGCACTTAAAAATATTTACTCTCCCTGTCAAATGTGGCAAAAAAAGATTTTGTTATTTGAATCAAAGGCACCAGCATGTTTGGACAGCCAACACACAAGGTCTCTCTGGTCCTCCATCTGTCTTAAGAAGTAAACCAAACCCAGTCTGGCAAACCGTCTCTTCAAACAAGAAACTTAAGCATCACCAAGGGAAACTCCCACTGCTCAGTTCCCTGGTGGGTTTCAGGTTCCATCACTGGGCCTCCGAGTTGGGAGACCCTGCTAACACATGCAGCACTAATATACTATGCTTTTCAACCTGCCATCTTGATTCCAGAGACCCGAAAAGGCCAGGTTAACTATAAATTTAACTCATTAAGATGTCTTCCCACATGCTAATGTTTTAGAGCAGCTTTATAAAACATGAGAGAGCCACCCTGGCTCCGGCAATCAGCAGAACTTAATGAAGACATATTTCCCGTGAGTGCCTGGCCTCTCTGCATCCATCAGACATTTTCAGCTGAACCTAAATTAACCTGTAAATGAACTGATTTGCATCCACAAATCTAACAGAAATGTACTAGTGCAGAGGGTTTGAGACACCGAGGCTCCATTTGCCAATCTCATTCAAAATAAATGATACGCTTCCCCTATTAAACTATAAAATATGTTCCTTTCTACAAACTGCTTTCATCCCTATTAAAACAGGAAAAAAGGGAAAGCTGAACCACTAAGGGTAGACACTTCATAAGTAGATCCAATGCCTTAAATAGAAAAGAATTTTTGATATCTGATCATCTTTCTTAGGAAGAAAACCAACAGGACCCCACAGTGTAGAAAGGTGCCAAAAAGAGCAAAGAGCGGATGATTTTTGTACAATCCTGGTTTCCACCTAGTTTTTAGTGAAAGAACTTTTTCGTTCTGATGAACCAAAGAAATCTGATCAACAATGACTTTATCAGAAAAGGAAAGCAATGTGTTATTACTTCCATATACCTACTCAATACCCACAATGTGCCACATTCTTTCATATATTATCAAGCTACTCCTCACTATGTTGTTGCTGTGTGCTACCGATTCTGACTCACAGTGAGGCAGAACTGCCCCATAAGGACAAAAGCAGATTGCCACATCTTCCTCCTGCAGAGGCTGGTGGGTTCAGATTGCTAAGCTTTTAGCTAGCAGCTGAGTGCTTAACCATTGTGCCACCAGGGCTCCTTAATCCTCACCACCAACCCAGGGCTGTAGAGCTGACTCCGACTCATAGCTGCCCTATAAGGCATAGGAGAACTGGCCCATAGGGTTTCTAAGGCTGTAATCTTTACAGAAGCAGACTGCCTCATCTTTCTCCCACAGAGTGGCTGGTGGGTTTGAACTCCCAACCTCTTACTTAGCAGCCAAACACTTTAATCACTGTGCCACCAGGGCATCTTAATCCTCACCACAGCCACATGAAATAAAGATTATTTCCACTTTATAGACAAGGACTGTGGTGATATTTAAGTTTCTTCAATGGCAGGGACCATGTCTGGTTCATCTCTATGTCCCCAGCTCCTAGGACAGGACCTAGGACACAGGAAGAGCCTGCCACATGCTTGAGAATGAGTATATGACTAAAGGAAAAGAAACCAGGAAAGGACATACAATCCAAATTTTGCTCTAGGCCTCTAACTGAACTCACTGCCTGGGACACATCTGTGTGCTGCAAATAATCTACTCAACCTTCAGAAGTTTGTTTCAAAGAGCAATTTATCACCCTTCTATAAAGACAGTGTCCACATTTGGCTACAGTGTCCATGGGGCAGGGCCACCTCACTTCCTTTTCCCACACTCAGCACCACACCTTATACAAGTGGGCATTTAATGAGTCAAGTGATGATGACGGCTATGACGCTTTCACCACAAGACCTGTTCTCTGAGTCAACCCCTCTGGAGCCTCGTTTTCTTCCCAATAAAAGGGAAATAACAGAACATACTCACAAGACTGTTTTCATATGTTAATAAATACTTCTGGAGTACTATGTGCCAGGCCCTGGACTAGGTGCCGGGGAAACAGTGATGAACATGACCATCACATCCAGTCTTAGTGTCTGCTGCAAGGCTCACACAAAAAATAGGAGTTTTACCAACTTCAAAGGACTACACAGTTATGAAGTATTGCTCCTCCTCCTGTGTTTCCCAACTTGGTTAATGGTATCATCATCCACCCAGCCGCTCCAGCCATAAACCTGGGAGTCATCCTCACCTCCTCCCTCTCCTTCATCCTGCTCATTCCCACAAATCCAATACATCACCAAGTCTCTTTTGATTCTCCTTTAGAAGTCTCTGACATGTACTAGCTCTCTTCCAATTACCATTGTCTCTACTCTAGGCCCTTAGTTTCTAGCTGAATACCTGCCAGTCTCCGGGTAATTCCAAGTCTCCTTGTAATAAGGATAATGACAAGCATTTATTGATTACTTACCATATGGCCGCCACGGTGCTTACAGTTTCGCATGCATATTTTAATCCTCCAAGAAAGATACCAGTACCCCGATTTATAAAGGAGGAATTGGCGGCACGAAGTAACCTGCCCAAGGCACACAGCTAGTTAAGTTACAGAGCTATGGCTCAAATCCAGGTCTATGAGAGTCTATCCTTACCCCTTATTGGATTCCAATAAGAGACTGCCTCCAGTCTCTCCTGGTTGGTCTACATTCCCTCCTTTATGCTGGAGTGGTCTTTTGAAAATCCAAGCTGATATGCATATGCCTTTTCCGATTTAAAGACTGCCAAATGGCTCCTCAGTTTTTCCAGGTCAAGGTCTAAAGACCACAGGCCACCTCCTACTGTTCTCTCTCTCCTGCCCCAACCCACAGACTCTAGCCACAAGATACTCTCACTGCTCCTCAAACACACCAAACTCCTTGCCAACCTACCTCACATCCTTGTCTTCCCCTCCAGACAGGAACTTCCTCCCCTGCAGCCTCAGCCTCCTATTTCAGCACTGACTACTGTTACCACTATTTCTTTCTCCCTGCCCGCCTCACGCGCGTCACCCCCCCCCCCCACACACACACACACACACTCACACCCCTACCTCCAGGCCTGAGTTCCTGGAGGACAAACAGTGTATTTTCATTTCACTTCTGACTCCCAAGGTCCCAGCACAGTGGTGAGTCAGTAAGTGACTCTAAGTGAATGGTAAGTGACAGTATCAATACCTCACAGCACTATACCAGCAACCAGATAAGACATTTCTCCAGAGAACTGTAAAAAGATGAGCAAGTTACAGTAGCTCCTGTGCTCTCAGGCCAACTCAAGACAACAGACTGCTTTCAGCAAAGTTTATTACAATTAACTGTGAGCGTCTTGGTCCTCCAGTCTGTTGGCAGCCTCTCTCTAAGCCTTTGTGAAAGCCAATTAATTCGATTGCCTCTAAAATGGCAGAAACTCCACTAGCTCCAGACCCAAAGACCACAGGAGAACTGCCCTCGCAGATGCAAAATGGGCAAAATGACACCCTCCTCTGCCACCCTGCAATGGGCAAAGCCTTCCAAAGTGCAGACTGGTAAAAACAAATATGACTCTAATTACCATGAACAACAGAGGATCCTGATTGAGGGAGAGTCATCAGAGAAAAATGCTAGAGACGGCAAAATATAACCCTGCTCTTGGTCTCCAGTTCTAGGACCAGGGCCCAGGCCACAAATGGATGACTGCCACTGCCTTGTCTCCATGCTCCCACCGGCACCACTCCCCTGCAGCCCACTCTCCAAAGAGCAATCGGATAATGTTTTCCAAACTCTATCAGTGACTAACACAAGCTTTTCTATACCACCCTCCAACAGCTCACACACACTTAGGATAAATTCCACACTCTTTATCAGGCAGCTCAAGGCCTACTTTTCTGTCACCTATTTTATACCACATTGCTTCACTATACTCAATCACTATATTCCAGACACAGGGATATTCTTCCTGTTTCTTAAAAAATGCCAACTTCTGGGCCTTTTCAAATGCTGTTCACCCTGCCAGGAAGGCACCTCTTAAAGATTTTTGAACTCAAGGCTCAGCTCAAATTTTACCTTTTCAAAGTGGCCTTCCTGAAAACTCTAAAGCAGTACCCCTTCCCACCTCCTCATCCCTAACAGTTCATTTTATTTATTTATTTTTAAGCACTCTCATCACCAAACAATATTTTCTTCATTTATTTATTTTCCTATTGTCTGTCTTCTCCCTCGTCAGGGTGAAGGCTATGTTTTGCTCACTCCTGGGAATACAACGCATATGGTAGGCACTCAGAAAGAATTTCCAGAATGTTTGTTGTCTATTAGCAGTGGCTCATCCTCAGGATATATTCTGTTAAAAGGAAGAAACATCTACTTAGCCCCTACTATGTGCAGCAGCAAAAGGAGCTCTGGTGGTGTAGTCAGTAAGGCATTTTGCCAACCAGAGGGTCAGTGGTTCAAACCCACCAGCTGCTCCACAGGAGGAAGATGAGACAACAATCTACTTCCATAAAGATTTACAGCCTTGGAAACCCTACGGGGGCCACTATGAGTCAGAATCAACTGGATGGCAGCAGAATTGGTTTTTTTTTTTTTTTTTTGGTATGTGCAACATGATCTTGCCTTCAGAGAGGCAAATTAATCTGCTCAAGGAAACACACCTAGTGACTAGCAGACGGGTGCATTAAATCCTTGTTTGCAAGGCTCCTAAACCCCTCTCAACACTGGCCTTCTCTCAGGGCATAGGGGGATTGGTTTACTTTACAGTTATTAAAGCATTTTCACCTTCACCTCGCTTAAGAAATATACAAAGCACCTGTCCAGAAAGTCATAAAATACCAGGAAGTAACCGTGCGCCAAAGTCCCAGTAGGGGTACCAGGGGAGGAGGCCACCGAACGACGGGATAGAGTCCGCCGTATTTCTGGTTAGAAGGATGACAGTGAGTCACGGGGTGTAAAGGCTGGCGCTAAGGGAAGCTCTGATAAGGACAGGTTATGAGGCAACACGAAGTGAATCACAGAGCCAAGGCACCTACCGTTTCATACAGGCCAAACCCAGGCCGAGGAATGGGGAAACTGACAACTCAAGAGAAACAGCAACTTGCTCAAGTTCCCCCAACAAGTCGGTGGTGCAGCAGGAACCCCTAGTCCCCTTCTCTCCATCAAGGAGGCTTTCAAGGAGAATTCTGAGTCAGGGGAATAAGCAGAGGCCAGGGAAGGCTCACGGACTCCATGAAGGTGTCAGGAAAGGGTGGGGTAGTAAGAAAAGACACAAGTACCAGGATCAGGGGCAAAAATGCGCCAGGGAGGAGGCGGAACTTGAGAAAGGGGGTAAGGCAGGCCGGAGGCAGCAGGAACGGGAGAAAGAGAAAGCATTAACAGAGTGAGGACACCCAAAAGTACTGCGAGATCAGGGACTGACGGGAGTTGGCAGGATGAGAGAGGGCTGAAATGAGAGTCCGATGGTGGAAAGAAGACAATCAAGCGAGTGCGACGGGGAAGGGTCCTAGACCCAGAAAGGCACGATCGGAGTATGACAAGGGAGATCCGGGGCCGGCGCGGATCCCGAGGCGAGTGCGCCTAGAGTGGAGTCGGGGCCCGGGAAGCCTGAGGGGAGCCTGAGAAGGCTGGGTCGCCTCACCGCGCTTGTTTTTGGTGCCGTGCTTCTTGGCAGCAGTCAGCTCTTGCTCGATCTTCTTTTCCAGGAACTCCTGCTTCTTACTTAGCATCTCCTCCGTGTCCCGCAGCCGTTGGATGGCCTCTTGGGGGGTCGGGCCGCCCTTGCCGGCCTTACCCCCTCCGGCCCCAAACAGCTTCCCGAACACCGACATGGTTGCTTCTCGCCTCGCCGGCCTGCGCCGCCCGTTCCGGCTCGGCTCGGCTCCGGCGCCCGCTCCCGGCCTCGCCGCTCCCTGCCGCCGCAGGCCTCTCTGCCGCCTCCGCCCCGCAGCTGGGCCCAGCCGCGCCACCTCCCACAGGCCCCCACGCCCGGCCCGGCCGGCGTCAGGGCAACCGGCCTCTGACTGCAACTCCCGGCAGGCAATGCGCCGATCGAGCCTCAAGTCTAATGGAAGAAGGCGTGCTGCATGCCGGGAGGCTATAGTCTTCCGGCTGGAGGCGCTCGTCGGCGCGCCTTTCTGGTCTAACTGCGGTCAAAGGGTGAATGACATGCTGGGAAATGTAGTCTCCTTGGGACCCTCTCAGTAGGGGTAGAGGGTAGGAGTAGAGGGAGAGGAAGAAAAATTGTTGTTGTTGTTATGTGCCATTGAGTCTTTATAAATAATAAAAAAGCAATTAATATTGTTTACAATCTATGGTGCAAGGATTGTGCAATGCATTATCACACTTAATTCTCACACCACTTCTCTGGCAGATAATACTGTTCCTGTTTTATAGGTAGGAAATTAAGACTTCAGAAATTCAGTGACTGACAAACGCAAGGTATAGCCCTGCCTTTGCATAACCTATTCCCTCTATTTGAAATGCTTTTGTATTTTTTAAAAAATATATTTTTTATTATGTTGTTGTTATGTGCTGTCCAGTCGGACCCGACTGGTAGTGACCCCTCCTTGGGTTTCCAAGGCAGTATCACTACGGAAGTAGATTGCCCCATTTTCTTCCGAGGACTGGCTTATGGGTGTGAGCCGCCAGTCTTCTGGGTAGCAGTCAAGTGCCTTAGCCACTATGCTACCAGAGCTCCCTTTTTTTTTTTTTTTTTTTAATTATAGTGATATACCTACAACAAAACATAAACTATGTCATCAGTTTCTACATATACACTTCAGTGACATGAATTACATTCAAGTTGTGCAACCATTCTTGCTCTTTTTTCAAAATATCCTACCATGATTAACATGCATTCAATGCATTCTAAGGAAAGAAAAAAAAAAAACACTAACCCCCGTCCTTTTGTGTCTGACTTATATTGTTCAGCATAATGTCCTCTAAATTCACACATGTTGTGGTATGCATTAGAATTTCATTCCTCTTTATGGGTGAGTAATATTCCATTGTGTGTATATACCACATTTTCTTTATCTATTCATCAGTTGATGGATATTTCAGTTTGCACTTTTGAGCTATTGTGACTAGTACTGCAATGAACATATGCATATGTCTGTCTGTTCATGTCACAGCTTTCAGATCTTTTGGGTATATGTCTAAGAGTGGAATTACTAGGCCTAAGGGCCTCTAGTGGTATAGTGGATAGGGGACTTGACTGCTAACTGGAAGGTCAGCAGTCCAAACTCACCAGCTGCTCTGCAGAAGAAGACTGGGAGACCTACTACCATAAAGATTTACAGCCTCAGCAACCCAATGGGAGTTGCTATGAATAGGAAACAACTCGATGGCAATGAACTCTTTGGTGTTTTTTGTTTTTTTTTTTTTTCCTCTCAACTACATGCTCTTAATCTGACAGACTATTCTTTATGAAATCTACCA
>NW_006921607.1:9246528-9248046 GCF_000298275.1 Orycteropus afer afer | reverse complement strand
ATGCTACCAGAGCTCCTTTGTACATAATAGGTGCTCAAAAATGTGTATTTACTTCCTAAGTATTCTAGACCATGATCATGCATAATAAATAATCAAACCAGGGTAAGACCCAGAACTTTCAAAAATAAAAGAGATGTCGAGGATTCTTTGCTCCTACAAGAAACAGACCCAGCTGGTTGTAGGGTCACATTTCATTGTTCTCCTTTGTCCTTTGCTCTCAGGACCACTGCTCCGTCCATTGCAGTGAGTCTACTTACAGCAGCCTATACTTCTGATTGTTCCTTCTCTTCTTGCTCATTTGTTAGCCTGGTGAGAAAAAAAAAAAAAAAGAGTGTACCAGCTCTGAGTGAAGACTTGAAATTGTTCTTCAATAAAGGAAAACATGGCTTCTCAAAGGCCTTTTTCATTCCTTTCTGGGCCTTTCTAATATTTGAAAATAGTTTCAAATAAATGAATATCTAATTGGACTTTGTCTCTATTATTTCACACACATGAGATTTTTCTCCTCCCCCAGAGGAAAAAAGGGGGTGATCTACATGTGGATAAAAACTATATCTTGGGTGCTGGGGTAGATGTTTTAATCCTCCACAACCCCAGACTACACAAAGGTAGCCATTCCAGGAAGATGGGTGGAATTCATTTCACCCAACTTTCCAGATTGAAAGAACATTTGAAATGTCAGAGACATTCTAGAACTGTCAAGAATTCACAGTGAAACATAGGTTGCAGTTGTGTTTATTCTGTAACTGGGCCAACATTACAATGTTTTTCAAAAATAAAAATTAGGAGGCTTTAATCAAGGTGGATCCTGTAGACCTCACCACTACCAGCCCCAAGATGGTTGACAACAGAGTCATAACTTGGGAAGCCTAGAAAATTTCTTGGAGAGACAGCAGAAAGATCAGATTTAATCTTGAGTACCAACACTAAGAAATTGGTGGTGGCCATGTTAGCTGCTGGGTTGTGAAAGATTAGGATTCTGAGGCTACATCAAAACTCTTTGTAAAAAAAAAAAAAAAAAATGCTGAGATCAATTTGTGATGTCTACCAAGGGTGTAGGCTTGGGAGTGGTGATACATGGGTAAGGTAGCTAGCATGCTGGCTGAGGACTAAATTGCTTTGGGAGAGATTCACAGGGTGGACTGTCTTAATACTAGAGAATGCTGGGTTTCCCTGGCCCTCATTTTTCTAGTCTCTTGGGCAAATGCACCACCTTTTCAAATCTGCACCAGCTGGTACACCACTAGCTCATTAAAACCTCTGTGAGAGTTCTGCATTTGTCAAAACCCACAGAACTGCACAACCCAAAGAGTGGATCCTAATTAAACTATGGACTTGAGTTAATAATAACATCTCAGTATTTTGGTTTATCAATTGTAACAAATGTCCCACACTAATTAATGCAAGATGTTAGTAACAGGAGAAACTGTGAACAAGGGGTGAAGGTATATGAGAATTCAATACTTTCTGGGAAATTTTTCTGTAAACCTATTGTTGTTGTTGTTGTTGTTATGTGCC
>NW_006921607.1:9218245-9246428 GCF_000298275.1 Orycteropus afer afer | reverse complement strand
CCCAACCTTCCTTCCGAGGAGTGGCTGGTGGGTTTGAACCGCCAGCCGTCCGGTTAGCAGGCAAGTGTCTTAGCCACTATGCTACCAGAGCTCCCCTTCTGTAAACCTAAACTCTGAAAAATAAACTGTACATAATTTAAAAAAAGAGAGAGTTTTAAATACTGTTGAATCCATTTTTGACTTAAATGACCCCATGTGACGGAACTACCCTAAAGAGTTTTCTAGGCTGTAATTTTTTTTTCATTATTGTGATTTGGGGAAAGTTTACAGAGCAAATTCATCTTCCATACAGCAGTTCACATATACTTTGTCTCATGACATTGACTGTAATTTCCCACAATGCAACAGCTCCCCTCCCACTTCCTCCCCATAGCCACCTCTT
Source organism: Orycteropus afer afer (assembly GCF_000298275.1). Lineage (NCBI taxonomy): Eukaryota > Metazoa > Chordata > Mammalia > Tubulidentata > Orycteropodidae > Orycteropus > Orycteropus afer. The sequence goes on along the minus strand of NW_006921607.1, from coordinate 9,246,046 downwards.
CCCTGTATCCTTCCCTCCCATACACTTCTGCCCCCCAAGCTGTCTCCCTGTACATACACAACCCTTCTATTCTCCCATGACTGAGCTCTCCAAGGAATATATCTACCTAATGTGAATGTCCATAGGGTGTAATCTTTATAAGAGCAGATAGCCAGGTCTTTCTTCTACAGAGCCACTGGGGGGGGGGATGTCCTAACTGCCAACCTTTTGGTTAGCAGCCGAGCACTTTACTGTTGTGCCACCAGGGCTCCTCTGTAGACAATACTGTACAGCAAAAAAAAAGAAGAAGAACAATGAGCTTTCAGTCAGTATAAGCAATAACTTGGATAACTCACAGATATTATGCTGAATGAAAGAAACCAGACACAAAAACTTAAATGATTCCATTTATACAAACTCAAAGAATAAACAAAACTAATCTATGGTGAAAGGAGCTCTGGTAGCATAGTGCCTAAGGCACTTGACTACTAATCAGAAGGCTAGCGGTTCAAACCCACCAGCCACTCCTCAGAAGGAAGGAAGATGGGGCAATCTACTTCCATAGTGACACTGCCTTGGAAACCCAGGAGGGGTCGCTATGAGTCGGGTCCAACTCAACGGCATGTAACAACAACAACAATCTATAGTGAAAGGAGCTCTGGTGGCATAATGACTAAGGCATTTAACTGCTAACCAGAAGGTCGGCAGTTCAAACCCACCAGCCACTCCACAGAAGGAAGATTGGGCAATCTGCTTCCATGAAAATTTACCACCTCAAAAACCCAAAGGGGGTCGCTATGAGTCACAATCAACTCAATGGCAGTGAGTTTGGTTTTTTTGGTTTTATCTATGGTGATAGGAGTCAGAATGAATAGTGGTCACCTCTATGAATAGTGGCAGTACAGAGCAGGCAGGGTCCCTTAACAGGGTGCAGGAAGGGTTCTATGTCAAGATCCAGTAGTATTCACAGGAGTATCTATATATATTAAAATTCATCAGGCTTTATACTTAAGATCAATGCCTTTACATACTTGATGTACTTTAATACACACATATTATATCTCAATTTAAAAAAATAACCTCTGGAGGTTCAAACCCACCAGCCACTCCTCAGAAGGAAGATTGGGCAATCTACTTCTGTAGTAATACTGCCTTGGAAACCCAAGGAGGGGTCGCTACGAAAAATAAAGTGTATATATATAACTTGATGGCAATGAGGGTTTTTTTAAGAGAATAGTAATAGAAGAATGTATTTTTTATTTGTTTGCAGAGTAATTTTGCATACAAAATCTCATCTTCATCCAGCACCAAAACCAAAAACCAAACCCACTGCCACCAAGTTGATTCCAACTCACAGTGACCCCATTGCATTTCCAAGGCTGTAAATCTTTATAGAAATAGATTGCCTCATCTCCTTCCCACAGAGCAACTGGTAGGTTTGAACCACTAACCTCCTGGTTAGCAGCCAAATGCCTTTCCCACTATGCCACCAGAGTTCCTTCTCCATCCATCACAGCCTCACTAAATAAGTATTACTATGACACCCTCTTAAAGAGCTCTGGTGGCCTAGTGCCTAAGGCATTTGACTGCTAACCAGAATGTTGGCAGTTCAAACCACCAGCCACTCCACAGAAGGAAGACTGGACAATCTACTTCCATAAGGATTTACCACCTCGGAAACCCTATGTGGGTCTCTACGGGGTCGCTGTGAGTCAGAATCAACTTGATGGCAGTGAGTTTGGGTTTTTTTTTGGTTGGACATGCCCTATTTTACAGTTGAGGAAATTGAGACTCACAGAAGTAGGAGTTGGCCAAAGTCACATGATTAAAGACCATATATTTACATGGTGTCATGAACTGAATTGTGTCCCCAAAAAATATGTGTCAGTGGGGTTGGGCCACAGTTCTCAGTGGTTTGGCAGTTATGTAATGATGTGATATGGTAGTTATGTAATGATCCCCTATGATGTGGTAAGCCAATCAGCTGTAAGAGGATTAGGGTGGGGCGCCCACCGGATCCAAAGGCAGGGGGGTTTCCCTGGGGTGCGCTCTGCAACACTTTTTATCTTATAAGAGATAAAAGGAGAGAGAAGCCAGCCTACATGACCAAGAACTAGATGGTGCCTGGCTATCACTGTCAACCACTCAGAAAGAGATCAGTGCAGGAGATCCTGGATAGAGCGGGAGAACAACATGGAACAAAACTCAAAATCATTAAAAAAAAAATTTAAAAAACAGGTCAACTTGTCTGATGGAGCCTGGTGATATTCCCTGAAATTATGGCCTCTAGTTACCCTTCAGGTCTGGAATTGAACTCACTTCTGTGGCTCCCAGCCAAACAATAGACAGGCATATAGACAGGCACATCAGGTAGATGCACTCCTTTGTTGTTGTTGTTGTTATGTGCCTTCGAGTCAGACCTGACTCATAGCAACCCCTCCTTGGGTTTCCGAGGCAGTATCACTACGGAAGTAGATTGCCCCATCTTCCTTCCGAGGAGTGGCTGGTGGGTTTGAACCGCCAGCCTTCTGGTTAGCAGTCAAGTGCCTTAGCCACTATGCTACCAGATGTACTCCTTAGAGGGAACAAACAATCATAGGAGAGCAGAAGGGCAGTGTTTGCACTGGAAGATAGCTTGGGGGTGGGGCAGGAATGCATAAGAAAGAAGGACACAGGGAAGAGGTAACTACAGGGAGGAAGTGGGAGGAGAGCTGTTATATTACGCGGAATTGCAGCCAATGTCATGAAACAAAATGTGAATGAACTGCTGTATGGAAAATAAATTTGCTCTGTAAACTTTACATCACAACAAAAATTAAAAAATAAAAAAAGGAAGGAGAAGCAAGCAGCAAGAGAGGCACTTATTACCATCAAGAAAGAGGAGCTAGGAGCAGAGCACACCCTTTGGACCCAGAGTCTTTGCCTTGGGGTCCTCCTTAGACCAAGAGATATATAGAGAGAAAACCTTCCCTTAGAGCCGGCAGTCTGAATTCGGACTTCCAGCCTCCTCAACTGTGAGACAATAAATTGCTATTTATTAAAGTATTGCACTTGTGGAATTTCTGTTACAATAGTACTAGATAACTAAGGCACGTGGTTAAAACCCTATATTTACAACCTGTTTTGAAAACATGTCAAGTCAAGAAAAACTGAATAGAAGATAGAGGAATAGGCAGACAAGCAACACAGACCCTCTTCAACAAAGAAAAGAAAAACCAATGGACAGAGATACAGAAGATAATCCTGAAGCCCTGAGCTTTGAAAGGAACAATACAGAAGTGGATTAGGCGCCAACTAGTGGAAAAACCTGAACGAAAAACAGTGAGTACAGAGATGGTCGGAGCTGCAGACTGTCAGCTACTCTGATGAGACCAACAGCCTGAATATTTCCAAGTGGTGGTAGGACCTGAGAATTGACCTAAAGATCAGTCCCAGTCACCAAGGGCTGCAAGGACAACTGCTCTGGTGGCCTATGACTAGGAAGGGAGACAGCGAGGAGGGAGATAACCTGAGCTGTGGACTTTCTGCTGTCCGGAGGGTGCAGCCATTTTTGAATGTTTACAAGTGGTGGTCATTTTGGATATTTAAAGTGACCGAGGGCACAGCCATTTTGAATGTTTACAAATGGCAACCATTTTGGATTTTAAAGTGACAGCATTCTCATTCGGATTCCAAGGACCTAAGAACAGGCTCTGTTTGCCAGGGTGGGCAAGGACATAGGAGAGGCTGATAACAGGAAAGGAGACAGGTGGGGAATGTATAAGTGTTGTCAACTAGTGAATAGAGGAGCACAGCACAGTACCCTGCTAGTACAGATAACATACAAACAAACAAAGAAAATGAAAATTGTGGGCAAGTCACACCAACATATAATCACCAATTAAATATAAACACAAAAATGTCACAATGCCTCAGAGACAACAGAGCATCACAGTCCACACAAAGAAGCAAGATAAAGTAGGAGAAACAAGGGACCAGGATACAGATCCAAAACACATCCCTGAGGAAGACACAGCATTGGAACTCCCTGATAAGGAATTCAGAAGAATTATATCTTCAAAGGATTGAGAGACAGACCAAGGAAAATACAGACAAAACCCTAGAAGAATTTTGGAAGAAAATACAAGAACAAAATGACAAAATCAATGAAAAATTAGAAATGATTCTAAATCTACAGATAGAAATCCAGAAGATTAATACTAAATTGTCAGAAATAGATACCACAGTGAAAGGGCAAAAGAGTAGATTGATGCAATGGAAGACAGAATTAATGAGATTGAAGATAAATACCTGAATACTTCTTTGGAAAGGGATCAATCAGAAAAAAGATCAAAACAAAATGAAGAAAGCCTAAGGTTCATGTGGGATACCATCAAAAGGAATAACCTACGTGTCATTAGAATTCCAGAACAGGAAGAGAAAAACAAAACCACTGAGAAAATTGTCCAAGATTTGTTGGAGGAGAACTTCCCTGATATGATGAAAGATGAGAATATATCCATCCAGAAGTCCAACAAACCCCAAACAGGATAGACCCCAAAAGAAAATCACCAAGACATATCATCATCAAACTCACCGAAACCAAAGAAAAAGAAAGAATAACGAGAGCAGCACGGGAAAAACAAAAAGTTACCTACAAGGGGTAACCAATAAGACTAAGCTTGGATTTCTCAACAGAAACCATGCAGGTGAGAAGACAGTGGGATAGTATATATAAAACCCTGAAAGAGAAAAATTTCCAACCACGAATTATGTACCCAGCAAAATTATCCCTCAAATATGATGGTGAAACTAGGACATTTTCAGATAAGCAGAAATTAAGGGAATTTGTTAAAACCAGACCAACCTTACAAGAGATGCTAAAGGGAGCCCTTTGGACAGAGAAGCAACAACAGCCAACAACAACTGACCATTAACACACATGATGATATAACCCAGAAACCAACCCAGCTATTGAAGTATCCAAAGTAAATAAGCCTACAAGATTGTAAACAGGGGACCAGAGACACCAACCGTTAAATGAGGACAACTACAACCCAAAAGCATAGTGCCTAAGGCAGTTGACTGCTAACCAGAAGGCTGGCGGTTCAAACCCACCAGCCACTCCTCGGAAGGAAGATGGGGCAATCTATTTCCATAGTGCTATTGCCTTGGAAACCCAAGGAGGGGTTGCTATGAGTCGGGTCTGACTCGACGGCACATAATAACAAGAACAACAACATCAAACCAAAAGGAGGAAAAAAAATCTGTATCATTACAGAACTTGTAGATGGTAGGGAAGTCAAGACAACTACAAGATAGAACGGACTGTTCTAAACTTGGGAATAAAACTATGAATCACAGGGTAACCTCAAAGAAAAATGATAAACCTTCACATCAAAATAAAAAAGAGGACTAGCATAAATATTCAGCAAATACTAAAACAATAGCAATGAGAGAAGTGATAACATGATTCATAAACAAAACAAGCTCAGCATAGAAAATTATATGGAACAAAGAAATCGACACAATGAAAAAGCACATGACAAAAATGACAGCAACAAATTCATATTTGCTGATACTTACATTATCTGGCAAGGGACTTATCTCTAAGATTGATGGAAAACTCTGACACCTCAACACCAAAGGAATTAACAATCCAATTGAAAAATGGGCAGAAGACGTGAATAGACACTTCACCAAGGAGGATATTCAAATGGTCAGCTAATAGATGAAAAGATGCTCACAATCATTGGCCATCAGAGAGATGTAAATCAAAACAACAATGAGATATACCGTCTCACCCCAACACTGATGGCAAGGTCCAATGAGACAGAAAATAGCAAATGCTGGTGGGGATGTGGAGAGATTGGGACTCTCATATACTCCTTGTGTGACTGTGAAGTGACACAACCACTGTGGAAAGCAATATGGCGATTCCTTAGAAAGTTGGAATTGGAGATACCATTTGACCCAGCAATCCCATTACTAGGTATACATCCTAGAGAAGTGAGAGCCAGGATAGGAACAGATACATGCACACCCATGTTCATCACAGCACTATTTACAATAGCAAAAAATGAAAACAACCTATGTGCCCAACAGCAGAAGAGTGGATGACCAAACTATTGTACATACACATACTGGAATGCTATGCAGCACTGAAGGATAATGTAGAGTCTGCAAAACACCGCATAATATGGATGAACTTAGAGGACATAATGCTGAGTGAAATAATTCAATCACAAAAGGACAAATATAGTATTAGTTCGTTGTTGTGGAGGGTCAAGGAAAGGTTTATATATGGAGGAAAACTTTCTTTGTTGGTTGCCAGGAGTGGGAGGGGAGGGGAGGGAACACTGTAAAAAAAGAAAAAATGTATTTATTGACCCATGTCACTTTAGTTTTGTGTATTTTACTGTACATAAATTATATTTCAATAAAATGCGTTAAAAAATGATAGCAACAAAAAAGAAAAGAAAAGCTGAATAAATAAAACCTTAGTTATCATGAAAAGACTTGAAGGTGATGTTTAAGACCCATGTGGGTGTCTGGGGAACATCGTGCCAGGTAGATTGCAGAACCCATGCAAATTTGAATGTTGAAGGGCACCTGGAGTGCTTGAAGGAGGCCAGTATCTGGACTAGAGGGAGTGAGGGGAATGAGAAAGAAAGAGGGCAGGCAGATGATTGAGCATCACGACCCATCATGGACTACGCTTGTATCCTGAGAAATACGAGGAGCCATTGGAGGGTTTGGAGCAGTGCAGTGCCTAGATCTGATATCTTTTTTTTTCTTTTTTTAATTGTGATTTGGTTGAAAGTTTACAGAGCAAAGTCACTTTCCATACAGCAGTTCACATACACACTGTCTCATGACATTAACTACAATTTACCACAATGCAACAGCTCCCCTCTGACATCTATTTTTAAAAGGCCTCCTGTGATTGCCATGGAGATCCCATGCACTACAAATAGTTTGCATCTGACTAATAACCTAAATGTTGGTGGTTTGAACCCACCAGGCAACACTGTGGGAGAAAGGTGATCTGGTTCTGTAAAAGCTTCATAGCAACCCCTTCTGGGGTTTCTGAGGCAGTATCACTACAGAAGTAGATTGCCCAAACTTCCTTATGAGGAGTGGCTGGTGGGTTTGAACCACCAGCCTTCCGGTTAGCAGTCAAGTAAGTGCCTTAGGCAGTACGCTACCACACCTCCTTGTAAAAGCTTATAGCCCAGAATACCTTATGAAGCAGTTCTACTACTGTCACACATGTGGTTGCCATGCGTCTGAATCAACTAGACAGCAATGGGTTTGCTTTCTGGTTTGTGGTTGCCATGGGGACAGTGAGCTGGGAAGTGTTAGGGTGGCGAAAGAAAGGCCAGTGAGGAGGTGTATTAGTTTCCTTTTGCTATTATAACAAATTACCACAAATTTAGTAGTTAGAAAAGAAAAGCACAAACTTATTTTCCTACAGTTCTGGAGGTCAGAAATCTGATATGGGTCTCACTGGACTAAAATCAAGTTGTCAGCAGGGGTGTATTCTTTCTGGAGTCCTAGGGTAGAACTATTCCCTTGCTTTTTCTAGCAATGAATGAAGCTACTTGCATTTCTTGGCTTGTGGCCCCTTCCTCCATCTTCAAAGCCAGGAAGGTAGCATCTTCCAGGGTCTCTCTGACTCTGACTCTGTTTCCCTCTTATCGCTGTGTTGCTGTTATGTGCCATCGAGTCAGACTCGACTCATAGTGACCCCTCCTTGGGTTTCCGAGGCAGTATCACTATGGAAGTAGATTGCCCCATCTTCCTTCCAAGGAGTTGCTGGTGGGTTTGAACTGCCAGCCCTCTGGTTAGCAGTCCAGTACCTTAGGCACTACGCTACCAGAGCTCCTTTCCCTCTTATTAGGACTCCTGTAATTACATTGGTCCTTCCTTGTTAGTCTCCTCATCTCAAAATCTCTAACTTAATCACATCTGCAAAGTCCATGTTGGAGCACGGACATCTTTGGTGGGGTGGGGGTGGGGGTATAATTCTGTTACCATTGGAGGCTACTGTAATAGTCCAGACTAGTAGAGATGGTAGTGACCTGAACCACAGTAACAGCAGTAAAGAAGGTGAGAAATCAGGGAAGAGGCAACTATTGGCAGGAAGTGGGAGGGGAGCTGTTGCATTATGGTAAATTGTGGCCAATATCATGAGACAAAGTGTATGTGAACTACTGTATGGAAAGTGAATTTGCTCTGTAAATTTTCACCCAAATCACAATTGAAAAAAAAAAAAAAAAAAGACAAAAAGGCTGGAATTAGAAATACCATTTGACCCAACAATCCCATTACTAGGTATATATCCTAAAGACGTGAGAGCCAGGACAAGAACAGACATACGCACATCCATGTTCATTGCAGCACTATTTACAACAGCAAAAAGATGGAAACAGCCTAGGTGCCCATCAACAGAAGAATGGATAACCAAACTCTGGTACATACACACAATGGAATACTATGCAACCCTAAAGAATAATGTAGAATCCTCAAAACACCGCATAACGTGGATGAACTTGGAGGACATTATGCTGAATGAAATAAGTCAATCACAGAAGGACAAATATAGTATTAGTTCATTATTGTAAAAAGTCAAGGGAAGGTTTATATATGGAAGGAAACTTTCTTTGTTGGTTACCAGGGGTGGGAGGGGAGGGGAGGGAACACCACACACACACAGACACACACACACACACAGACACACACACAAAGCATTGACACATGTCACTTTACTTTTGTGTATTTCACGGCACATAAATTATATTTCAATAATATGCATTTTAAAAATAAATAAATAAAATATGAAAAAAAGAAGAAGGTGAGAAGTGGTGGGGTTCTGGATATATTTTGAAGGCAGAGACAAGAGAGTATTCTAAGGACAAGGACCTTTTTTCCCTTGTGGAGGGGAACTTCTAGTCTACCTCTGCCTTGGGCCTTAGCCTGGATGAGTTTCTCTGGGATGAACTCCCAGGGGTCACAAGTTATTTATGGGAGTCTGTGTGGTCCACTGAGTAATGAATACATACTCACTTGAATGGGTATGGTGTAAACCTTGTAAATCACCATTAGTTCAAGTGCAGGACCCCTTCCAGAGTCCCTTCCTTCTACCCAGCCTTCTCAAGTTCTGAGGTTCTTGCCTTAGGGTTCTGTGCATGACCTACACCAGCCACCCTTGGCAATTAGGGAGCTACCTCCAACACTCCGTCTGAATCTGCTAACCTCCCTGTTTATCACTCTTTAGCCCCATAAAAAGCCATGGGGGGTCAGCTTGCTGGAAGCCTTAGGGGTTGGGAGCACCTCCACCACTTCTTCCCAAGGGACATAAAACTGGTCTGACCAGTCCTGCAGGGCCACAGGGACATCTGCTCCGTCAGCTGAGACTGCCAGGCCACCGCCTTCACCATTTGTCCCAGATATTCTCACTTCCTCTTTGAACAAAGGAAGTGTATTTTATATCAGATGTTGCCTCCCAGGGATCAGGGTCAACCATTTCTTAGCCTACATAGCAGATTCTTATGGTGGAAAATTCACCTTTGGGCTCCCTGGAATGGGAGCAGTGGACAGGTTGAGTGGACTTTGTTTTCTCAGGTTGCTGATGTAATTCACTCATTCAACATTGAGTGAGCACCTACTATGTACCAGGCACAGTTCTAGGCACTATAGAACTAGTTCTAGGCCTTGTGGGGCTTTTGTTTCTAGTTAGGCAATAAAAAAATGTCTAATATAATGTCAATGGTGACAAAATAAGGCAGGGTAAGAGAGTGATGGGTAGAGGCAGATTGACCGGGGAAGGCCTCTTTGAAGAGACTGACTTTTGAACAAAGGCAAATGAAGAGAAGGAGCACCCATGTGAAAATCTGGAGGAAGAGCATTCTAGACAGAGGAGACAGCAAGTGCAAAGGTCCTGTGGCAGGAACTAGCTTATGTGGTGTAGGAACAGCAAGGGGACAGAGGGAGAGAGGAGTGGTAGGAGATGAGGTTGGAAAGATAGGCAGGGGTTGGATCATGTAGAACCTTGGATTTTATTCTGGGAGATACTGGAAGCCACTGGGGGGTGGAATACTCACTGCCATAGAGTCATTTCCAACTCATAGTGACCCCCTTTGGGTTTCTGAGGTGGTAAACTTTTAAAAAACCAAATTCACTGCCATCAAGTCATATCCAACTCATAGCGACCCCTCCTTGGTTTTCCAAGATGGTATCACTACAGAAGTAGATTGCTCAATCTTCCTTCTGAGGAGTGGGTGGTGAGTTTGAACCACCAGCCTTCTAATTAGCAGTCAAATGCCTTAGGCACTATGTCACCAGAGCTCCTCGGTAAATGTTTGCAGAAGTAGATTGCCTAGTCTTCCTTCCGCAGAGTGGCTGGTGGGTTGGAACCGCCAGTCTTCTGGTAAGCAGTCAAATGCCTTAGGCACTATGCCACCAGAGCTCCCTTGGAAGCCACTGTTGTTGTTGTTGTTGACCCGACTCACAGCGACCCCTCCTTGAGTTTCCGAGGCAGTATCACTACAGAAGTAGATTGCCCCATCTTCCTTCCAAGGAGTGGCTGGTGGAAGCCACCAGAGGGTTTTAAACAGGAAAGTAGCATAAGCTGATTTAAGCTGTTGTCAAGAGAATGGACCAAGCAGGGAGGAAAAGGAAAAAGATGCTGCAGCCATCCATGCAACAGAAGGTGGTGGTCTGGACCAGACTGGTGGTGACTGAGAAGTAGGGCAGTGGTTGGAGCCTAGGATAAATGGTTCCAAATAAAACGCTGGCCAGTTGCAGATGGCCAGAGTTTTAGAGATTATACTGGTTAAGGTTGTGTGTCAACTTGGCTGGGCCTGGTTGAGTGGCTGGGCAGCTGGTGGTAGTTATTCCCCATGATGAGACTGGCAATCAACTCCATAGTGGAATCTATCTAAGTAGCTGCTTTAGGGATGTGGTCTGCTTCCCACATATAAGCAGCAGCTTTGGGAATGGTCTCTAGTTTACAACATGCTTGAACCTGCATGTAGCCAAGTCATTGTTCAACATCCTGCCATGCCCTGCTGATCCTGGGACTTCTTCTGGACTTGAATTAGTGGCCTGCTATGTTGTTTGGTAACATTGGGACTGTGCCTTGTTTCTTGTCAACCTTGGGCTTGGCATCCTCAGCAGCCAACAGCTGTCTGAGTGAAGGAAAGCCTCTAGCTCCAGTGGGCCAGGCGCAGGAGGAAGAGCTGAAGCCCAAGGTCAAGGGGCTTTCACACAGCCCCTAGAGCCTAGCACTCTGAACTCAGACTTAAAGCCTCCAAACTGTGAGAGAATAAACTCTTGTTTGTTCAAGCATCCCATTTGCGGTATATTCTTGTCAGAGCGGCACTAGGTAACCAGAACAGAGATCCTAAGTCAAAGCATGAACTTTGGACTCTGCAGTGCAGTGAATTAGTTAATATGGCATTTCTAGGCATAGTCTTTGTGACTCCCACCAAATGATTGGGTGGGACTATGCAAATGTGAGGTGCTTGTGGCCCACCAAAGAAATTGGATAGCTTGATAATAATGTAAGGTAGATGGCACCCTTGTAGGGGTGGTACGGTGCAAATAAGGTGTATGGAAATCTAACATGGGGATTGGTCAGTTCTGCCATGTGACTAGGCTTAACATGAGCCATCCCAGAGGTGGAAAAGGGGGATGGTTCTCACTACCATCAAGACAGGAGAACCAGGAGTGGAGTATGTCCTTGGACCCGAGATCCCTGTGCTAAGAAGGCAGAGTGATGGTGACAGCTGAGGCAGCAGGACAGAGCCATGAGACCTGAGTGGCCAGCTTCCCAGCCCCTGGAGGGAGAAATCTAAGTGCCTTTGAGCAGGAGGCTTGCTGGTAGAGTAGGGTGCTTCTTTGAGCACCTATCAGCAGAGCTAAAAGAGCTTTGTAACACTTGCCTGAGCAGAGCAGATGCCAGGCCAAGAGGCTGAGGGCCAAAGAGAGGCATGCCTACGGGCAAGGCTGAGGGGAGGCTGTCCGGAGCAAAAACTTGTATCCTGAGTGTTCTTCAACCTGAATTATAACCTGTTACTTCCCTAACAAGCCCCTGCAAAATGGAGGTGGAGGCAACTGCCTCTAACTTCACAAGAGGATGACAAAATCACTATCAACAGCCTGAGGCTTATTCCTCTGAGGCCAGACCCACCACTCTCCAGCCTTTTTACCATTTCTGACACTAGCTGTCCCTCCCATAGCACTCACTACTTCTCTTCTGGGTTCAATAATTCATTGCAATGGTCACACATAACACAGATAATACTCATGATTATGGTTTTTTTTTTTTTTTTTTTTTAGGGAAGTATCAGGTTACAATTTAGATTCAGGAATGTGCTCAGGATACAATTCTTCCATCAGGACAGTCTCCCCTCTGCTATGCCCTCAGGCATGCCTTTCTGGCCCTCCGCCTCTTGGCCTGGCCCCTGCCTTACTTGGGAAAGTGTTACAAAGCTCTCCGAGTTCTGCCCCAATAGGGGCACCTAGGTGCACCCCACTCCGCCAGCAAGCCTACTGCCCAAAGGCACTCAGCTTCCTTACTCCGTGGGCTGGCAAGCCCACCACTCTGTCTCCTGCCTCTTTTTTCCCCAGCCAGTCATCTCAGCCAATCATCTCAGCTGGTCATCTCGGCCCATCATCTCTGCTCCTCATGTCTGCCAAGGAGGTCCAGCGCAGGGATCTCAGTTCCAAGAACATGCTCCACTCCACCTCCAGCTTTTCTCTCTTGATGGCAGTGACATCCCCTCTTCTGTGTGTTGTTGTTAGGTGCTCTTGAGTTGGCTCTGACTCATAGCAACCCTATGTACAACAGAACAAAACACTGCCTGGTCCTGTGCCAGCCTCACAACCCTTGCTATGCCTGGGCCCATCGTTGCAGCCATTGTGTCAATCCATCTTGTGAGGGCCTTCCCCTTTTTCGCCGACCCTCAACTTTACCAAGCATGATATCCTTCTCCAGGGATAATGGTCCCTTCTGACAACATGACCAAAGTAGGTGAGACAAAGTCTGGCCATTCTCACTTCCAAGGAGCATTTTGCCTGCACTTCTTCCAGGATAGATTTGTTTGTTCTTCTGGTAGTTCATGGTGCTTTCAGCATTCTTCACTAGCACCACAACTCAAAAGCATCAACCCTTCTTCAGTCTTCTTATTCACTGTCCAGCTTCCACATTCATATGAGATGACTAAAAATACCATGGCTTGGGTTAGGCACACCTTAGTTTTCAAAGAGACACTTTTGCCCTTCAGCACTTTAAAGAAGTCTTTTGCAGCAAATTTGCCCAGTGCAATCCAACATCTGATTTTTTGACTGCTGCTTCTGTTGGTGTTGATTATGGAGCCAAGTAATATGAAATAGTAACAACTTCAATCTTTTCTTCATTTATCGTGATGCTGCTTATTGGTCTAGTTGTGAGGATTTTCTTTTTGTTGAGGTGTAATCCATACTCCAGACTGTGGTCTTTAATCTTCATCAGTAAGTGCTTCAAGTCATCTTCACTTTCAGCAAGGAAAGTTGTGTTGTCTGCATATCACAGGTGGCTAATGAGTCTTCCTCCAAACCTGATTCCACTCTCTTCTTCATATAGTCCAGCTTCTCGGATTATTTGCTCAGGATACAGATTGAATAAGTGTGATGAAAGGATACAAACCTGATGCACTGCCTTCATGATTTCAAACCATGCAGTATCCCCTTGGTTTGTTTGAATGACAGCTTCCTGGTACATGTACAGGTTCCTAATGAGCAGAATCAAATGTTCTGGAATTCCCATTCTTCTCAATGTTATCCATAATTTGTTATGATCCACACAATCAAATGCTTTTGCATAGTCAATAAAACACAAGTAAACATTTTTCTGGTATTCTTTGCTCTCAGGCAAGATCCATCTGACATCAGCAATGATATCCCTCATTCCACATCCTCTTCTAAATCCAGCTTGCATTTCTAGAAGTTACCTGTCAATATACTACTGCAACCATTTTTGAACTATCTTCAGCAAGATTTTTCTGTGTGATATTAATGATATTGTTCAGTAATTTCCACATTGTATGGGATCACCTTTCTTTGGAATGAGTACAGATATGGATCTCTTCCAGTTGGTTGGCAAGGTAGTTATCTTCCAGATCTCTTGGCATAGACTTGTAAGTGCCTCCAGCATGGCATCCATTTGTTGAAACATCTCAGTGGGTATTCCATCAGTTCCTGGAGCCTTGTTTTTCACCAGTTCCTTCAGTGCAGCTTCGACTTCTTTCTTCAGTACCATTGGTTCTTGATCATATGCCACCTCCTGAAATAGATGAACATCGACCAATTCTTTTTGGTACAGGGACTCTGTGTATTCCTTCCATCTTCTTCTGATGTTTCCTGTATTGTTCAATATTTTGACCATAGAATCTTTCAATATTGCAACTCAAGCCTTGAATTTTTTTCTTCAGTTCTTTCAACTTGAGAAATGAGTGTGTTCTTCCCTTTTGGTTTTCTAACTCCAGATCTTTGCATATTTCATTATAATAATTGACTTTGTCTTCTTGAGCTGCTTTTGAAATCTTCTCTTCACCTCTCTTATCTTGTCATTTCTTCCATTTGCTTTAGCTACTCTGATCTGCCTCTTGTTATTGTTGTTGTTATGTGCCATGGAGTCGGACCCGACTCATAGCGACCCCTCCTTGGGTTTCCGAGGCAGTATCACTATGGAAGTAGATTGCCCCATCTTCCTTCCAAGGAGTGGCTGGCAGGTTTGAACCGCCAGCCTTCTGGTTAGCAGTCAAGTGCCTTTAGGCACTATGCTACCAGAGCTCCTGTTCTGCCTCTAGGAGGACTCATTTTAAGCCTTGCAGATCAACACAACTAATTAATCCCCACATTAGGGTTCCATATACTTTATTTGCATGGTCACACTCCCACAAGGGTGTCATGTACATTACTTATTTACATTACTCATGAACTATCCAGTCCCCTTCTGTTTGCATAGTTCTACCCAGTAATCTGGTGGGAGTCACAAAGACCAGGTTTACAAAAGCCATACCAAGTAATTCACTGCACCATAGCCTTATAATTATGAGTATTGTCTCTGAGTTCTGTGTGGCCAATGCAGTAAATTATTGAATCCAGCACAGAAGTAGAGAGTGCTGTGGGAGGGATGGTTGGTGTCAGAATTGGAAAAAGGGTTAGAGGGTGGAAGCATGTCTGACCTCTACTTCATAGGAATCAGCCTTGGGCTGTTGACCATGATCCTTCTTCTCCCTTGTGAAGGTGGTGTTGTTAGGTGCTGTGGAGTTGGCTCTGACTCCCAGCGATCCTATGTACAATAGAATGAAACACTGCCCACTCCCATACCATCCTCACAATCCTTGCTATGCTTGAGCCCATAGTTGCAGCCACTGTGTCAACCTATCTTATTGAGGGCCTTCCCTTTTTTCACTGACCCTCTACTTTACCATCCATGATATCCTTCTCCGGGGACTAGTGAAATTAGAGGAGGTCAGATGATGCCACCCCAAGCTCTGTTTACAGACTTCACTAGTCCTAAGTTTGAATTCATGCTCTACATACTCTGGCTGTGAGTCCCTGGGCAGGCCGCTTCACCTCTTTGAGACTTGGTTTCTCCATCTGTAAAATAGGCATGATAAAAGCACTTGCCTCTAACGTTGTCTTGAAGTTTCAATGACATATAATAAAACACGTAGTACAGGGCTCAGCACTTAGTAGGCACTTAATAAAGTTAGCCATGACTCAACTTTCCACATTTGCTGATAACGAAACTGAGGTTAGCTAGCTTAGAAGCAGACAGAGAACTGAAAGGAGGAGGAAGAAAAGGAAACAGGATTTATAGGGTTCCTAAAGTCAAATATCCAGAGTCCAGACAGTACATTGGATGAGTAAAGTGGGTCAAACCACTGAACCAAACCACTGCCATCAAGGTGATTCTGAATCATAACAACACTATAGGACAGAATAGAACTGCCCATAGGGTTTCCAAGGCTGTAAATATTGACAGAAGCAGACTCCCTCATCTTTCTCCACTGAGTGGCTAGTGGGTTCAAACTCCTGACTTTTTGGTTAGCAACCAAATACCTTAACCACTGCACCATCTAAGTCCCTTAAAGTGGGCCAGGATCATGAAAAATCATGTGGCCCTCACTGGCCATCTTGTTTTCCCACTTTTGATAGACATGGTACCTTAGTTAAGGAGCTGTGGTGGTGTAATGCCTAAGGCATTTGACTACTAACCAGAAGGCTGGAGATTCGAACCCACCAGCCACTCTGTGGAAGGAAGACCAGGCAATCTACTTCCATAAAGATTTATCGGCTATGATTGGCGATTGACTTGATGGCAGTGAGTTTGGGGTTTTTTTTGAGTGCTGCGAAAACAGAAATACCACAAGAAACATAAATTTATTTTCTCACAGTGTTGGGGCTAGAAGTCCAAATACAGGGTCTTGGCTCTAGGGGAAGCCTCTGTCTCTCTGTTGACTGTGGAGACTGTGTTGTCTCTTCTATTCTTGTGCTCCCAGAGGGTCTTCATGTGGCTTGGCATGTGTCTCCCATCTCTGCTTGCTAGCTTGTGTTTATATTGTTCATGTCTCCAAAGAGATTGACTCAAGACACATCCTAAGTAATCCTGTCTCATTACCATAACAAAGACAACCCATTCCCAAATGGAATTTTAACCACAGGCTTACAGGTTAGGATGTACAACACATATTTTTGGGGAGATACAGTTCAATCCATAACACATGGGAAGTTAGAAATATTCCTGTGTTCTAAAATAAATCAATACAAATACACTAAATAGCAACTGACAATGTCAGGGAGACAGTAGAGAAGAGTAGGAACTATGGCCACCTGGAATGTGAATGCCCATCCAAAGGAGCTGGCCAAACACAGCTCACTCAACTACTGCCCACTGTGCCAGATACTTTAATTTTCAATAGAAGTCAGAAATCAAGACTTTTGTATGACGTCGCCTAGTTTTTAATTACATTTCCTAATCGCTTCTGGAATATAGGAACACAATAGACTTTTACACATTGATCTTGAATCCAGCATCCTTGCTATTATTTAATTCTTTACAATCCCTTTTGTGATAGTTAATGTTAAGTGTCAACTTGACTAGGCCAAGATTCCACATATTGTGTGGTTGTTTGCCATTTTGTGATAATATGTAATTATACTCTATTTTATATGTTGTAAATCCTAATATGTATACGTTAATGAGGCAAGATTACAGTGGGGATGTATCTTGAATCATAGACTTACTAGAGGGCACGGCTCAGGTCACACCCTTACTCAAGTCATGTCCTTACTCAAGTAACGCCCTTACTCTGATGTAAGTGGAGTTTCCTTAGGGGTGTGACCTGCATCTAATACATACATACATACATACATATATATATATATATATATATATATATATATACACATATATATATATACACACACACACGTGTATAAATATATTGTTGTGTTGTTGTTGTTATGTGCTGTCGAGTTGGACCCAATTCATAGTAACCCATCGGGTTTCTGAGGCAGTATCTCTACAGAAATACATTGCCCAACCTTCCATCTGAGGAGCGGCTGGTGGGTTTGAACCGCCAGCCTTCTGGTTAGCAGTCAAATGCCTTAGACACTACACCACCAGAGCTCTTGTGTATATGTATATGTGTGTGTGTATATATATTTTTTCCTTTAATTTATATTGCCATTGCAAGGCTCTCCTTTGCTCTGGATCCTGCATCTGATTCATCATCATCTGACCTCTAGTTCTTGGGACTTTAGCTCACAGCCTGTTGTCTGACCTGCCGATTTTGGGATGAGCTAGCTTCCACAGCCTCGTGAGCCAATAGCCTGTTGTGTGACCTGCTGATTGTGGGTTCATCAGCTCCTGTAACCACATGAAGCAGGAGAAGCCTCCAGTCTGATATCTGACCTACATATTTGGGACTTGCCAGCCTCTGCAACTACAAGAGCCATTTCCTAGAGATAAATTTCCCTCTCACTCATACGTGTTGTATGTGTGTGTGTGTGAGTATTTCACTAGTTTTGCCTCTCTAGAGAACCTAGCCTAAGACATTTCTTGTTCTTGCATTATTGCTCTGGGTAGGCCTCCAGCATAATGTTGGAGCCATAAGAGCAGGCATCCTTGTCTTGTCTCTGACAAATAGAAGGAATGTGTCTTACTTTTCACCATTGCTATAGGTCTTTAACTGCATTATTTTTAAATGTTGGCTCATTTTTTCAAACATTGTGGAAGGCAAAGAAAGTTTTTCGATAGGCTGGATGCAATTTGTGATCTCTAGTTTACCTGAATTGTCACACCAACTTCATCAAGTAGGTACTATTATTGTCCCCATTTGACACATGAGAAAACTGAGGTTCAGAGAGGTGAAGTGATTTGCCCACAGTCACATAGCTGAGAAGGGGAAGAGCCAGGATTCAAACCCAGGTCTCTCTGATGCCAAAGCCTTGATTTTCCCCCAGGGGTGGAGGGGGACCCTGGATGCTCAGGCCAGGTCCTCTTTGTGCTACACCCTGTCCAGCATCTCAAGGCTTTATCAGGGTACCCAAGACCCTGGAGCAGCTCTGCCAATTCTCTGTGTGACCCTTACATAAAGCATTCCCCTCTCTGGACCTCAGTTTCCCCATCAACTGACCTAGGAGGAATTTAGCTGGGGAAAGGCCCCAACTCAGGCCTCAGCAGGTCTTACTGCAAAATTACCTGGCCTCCTCTCTTCGGATCCAATTCTGCATCTTTTAAATATTGGTCCTTGTGATAGTTGGAGCTGTGTGTCAACTTGGCTGGACCACAATTCTATGTGATTTAAGCTGTTGTGATGTGGTTATTCCCATGATGGGATCAGATGATTATGTTTTGAGCAGCCAATCTGTTGAAAGGGGAGTTTCCCTAGGGGTGTGGCCTGCTTCCAGTATATCTATTGACATCCTGGGAAAAGAGACATTCTTCTGTGGATCGGGATTCTGTTGTGCTGCCTACAACTGTCCGTGAGTGAACAATCCACCATTTGGCCTGGAGATCTTGGATTTGTCATTCGTTGGGGTCAACGGCCAGTGGACTGCCTGCCAGCCTTGAGCTCCTCAGCTCCTGTGGCTGCAAGAATTGAGAAAAGCTTCCAGCTTGACGTTGATCCAGGAACTTCGGAGTTTCCATCTTCTATAAGTGTGTAATCCATTTTCCTAAGATAAATTTCTCTATATATCCATAAATATAAGCTTTACTGGTTTTGTTTCTCTAGAGAAGCCAGTCTAACACAGTCCTGATCTTGATATAGTCCTGATTCTGTGGCCAGGCTCTGCCTCCTACCTGCTGCATGATGACTTCAGGCTGCTTCACCTTCCTGTGCCTGTCCTGCCGTCTTGGATAATAACGGCACCGACCTCAAAGTGCTCAGGACAGAGTCAGGTATGCAATAAGCACCCAATTCTCACAGTTATTGGTAAATGTGTATGCATGTACACAGTAACAGGAAGAAGAGACTGAAATAGACCTGAAATAGTCGTTTTAGGACTGAGATGTGGTATTTTCATTATGACTTATTTTTGTTGTTGTTCAGAATATATACCAATTCAACAGCACACACACTAATTCAATAGTTTCTACCTGTACAATTGACTGTCATTGACTACATTCCTTGAGTTGTACAACCATTCTCATCCTCTTTTTCTGAATTGTTCCTCTCCCTTTAACATAAACTCACTGCTCCCTGAGGTTCTAATATTTCGAGATGCTGTTGTCAATTTGAGCCCATATAGATAGTTCTTAAAAGAGCGTAATGCTCAAGGCAGACTTTCTTTACTAGTTAAGCTAAACTACTGTTCAGTTTGAAGACTTCAGGGGGATATTTTTGGTTTAAGGTTTAAGGATTATTTCAGGGCAGTCATTTCAGGGGTTCATCCAGCCTCCATGGCTCCAGAAATGCTGGATTCCATGAGAATTTAACATTCTGTTCTTCACATTCCCACTTTTGATCAGGATTCTTCCATAGAATCTTTGATTAAAATGTTCAGCAATGGTAGCTGGGCACCATCCAGCTCTTGTCTCACGGCAAAGGAGGCAGTTGTTCCTGGGGGCAACTAGCCACACATCTATTTGCTCCTCCTATTCCCGACTCTCTTTCTTCCTCTGCTGCTCCAGGCTACCAACTGTGCCTTGCATGGTCGCTTACAAGCTTTTAAGACCACAGGGACTAAGCAAGGAACTAGGCAGATGGTAGAACAGAAGCACTAAGTACATTATTCGGCCAATTAACTGGGATGTCCCATGAAACCATGACCCTAAACCTCAAATCCAAGGAACCAAATCCCATGAGGTGTGTTTGACTGTACATAAGCCATTATTGGTAAATGTGTATGCATGTACTCATGTAAAAAAATGCTCTATTTTTTTTGTGGTTGTTGTTGTAAATACATCTGTCATACAACTTTTGCCCAATCAACTTTTTTGCAGGTGTACAACTTATTGACAGCAACTATAATAATTGGCTGTGCAACCCTTCCCTAATCAATACTATATTCACATTACTGTAAACTCATCTTTTTTTCCTCTTCTTACCCCTGATAACCACTAATAAACATGGTCTCTATACATTTGCCTTTTTTCTCATCTTTTTACAAAATAAAAGTGAGGGCATACAATATTTGCCCTTTTGTGATTGACTTATTTCACTCAGCATAAAGTCTTCAAGCTCCATCCATTCTGTAGCATGTATCAAGACTTCATTTCTCAGGGCTGTTTATGCACAGGGAGACAGCTCAGGGGGCAGGGGTGCATGGAGGGATGGACACAGGGAAGAGATAAAACCATAAAAGAAAAAATAATCAAAAGACTTCATTTCTCCTACTGGTTGAGTAGTATTCCATTGCATGTACTTACACATTTTGTTTGTCTATTCATGATGGGCATTTAGGTGTTTCTACCTTTTGGCTACTGTGAATAGTGCTGCAATGAGCACTGGTGTACAAGTCTCTTTTTGAGTCTCTGCTTTTCTTTTGGGTGTAGACCTAACAGTGTAATTGCTGGGTCACATGGTAGTTCTATTTTTAGTTCTTTGAGGAACTGCTATACCATCTACCACAATGCCTGTACCATTTTGCATTCCCACCAGCAATATATAAGTGTTCCAATTTCCCCACATCCTTGCCAATATTTGTTGTTATTATTATTTTTTATTTGTTATTATTTTTTAATCTTAGCCAACCTACTGAGAATGAACTAATATCTCCTTGTGGTTTTGATTTGTATCTTCCTGATGGTTAATCATGTTGACCTCTTTCTAAAATTTTGTTGTTGAGAATATACACAGCAAAATATACATCAATTCAATGGTTTCTACATGTCCAATTCAGTGAATTGATTACAATCTTTGAACTGGGAAACTATTCTCCTTTTTCTGAGTTGTTTCTCCCCCATTAACATAAACTCACTGCCCCCTAAGATTCCTAACAATTTTCATTGAGCTTCTTTTCAGCCAATGTATTTGGTGGCCATGTGAATGTTCCCTTTGGTGAAACATCTATTTGAGTCTGTTATGGGTTGAATGGATTGAATTGTGTCTCTCAATAATGTCTTACAAATCCTAACCCCTATACCTGTGGTTATAATTCCATCAGGGAATGGGTTTTCTTTGTTATGTTAATGAGGCATTATTAGAGTTAAGGCGTGTCTTGAGTCAATCTATTCTGAGATATAAAAGAGCCAGATTAAGCAAACAGAGAGGGAGAAAATAGATGCCAAGCCACATGAAGCCACAAGGAATCAAGGAACAAGGACCTTCCCCCAGAGCCAACAGAGAAGGCAAGTCTTCCCCTAGAGCGAGTACCCTGAATTCGGACTCTAGCCTCCTTGAACAGGGAGAAAATACATTTCTGTCTGTTAAAGCCACCCACCTGTGGTCAGCAGCACTAGATAACTAAGACAAAGTCCTTTGCCCATTTTATGATTATTTGTCCATTTGTTGTTGTTGAAATTTTATATATATTTTGGTTATTAGATTCTTATTGGATATATGGGAGCTCTGGTAGCATAGTGGCTAAAGCACTTGACTGCTAACCAGAAGGCTGGTGGTTCAGGCTGGTGGTTCAAACCCACCAGCCACTCCTCAGAAGGAAGGTTGGGCAATCCTACTTCCGTAGTGATACTGCCTCGGAAACCCAAGGAGGGGTCACTATGAGTCGGGGCCGACTCGATGGCACATAACAACAACAACAACAAGATATTCTCCCAATCAGTAGCTTGTCTTTTCATTTTTTTGGTAAAGTCTTTTGATAAAAGTTCTTAATTTTATGAGGTCCCATTTATTTTAGTATTTTGCTGTTTGTGGTTTTGTTATTATATTACATAATCTATTGCTAAAAGCTAGCCCCAACAGCATTCTCCCTACATTTTCTTCTAAAAATTTTACACTTTTAGTGTCGTAGTTAAGGTTGTATGTCAATTGGCTGGGCCTGGTTGAGTGGCAGCTGGATATAGTTATTCCCCATGGTGAGACTGCTAATTAACTCCATCGTGGAACCTATTAGAGCAGGTGAGTAACTGCTTTAGGGATGTGGTCTGCTTCCCATATATAAGAAGCAGCTTTGGGAGTGGTCTCTAGCCTTTTGGCATAACATACTACACAAAACATTGTTCTACCTCCCACTTTGGCGAGTAGCGACTGGGATTTTAAAAGCTTGCAAGCAGCCATCTAGATGCAACAATAGGTCTCTCCTCATCCAGAGCAAAGAAGAATGAAGAAAACCAAAGATTCATGGGAACAATTAGTCCTAGTGACTGGTACACCAGCCTATATGACTATGAGACCAGAAGAACTAGATGATGCCTGGCTACCACTGTCAACCACTCGGAGGGGGATCTATGTAGGAGATCCTGGATATAGAGGGAGAAATATGTGGAACACAACTCAAAGTCATTTGAGAAAATAAAAAGGGGGGGGGGCAGGTTTGTTGGTCTGATAGAGCCTGGTGGAACCACTGAGACTATGGCCCCTAGCTGCCCTTCAGGTCTGGAATTGAACCCATACCTGTGGCTTCCAGCCAAACAAAAGACAGGCATATGAGTTGAACATTTACCTGAGGTAAATACACTCCTTGGAGAGAACAATCATGGGAGAAAGAAAGGCTGTTTATGCACGGGGAGACAGCTCAGGGGGCAGGAGTACATGGAAGGATGGACACGGGGGAAGACGTAACTATTGGGAGGAAGTGGGAAGAGAGCTGTTGCATTGGGTAAATTGTAGTCAATGTCATGGAACAAAATGTATGTGAACTGCTGTATGGAAAGTGAATTTGCTCTGTAAACTTTCACCCAAATCACAATAAAAAAAAATTCAAAACAAACAAACTAAAAAAAGCAGCAGCTTTGGGAATGATCTCCAGCTTTTTGCCACACTTGAACCCTGTATATAGTCAAGTCCTTGTTCAGCAGTCTGCCATGCTCTGCCCATCCTGGGACTTTTAATGACTTGAATCAATGGCCTGCTGTGTTGTTTGGTAACATTGGGACTGTGCCTTTTTAGTTGTTAACCCTGGGTTTGTCAGCCTCAGCAGCCAGTAGCTGTCTGAGTGAAGAAAAGCCTCCAACTTCAGTGGGCTGGGAGCAGGAGGCAGAGCTGAAGCCCAAGGTTGAGGGACTTTCACCCAGCCCCTAGAGCCTGGCACTTTGAACTTGGACTTAAAGCCTGCAAACTATAAGAGAATAAACTCCTGTTTGTTAAAGCCATCCCATTTGTGGTATATTTCTGTTGGAGCAGCACTAGGTAACAAGAACAATTAGGTTGCACATTTAGGTGCTTAATCTATTTTGAATTTGTTTTTGTATATGGTATGAGGCTGAAATATGGTTTTGAACATCTTCTTTAATGTGCTTGTTACAGTTAAAAACAAATTTAATGACTGTCTCTGATTCAACATCAATCCACCTTTCATTACAGCAAAGAGGCTAAAACCACACAGAGGCAAGCTGCCTTGGCTCAAATTCCAGCTCTGTCACTTAGCCATCTGCTCTTTGGCAAGAAACTTGGCCTCACTGTGCCTCTGTTCCCTCATCTGTAAAATAAGGAAAGTAACAGTACTCACCTGACAGAGCTGAAGTGATGTGATGTAAAAAGCTTAGCACCAAGTCCAGATTCACCACAAGAAGCTTGGAGAACATTAGCAACTATCATTACCATCAAGGAGCTCTGGTGGTATAATGGTTAAGGCATTTGGCTACTAACAAGAAGGTTGGCAGTTTGAGTCCACCAGCTACTCTGCAGAAAAAAAGATGAGGTAATCTGGTCCCTTAAAGATTTACAGCCTTGGAAACCCAGCGCGGGTTACTATGAGTCGAAATCGACTCAGTGGCAGCGGGTTTGGTTTCGATCATTACCATCCACTCTTTCCCCAACTCTCTGGGAACCCTGGACCTGTCACAGCTGTGGAACATGACAGGCCCTGCACACCAGGCCTCAAGGAGCATTTGCGCACATCTTGTCCTTGGAATGCCTCCCCCCATTTATCCATTAGTGTCCCCCCGCCCAAAAAAAAAAAAAAAACTCACTGCCATCCAGTTGGATCCAACTTACAGCGACCCCTCCTTGGGTTTCCGAGGCGGTATCACTATGGAAGTAGATTGCCCAACCTTCCTTCTGAGGAGTGGCTGGTGGGTTTGAACCACCACCCTTCTAATTAGCAGTCAAAGGCCTTAGGTACTACGCCACCAGAGCTCCCTGGGTGGCACAAATGGTTAAATACTTGACTACTAACTGAAAAGTCTTCAGTTCAAACCCACCAAGAAGAACTGGTAATTTGCTTCCAAGAGGTCTTAAAAACCCAATGGAACAGTTTTACTCTACTTGCAATGAGCTGGACTTGACAGTAATTTTTTGTTCTGATTTATCCATCAAAGCACTGTGTGTAGAGGCCCAGCTCAAGGTCACCTCCTCTGAGGAGCCTTCCTACTACCATCAGTGCCCCCTCCGGCCTTTTGAGCATTGGGCCCACTTACAGCTCTCACCTCCACCAGCTGTGCGCCAGTGCCTCCCCTGTCCCTCCCACTGTGTCACATCCTTCCTGGGGATATGGAGTATGAGCTTGGCCCCAAGTTCCAGCAGTGGCACCCAACACAGAGTCCTGAGGGACATGCAACATTTCAAGGACTCAGTCAACAGGCAGCTCTGCTGTCACCTGCCCCATCTCCTCTCCAAGCCTGTAACTGAGGCAGTCTGGCTCCAAAGGGTGGCTGTGAAGATGAAATGATGAAACTTTGTCAAGGCTCATTTCTCCCTTCCTTCCTCCAATTTAGCCTCCTTTGCTCTGCCCCTTGGACTAGGGGGAGGAGGTGGGGTGCCTTCACCCTCCCACCAGAGTTGGGAGTGCTGGAGGCCAACTCCAGATAAACTTCTGACTCTGGTAATTTCTGATTTCAGAGTTTGAGGTTAGGCCTAGGATCTTGAACTTTCAAAAGCGAGCATAAACCCCCTCTCCTGGACCTCCTTGGGCCAAATTCTGTAATAACGCTGTTCTGAGAGCAGCAAACCCGCTCATTGATAAGGGAGGTAACCAGGGCAGAGGCATCTGATGTGTGGGAGGGGCCCAGAGACCATTCAGTCCCACAGCTTTGGAGGGAAGAGTGCTGCCACCTAGGGGCTAAGAAAGCCACTGCCAAGGCCGGGCACTTGGATACACGATTGTGATAAACACATTTATTGAATACTTTCCCAGTGTCAGGCAACATGCCAAACCCTCTACACATTCTGGTTCCCAATGACAACCCTATGAGGTAGTACTATTATAAGCCCCACTGCACAGATGGGGACCACAGGACTCAGAGAAGTGACTTGCTCAGGGTAACACAGTGAGTGAGCAGTAACACTTGGATTTGAAGTCACGTGTAACTGCTACTTGCACCCTTAACCAGACACCTGAATGCCTCCTAAATGCTTACATCACAGTTGTCTTGAGGATGCTGTGAGGAACCACATGTAAAAAGGTCCCAAAGATAAAGGCTTTGACTATGTCACGCCTCTGGAAAAACAGCCTGACAAAAGGCCACCAAGGCAGCCTGGTGGGCAGGATGGCCCAGTCTTTCCTCTTAGGCAGCCAACCACCAGCCTGGACCAGCCAGACCCTAGTAGCTCAGGCTCTGGCCATCTCTTGCCAACGTCCTCACAGGAAGCCCCACCCCAGATACCAGAATGCTGCAGGGTTCTGCAGCAG
The DNA here is from genome assembly GCF_000298275.1 of Orycteropus afer afer. Taxonomy (NCBI): domain Eukaryota; kingdom Metazoa; phylum Chordata; class Mammalia; order Tubulidentata; family Orycteropodidae; genus Orycteropus; species Orycteropus afer. Next base: position 9,219,835 of record NW_006921607.1, on the reverse strand, counting down.
GAGAGGAGACACAGGAGGGCAGCCAGGAGTCAGGGCTTATCAATGACGTTCCCAAAGGATTTCTGCAAAGGACTGCTTCCATTTGGAAGGATCTCTAGTCTGCCCGCAGAGCCTGGTCCGCGGGAGCAAAAATACTAGTCCGTCACTCCGAGGCCTGGATGTATACGGGCACTGCAAGCATGGCACACGGGCCCTCGGCCCCCGCCTGCAGCTCTGCAAGCGCCAGGTTGGAGCCCAGCTCCTCGGCATGCCCGGGCACCACCAGCTCGGGCTCTCCACCCACCGAGCCACCCACCACGATGGACAGTACGGCATCAGGCTCGGCAAAGGGTGGCTTGTCTGGGGTAGCCTCAGGCACCGCCGCAGCCCCTGCGTCCTTCAGTTCTTCTAGACCCAGAGGGTCAGTCAGGGGGGTCTCCATCTTGCGCCCGCCACTGCTGCCGCTGCCGCGTGGGGCCGCCCTCCTCCGGGGGGGCCGCCGGGCTTGCAGGTCCTTGTCCTTTTGGGGCCCGAGGCGGCAGCGGTGATCCTTGAGGTACTTGTGGCGGGAAAAGCCCTTGGCACAGCCAGCACAGCGGAACTTGTAGTTGCCAGTGTGGGCGCGCTGGTGCTCCGCGAGGTGGGCGCGGCGGCTGAAGGACTTGCTGCACAGGGCGCATTTGTGGAGCTTCATGCCTGGGGGGTGAGGGAGGGGTCAGTGAGGGGCCACCTGCAGCGGGGATCCATGCACCTGGAATAAAATCCAGTCTCCCACCCTGGCCTACGAGCACCCGCTCCCTCTCCGCTCTCATCCACTACCTCCTCCCCGCCACTCACTCACCACCGGCCATATCTGCTCTCAGCTGCACCAAGCTTGCTCCCGCTCCGGACCTCTGCACTTGCTGTACTTCTCTGCCTGCAACAGTCTGCTTAACCCCAAACCTTGGCTAACTTTTCCAGTTACCATCATCTCTCGCGTGGACAGCCAGAGCAGCGGCCTCCTCTGTGATCTGTGCCCTGCCCCACCCTGGCTTCCTGACCATTCCCTACAGGACAGCCAGCAACAACTCTGTAAAATACAAATTGATCATGATACTCCCTGCTTCAAACCCTCCAGTGCTTTCCCGTTTTCCACAAAGCCCCATATCATCTAATTCTCCCTCCCTCTCTCCCTTTTTCCCTGTGTCCCAGGCCTCCCACCTCCCTTTTCTTCTCTCAACCACCCCCCAGTCCTTTCCCTGCCTCAAGGCTTCACACTTGCTGCTGCCTCATCCTGGAAAGCTATTTCTCACATCACTCCTGTCACCTCCACAGGGAGGCCTCCCTGATACCTCCTTTTGTTGTCTGCCTCTGTCACCAAGTTTATTTCTATCTTCACATGCAGTGTACTTTGCCATTACATACTTATTTGTTCAATGTTTATTTTCATTCTCCTCTACTAAATGCTAAGCTTCCCCAAGAGGGCAGGGGTAGGGTTCTGCCTGTCTGATTCCCTACCACACACCCAGGGCTGGGATCCTGGTTGTTGTTGTTATGTGCCGTCGAGTCGGCCCCGACTCATAGCGACCCCTCCTTGGGTTTTCGAGGCAGTATCACTATGGAAGTAGATTG
>NW_006921607.1:9215660-9217537 GCF_000298275.1 Orycteropus afer afer | reverse complement strand
GCAATCTACTTCCAGGGTGATACCATCTCATAAACCCAAGGAGGGGTCACTGTGAATTGGATCCAACTGGATGGCAGTGAATTTGTTTGTTTTTGAGTTTTCGAGCTCTGGTGGAGTAGTGCCTAAGGCACTTGACTGCTAACCAGAAGGCTGGTGGTTCAAACCCACCAGCTACTCCTAGGAAGGAAGATTGCGCGATCTACTTCCGGAGTGATACTGCCTCAGATACCCAAGGAGGAGTCACTATGATTCAGAATTGACTCCACGGCAATGAATTTCTTTTTAGAGACATTTTGAAGGCACTCTTGTGGCACAGTGCCTAAGGCATTTGACTGTTAACCAGAATGTTGGTGATTCCAACCAACTAGCTGCTCAGTGGAAGGAAGATGGGGCAATCCACTTCTGTAAAGATATACTGCCTTGAAACCCAATGGAGGTCACAATGAGTTGGAATTGACTCAATGGCAGTGGGTTTGGTTTCTGAGTCTTTGAGACATTTTTGGTTGTCACAACTGGAGGGACAGTGGTACTGGCATCTGGTGGGTAGAGGCCAGAGGTGCTGGTAAGCACCCTACAATGCACAGGAGAGCCCTCAACAAAGAGTCAACCAACCCCAAATGTCAATAGTGCCAAGGCTGAGAAACCTTGTTCTAGATCAAACAATACCTGCAAAGCCAGTCAAATTGTTCTGATGGAACTCCTGGGAACCTGACGAGTGTGAACTCCTCCTCCACACCCTTGCTGCACTGCCTGCTGAAGGGGACCTGGTCAGACTGCCCTCTGTCCATGTCTGATCCACACCTCTGTCACACCAGTACACCAGTAACCTCTGTAGTTATGTCTTCCCAGGTCAGCTTCCCTTCAGACTTGGGGACTATGTCTGATTCACCTCTGTACTCTCTGAGGAGCCTAACACAGGGCATGGCTCACAGTCCACATGAGCAAAAGTCTGCTGGCTGGACTGTACCAGGCAGGATTAATAAGCCTCATAGATCTGTCTGTTCTTTCTGCTCCTCCAGGCCTGTCTCCTGGGGCTTGGGCCCAATCAGGCCCCAACTGGCAGGCCCATGAACGACCTGCTTACCAGAGTGAGAGAGGATGTGGGCCTTCAGCTTGTCCGGCCGGTTGAACTCCTTACTGCAGCCCATGTGTGTCCTAGAACCAAAAGCCACTGGTCAGGCGAGCTCACCAAGCTGAGGACCCTCTTGCCAGCCCCTCTGTTGGCTCTAGGCATGAGGGACACCCGTGTCCACCCTCAGGGCTGGGCAAAAAAGCACAGTGGGGAGCGAGGCAGGCTCATCCAGGACGGGATGAGAGGAGAGAAGGCCTTCGGTCTCCAACCTGGACACCTTTCAGCCCTGCCGGCTCTGGCAGAATCTGCCCCCACACACATCCATGCCAGCCTCTACTCACGAGAAGGGACATTTGTATTTCTTGAATGGCTCATGGATCAACATGTGTCTCTTCAGTTTGTCCTTGCGGTTGAATGCAGACTCACACACTGAGCATTTGTAGGGCTTCTCACCTGTAGGGGGAGACATCACAGGGGAGGGAGGGTCCTGTGAGAAGAAGTCTGGGCATGAGGCCCAGGGGTCCGCACACGTCCCACAGGCAGCAGCTCCAGGGGATGACCTGGCAGGAACCTCTACCATTCCTCATGACTTTGCTTTGCCGAGAAGAGGGGCTGTTTTAGAAGGGTGATGAGGAAAGGGGTCTCTGATGAGGCAACACATGCGCTGAGACCTGAGGTAATACCGGAGCAAGTCAGGTAGAAATCTGGGGAGATATCCCAGGCCAAAGGACAAGCACATCCAAAGGCCCTGAGGTGGCAGCATGCTTGGTGTGTCTGCAGAACAAGGAGGAGGCCGGTGTGGCTG
>NW_006921607.1:9213117-9214260 GCF_000298275.1 Orycteropus afer afer | reverse complement strand
ATATGTGTATAATCCCATTTATATGAAGCATCTAGATACAGAAACAGAAAATAGATTAGTGGTTATCATGGGCTGGGACTCGGGGTGGGGGGAGTTACTGCTTGATGGATACAGAACTCCTGTTTGGGGCGAAGAAAAAATTTTGGAAGCAAATGGTGATGGTTGCACAACTCTGTGAATGTGATTAATGCCACTGGACTGAACACTTGAAAATGGTTAAAATGGCAAATTTTATATTGTGTATATTTTAACACAATTTTTAAAAAAATGAGGTAACTTCCATCATTATTCCTGTTTTACAGAGGAGAAAACTGAGGTTCAGAAAGGTGAAGTGACTTGCTCAAAGTTTACACCTAGTAGAAGGGGAGCTAGGGGTCCAGTCATTCAGATCCAGATCATCCCACCACTGGAGAGGATGTAGGAGGGTCCATCCAGTGAGAAAGGAGCTCTGGAGGTGTAGTTAAGGCATTTGGCTGCTAACCAAAAGGTTGGTGGTTCGAACCCACCAGTCACTCTGTGGAAGGGAGATGAGATGGTCTGCTTCCATAAAGATTTACGGAAGAAACCCAATGGGGGTTGCTATAAGTTGGAAGTGACTCGATGGCAGTGAGTTTGGGTCTTTTTGGTTTGTTCAGTGAGAAGGGAGATAGGGAGCTGGGGGAGGGGGTAGCTCTCACGACAGAGGTCAGGGGCCCTGTGAGGATACCACAGGAAATCAAGGGAGGTGCCTGCAAGGCTGCAGTGTGGTCACAACCTGCCCTTGGTAATGGGCTGCTCCTGTCTGTTTTGATTTCCTGCCATTATTTCCTCTCTGCTTTTCCTGTGGAATGGATAACGTGCTTTTGAAAAATGCCAGTGTGGTGGTTAAGGAAATTCTGGTCCTTACAATGGAATCTTGTGCAGCCATTAAAAAGGTGAAGGTTGATCTGCTTTCTGCTCTGGAAAGATCTGGACATACTGCTAGGAGGAAAAGAAAGCTGTAGCACACCTTAGTGCAGTCCCATTTTGGTTAGAATATGATCTCCACCTTGCCAAAAAAAAAACCCTCACCATGTGTGTTTGTATATACACAGCATATGCATGAAGAAAGATGCTGTTGCAACTGGTACACCATGCAGTCCTCAGCCTATTCAACTATGAGAC
>NW_006921607.1:9209791-9212367 GCF_000298275.1 Orycteropus afer afer | reverse complement strand
TGTATCCAAATTAACAGCTGAAAAATAACTGAAGCATTCATCCAGACAGAGGAATACTGCAGCTATGAAAAAAGGAGGTGTTGTTAGGGAACACCTTCACCTTGATAAGTGAAAACAAAAAGGTACAGAATACACTGTCTATTTTGTGCTCATATCTGTAGAAATGAACATGTTGTATGAACAAAATATCAAGAACAAACTGCCATGGAGTCAGCTCCAATTCATGGCAATCCCGTGTGTTTCAGAGCCAAAGTGTCCTCCACAGGGTTTTCAAAGGCTGATTTTTTGAAAGTAGATAACCAGGCCTTTCTTCCAAGTCACTGCCTGGACTCAAACCTCCAACCTTTCAATTACCAGCTGAGTGCATTAACCACTTGCCCTACCCAGAGACTCCACAGACAAAGTAACACCAGGTTAACAGCCGGTCTGCAGTCCCTGGGTGGTGCAGTTAACCAGCTTGGCCGTTAACCAAAAGTTTAGAGGTTTGAGTCCATCCAGAGGTGCCTTGGAAGAAAGCCCTGGCAATCTACCAAAAAATAAGTAATAAAGAATCCTATGGCACACACACGGGCTTGCCATGAGTTGGAGTCCAATCAGCGGCAACCTGTAAACAGCCATTACATTTGGGGAAGGATAAAGAAGTGTTTTTCAAACTGTAAACGGCAAGTTGCAGCCTGTTGGTTGCATTTTTTTTTTTTTAACTTTTAATGATGATTTGGGTGAAAGTCTGCAGATTTAACTGCTATTCCACTCAATAATTCACACACATTGTTTTTGTGACACTGACTGTAATCCCCACATCGTAACAGCGCTCTCCACATTTAACCCGTGTCCTGTGTTTACCGTTCCCATCAGACCTTCCTTTCTACCCCTTCCTGCCTTCTGAGCTGCATCCCTGGGCGAATGCTGCCCTTCTGATCTGGTTTGGTCGATTGTGCTAAGGGGTGATCACCTCCCTGGTGTTACTGTTCACTTTAGAGGCTTTTCGTCTGGATGAAAGTTGAGGCATGGGGTGTTGGTATTTATTTTAAAAACAAAAATTGAAAACAAAAGTTGAACAGAATAGAACAGAAAACATTATGCTGTAAAACTTTTGTTTCAATATATTGTGGATGCATACATGTATACTGGTTTGCAAGATAGCTTATTTTTTACCACAGGTCATAGTGAAAAACAAAATTGAAAAAATATTACAGATTGGTGCCCTGCAGTGAGAGGGAGGTTTATTTTCATTGTATGTGCTTTCGTATTGCCTAGAATTTTCTCCTCAGATGTTCTCAATCTCTGGATTTTTATAATACTTCATTACTTTTTCAGTTAAAATAACCTAATTTTAAAAAATAGTTACTAACGAAAAAAGTATAAAGACTAAAATAAAATGTTGTATTTCAACTAGGGAACTAAGGAGGGGTTTTTTTTCTGGGCTTGGGTGGGAATTTTGTAGCAAGGACAGTGGCCCCACCTCAGGGGCCCAGAATGGTTCTAGGGGGCTGACTCTTAGGGGACAGTCATGTCTGGGGCTCACCTCTGCTCTAGGGTACGGAGGAAGTCCTGGCTGGTGAAGGAGGACAGGTGGGTCAGGGGCCAGGAGAGGATGAGAAAGGGCTAGAGAGAAGGGGTGGGGAAGGGGTTGTGAGGGAGGATGGGGAAGGGCCAGCAGGGAGCTGGGGAGATGGCTGGGTGGGCATCTGTGGGGGGCACCCACCTGAGTGGATATGAGCATGTAGCTTGAGGTAGTGTTCCCGCCGGAAAAACTTCTTGCACACCTGACACTTGAACCTGCCCCCACTGCCATGGGTGGGCAGGTGACGCCGCAGGTAGCGTTCGCAAGGAAACACCTGGCAGAAGAAAAGGCATTAGCTTCAGGTCTGACTTACCAGGCCTCCGTGTGGCAGAAGACAGAAGCTGGTCTCAGGTCACCAGGCCTCCACGTCCTCAACATTTTTTTTGAGTTCAAAGGGCTCCTCCTCCTTTCCAGCCTCTAAGGAAATATGTTCCTTTCTACCCACCAGGAGACAGGGCCCACAGTGTCAGACTCAGCCCTCAGAATCAAGTTCTGGAATCTCCTGGCTTCCCCTGTTCCCCCATAAGCCCAGCCAAAACATACCTGCTCTGAGCTTCTGTCCAGGCTGTTCTTTCTACCCATAGGGCCTTTCTCTCTTAGTCCAACAGACACCTACTCATCCTTCAAGACTCAACTCAGATGTCACTGCTTCTGTGAAGCCTTTCCTGACTCCCTGATGCCATGCCAGGCAAAGCAAATTCTTCCTCTGAATGTCCATTCATATTTTATAGTCTTCTGAAACAGCATCTAAGCCAATGAATTACAGCCCTTTCCTGACATAGACAGCTCCAAGAGGGCGGAGAGGGGTTTTCATTCCCCAACATAAGGCCTGAGTCAAATAACTGACAAGTAAAGAAATTAAAACACAAATGAATAAATAATTAAGGAAATTAATGGAAAGATAAGAATTAAAGGAAAAAAAAACCCTCACTGCCATTGAGTCTATGCTGACTCATAGAAATTCCCATTGGCTTCCAAGGCTGTAAATCTTTACAGAAGCAGACTGCCCCAT